>NC_056728.1:585137729-585491479 GCF_019279795.1 Protopterus annectens
CTGATGACTCTACCCTAATCTTCTCGGCCACATCCCCAACAGACTTATGGTCAGCTACCCAGTCCACCTTTAACACTATATAAAATTGGGTTAATGAACGTCATCTGATACTAAATCCCCAAAAAAACTAAAATGCTGTTATTTTCACCGACACAAAGGTCTATTGCTTTTACCTTTACTATAAATGCAAATGCTGGCACAATAATCTCCCCTGACCCCTCTACAAAGTTATTAGGTGTCATTATAGATAACAATCTAAAATTCATCCTACATGTACACCAATCCATTAAAACCATCAATAAAAAACTAAGGTCACTTTACAGAATAAAAGCCTTCCTAACCCCTCCAGCCAAAATTGCCATAGCTCACTCTCATTTCTTTCAACACTCCTGTATGCATCCCCTCTACTCTCTAATCTAAACCAGACTGTACTTAGCAAACTCTCAACCTGCTACAACCACATTGCCAGGTTTGCCACTGGGCTGCCTTTTACGACACACCATTGCATCAATCTTAGCCAGCTTGGGTGGCTTGAACTACCCAGACTAATCCAGTATAACCAACTGATTATGGCTTATAAAATCCTTTATAATCCACACAATACTCCTGCACTTAAAAATCTTATTACCCCCTATCACAATCCTCGACTGCTTCGATCCTCTAACAGACTACTAACTCAGACAAGCAAAATTAACAATGCAGCCGGTGACTCTCTCTTTGCAAACTCTGTAGGTAGATTCTGGAACTCACTTCCAGCTGATATTACTTTACTCTCCTCCCTAGGTCAATTTAAAACTAGACTCAAACAACATCTGGCACTAAACTGGCTATGTCATTGTATCAAGCCAGGCTAATTCTCTTCTAGAATGTGTAAAATCTGTTAATCAGCTTACTGTTTAATTTACCCATGACTTTCACTCGGGATTAACTCTAACCTGTGGAACATGTTTATTCTTGTTTGCTTATGTAATCATTGTCAATATTATATTTGTAACATGTTTTGTTCTTTCTGTTTGCCTTAGAGCTTTTCTCCCTGGGCCTCCGCTGAAAATGGACATGCATCCAGTCGAACTATCCCAGTTAAAAAATTAAAATTACTAAAATAAAATAAAATAAATAAAGTATGGTGATCACGGAGTTGGTATATATAAGTTTGGGAAATGTGGGGGCAGGTCTACAATTCTTATTTATATCCTAAAACAGGGCTATGTCTAATGAACCTTAAAACAAACTGGTAGCTTTGTGCAGTAACTGTGCAGTGACCTACATAATATATTCTTCTAGTGTGTAGTTAAGTCAATTGTTAATGAAAAGTCAAAACATGTCAGAGCCAGCACAAAGTGTGGTTTAACATAGTTTAATGTATAAAAAATATAACACCATGGGTGAAGGGACAAAAATATATATGATAAAGAAAGAGACAGATAAAGAGAAACAGTGTGAGAGAGAGAGAGAGAGACAGAGAGACAGAGAGAGAGAGTGTGCATTTCTCTCAACTTCTTTGCTCAAAAATTCTAGACAAATTTAGCAAATAGGCCGGTATTCATAATCGCTTGCAGAAATGTGACAGGGGTATTCCTGATGCTAACGAATAAGAGTAGCAAAGGCGAGATTCATAGAGGTAATTTATGCTAATGAAAAAGGCCTTAAAATAAAGAGATGCAAATGAGAAATGTTGCAAAGCGCAGTATGATGATGTGGTGGTTTTGCAGTTATGGTTAATAGTTATTAGTCCAACATCCCTATGGTACACACAGCCATTGTTAAAATTGATGCTTTAACTTTTGTATTGGCATTGCAATTCACAAATGTGTTTGTCCAAGTATGCACAAGCACTTCTATGACACACAAATTAATTATTTCCCCCAGAAACCCTTCATTTGTTTGTATTAACTATGTGCAAGCACTAAAATGATACAATAAATTATTTTGCGCAGTGATCACTTCAGCAGTCTGACTATGCATGTACAAACACTTCCCAGACACATAAATTAATTATTTCTTCAACAACCCCTTCGGTAACATTTCCTTGTATGCACAAGCTTCAGAATGAAACATTCATCCGCGCAACCCCTTCAGTAACATGCCTGAGTATACACAAGCACCAAAATGAAACAAACACCTAAGTGACCTCTTCAGTATAATGTCTAGGTATGCAGAAGCACCAACTAATCTCTCCTTGCATTTCCATATTCTCCCAGAAAACAGCTGCTTACTTGCATAAGTTCAGGGCTATTTACATTCATTAGTTTCACCACAAACCAGAACAAATATATAAAATATGACCAGCCACAGATTCCAAATGGATTTATTGCTCAATGCAAAATAAATCTCTCTATATGCATTCATTGTATGCAAGTGAGTTCATTATAGATTCATGTCTATGAATCAAACACATATGCATATCTGTAATGCTCATTAATGGTGTAGTAGCCATCCCCTATCACTGACGCGTTACCGATGTTATGCTTTTGTGATGGAGGGCTTGTTCATAAAAAGTCCTCTGCATTGCTATAATCATCCTGAAAGTCTGGTATTTGCATAATCAGATAGCTTTGCTCTTCGCATATTATTGATATGAAAATGTGAAGCCCCAGACTATGAATACTGTACACAGAAGGTGACAAAGACTGACATTCACGGAAAATTTACATAGAAAAGAAAGAAAAGAAAAGGGGCTTTCCGTCAGCACTCATTGTCTGAACAAAAATAAGTATAAAACTATAGTGTCTAGTCTGGTTTTATTGGCTGTAATGCTCCGTGATTTCCCCATCTCCACTGTTAAAAATATGCTTAATAAGCTAAAACCTACAGCTCTCTCCACAGACAATCTACCAGCAGAATTCTTAAAGATCACTGCTAATGCTATTGCATATCCTGTAACAATTCTTATTAATCTCTCTATAGCTGAAAATATAGTACCCCACCTTTGGAAAATTTCCAATATCACTCCACTACACAAAGAAGGCATCTCCAAAGAACTAACCAACTACCGCCCTATCACCATACTCTCCCCCTCTCCAAAATCCTTGAAAGGTGTGTGCACACATAAATCATGTCATTCTTAAACTCTCATAATCTACTAACAAATACACAACATGGTTTTAGACCATCACACAGCACTACTACAGCTCTCATATCTTTCACACAGACAGTCAACAAACACAGAAATGATAAAACTTATGCCTCAGCCATATTCTTAGACCTTTCCAAGGCCTTTGGCATGGTTAATCATGTTAAACTCGGCACCCTGACAGAATTAAACCTAAGCCCAGCTACCATTTCCTGGTTTAGAAATTACCTAACAGGCCAATAGCAGGCAGTCAGATGGCACCAGGAACTCTCTCCACTACAAGTCTCACTAGGAGACCCACAGGGTTCAGTTCTTAGGCCAATGCTGTTTTCTATTTTCACTAACAACCTACATACTGCCATACCTCATGCTTCCATCATCCAATATGCAGATGATTCTACAGTAATCTGTGCTTCCCCGTCCCCCAGGCTCTTCTACAACAAACACAATCCTCTTTTCTTGCTATTGAAAGTTGGCTCTCTGAATCACAATTAATATTAAATCCCAATAAGACTCAGCTTTTTTATCTTTCCACCCTCACAACAATCTTCTCATAACATTAAATTCAACATCACCTCTAGTAATAACAGTTATATCTCATGTCAATCACACCAAACCACTAGGGGTTACTACTGATAGCGACATGAAATACCATAAAGTACATAAAAAAACTTGCTATACTATACAGGAACAAACAGTTCCTAACAGACTCCACCAGAGCCACTATTGCATGTACCCATCTCATCTTTACTCTTTTATACCCCTCACCAATATTCACCACTCTCAGAAAATCTGACCTTTCCAAACTCCAAACATGTTATAATTTAAATTGTCAAATTTGCAACAAATACCTCTCACAGAACATACCACTGCACACCCCTAAAAACACTGGACGGGCTGGAACTTCCCAACCTTATTCTTTATAATCAACTTATACTAACCCACAAACTGCTTCACTACCCTGAAAAAAACCCTGCGGTACAAAACCTACTTCACCCAAGTACCAAAGCTAGAGTCCTGCGAGCCAGTCAAAAACTACTATTAGATCCGACCAAAGCCAACAATTCTGCAGGTACCTCTATTCACTGTTTCACTCTTTCACTCTTTCACTGTTGCTAAGCAATGGAACAACCTTCCCCCTAAGATATCAGCCACAACTTCCTTTGCCTCCTTCAGAAAAGCCTTAAAAGCCTACCTACAGCAATATTGGCTCTTTAACTGTGACATATACTTACTTCTACTCTATTTACACTCCCCCTTCTCACAGTACTCTGCTCCTCTATCTAAGGTACCTTTTCCCTTCTCTATCCTACTATAATTACCCCTGCATCCCACCTTCCTATTCTAACATTTATGACATCCATTGCCTAAAATCAACCTTCTGTAACCTGGCTCTGTAATTCCAAAACACTGAATAATCATTATACTACCTGCTCCTCTCTACTGACTCCCTCTCTCAGCTCATTATTTTTTCACTAATATACTTTTTCCTTTCTCCCGTCTTCCTTCATTTACCCTCACCCACCTGTTATATTTATTTATACATCATCCTCAGCTTTGAAATCCCGTGAATCTGCATAGCACACTAAATATGTAATTATTCATAATTTTAAAACATATAGAAACTGCTAGAAGTCAAAAAGTAAATACTGTATGTATATGTAGCTAGCTTGTATACTGTTAAAACCTATGTATGTATGTTACTATGTACTTCAAAGTGCATTATGTAAACATAACTGACTGATAGACTACTTACTCTGTGCATCTGGAACTTTTCTTCCCGGGCCTCCGTTGCAAAAAGGACCTGTATCCAATCAGACTTTCCCGGTAAACAAATGTAAAATAAATAAATAAAATAAATAAATTTACTAGAAGACAGTAAAATATGAGGCAAAATCAGGGACAGTAGAGAAGTATTGGGGGACTGCATACCTCTCAACTGTACATTTTTTCACAGAATGTCCAGATTTTTGCCTCATAGTTTTGGTCCATTTTTCATACAGTTGTGGTTTTCTGGTAAATTCGTGTTAAATCATTAAAATCTGAAGTTAGAAAATAATAACAGACAATTGAGTTTCAGACTCCATACCCTTCATAAAATTCATGCTAATGCAAAACCTGTTATTCTATCTGGTCCCTATTAAAAGAATGAAAGATTAAAATGTCGAGTGCTGTAAACAGTGAAAATGCCAGACATCAATGTGTGTTTTGTGAGATCGGAAAACAGTAAAGATCGGGAAATTTGCCCTTTCCTCACTGTAGTGCGATCTCGGAGTTGGTATATATAATTAGCGGGTGGTGTTGAGGGCACAGCTCAACACAATAAAGGTTTCGATGTTATGCATTTTCGCTGTTTACAGCTTTCGTGTTTTTGAAGTTTTTTTGATATAATATAGACCCATTCTATCAACTTTCTAAGTCTGAAAGAGAAATATTTAAAAATTGTCCCTATTTTTGGGCCTTTGTCCCACTTTTATTTATGGCTTTGTCCAGATTTCTTGCTCTAAGAGGTGGAGAGGTTTGGGGGGAGAGTTGCAGTTCCCTGCTTTGTATGAATTTATTTCCATTTATTCCATCACAATGAGACATCTCAAGTGTTTTTCACTCAAGAAACTTTCTGTAATTAGTGTACACATTTGTGTGTGTGTGTGTGTGTGTGTGTGTGTGTGTGTGTGTGTGTGTGTGTGTGTGTGTGGGTGTGTGTGTGTGTGTGTAGACATTAAATACTTACATGACATATTCTGGATGTAAAATACTTATTCTAACTACAATTATATATGCTACAGCAATGTGGAAAAAGTAGGCAGAGGATCTATTTGGCATCAAAAGTATAAGAAAAATGTATATAATAGGTTCATAGGTTCATAGGTTCATACTAGGCTATCTGCCCTGGGGCATTTATAAGCCTAGCCCGATTGTGTTTGGCTTCCGCCACCCCTTGATTTGAGTATACTGTGCCCTTTTTAAAGTTTAGTTTACTGTGCCTTTGTTTAATAGTGACACTGAAGTAATCCCCGGGACAAACCTACGATCCCCCATCCACTCATCAAGATTCTTCTTGAAGAGAGTCAGTGAGGTGCTCTGCCTAACATGAATTGGAATTCTATTCCAGAGCGAAGGGAGCCTCTGGGTTATGAATCTGTCCCTCCAGCATGTCCTATTTATTTCTGTGCTGAGGTTCAATTCCCTTGAGCATGTGGCTCTAAGGGATTTAGATTTACTGAGGTGGAGCATGTCCATTAATTCTGGGTTGGACATAGCTTTATATGTCAGGCATAGATCGCCTCGAAGTAGGCGGTATGCAACTGAGTAGAGCTGGATTTTTTTTAACCGAGCAGCATATGGCATCTGTTTGAGTCCCTTGATCCTCCTGGTGAGGTACTTTTGGGGTCTTTCTAATTGCTGCAGGTGTTGGGTAAGGTACTTCCCAAAGGGGGCATTGTATTCTATGATGGGCCTGATGAGGGATGAATAAAGGGGCACGATTACCTCTCTTGATCTAAATGTGAATCCTTTCATGATGAGGTGGGCTATGCAGAAGGTCTTTCTAACCACTTTGGCAATGTGGTTGTCAAAGGAGAGATTGCTATCAACTTGGGTCCCCAGATCCCTAATTACTTTCTCTGTACTTATTGGATTACCACCTATGTGGTAATTTGTGGGCACATTGTTTTTGCCAAAGGGTATGACTATACACTTTTTGGCATTTAGCTTTAGACCATGGCTCTGGCACCAGTTATCCATCTCTGCGAGACCTTTTTGAAGGATGTTTGTGTCAGCTGGAGAGTCGATTATGGTGCCCAGTTTGCAATCATCTGCGAACTTGGTGAGCCATAGTCCTCCCATGTTGGCCTGTACCTCAGAAAAGTAAATACTGAACAAGAGAGGTCCCAGGACAGAACCTTGTGGGATGCCACTTGTGACCGGTTTCGAGTCTGACATGGCTCCAGCAACTCTGACTCTGTGGGTTCTGTCTTTGAGCCAGTTTGCGACCCATCTTGTGACATAGGGGTTTATATTTAGGCTGGATAGCTTATCTATGATGCCCAAGTGGGGTATTGTGTCAAATGCCTTTGCGTGGTCCAGATAGGCTGTGTGGACTACCTTCTCTTCATCTATGGCCTTGGTGACTGTTTCGAAGAAGTCAACCAGGTTCAAAAGGCAGGGTCTGCCCTTGACAAAGCCAAATTGAGTAGGATCTAGTGTCTGTAGGTCCCCAATGTCTTTGTTTATGAGTTCCATGATGATCCTCTCCATAGCCTTGCATACTAGGCTAGTCAGGCTTATGGGGCTATAGTTTCCAGGGTCCGCAGAGGCGCCACCTTTGTGGAGTGGGACCACTGTTGTTGTACTCCATTCTTTGGGCACATATCCTGTAGTGAGGCTGAGATTGTACAGCAGTTTTACTTGAGGGATTAGTTCTTCTTGGAGTTCATGTAGGACGCAACCCAGGATGCCATCTGGTCCCATGGAAGCAGTGTTTTTTGCTTTGGAGAGGGCGGCCTTCACCTGAGCATCAGAGATGTTTGGGAGGCTGCACTCTGCTGGGATAGATACTTGCTCTTTTGGGGGGGGGGTGGAGAAGTTTGCACTGAACCTGTCTGCCAGGATATTGGCGATGTCTGTGGGTTCAGTGTATTTTTTGTCGTTTAGAATCAACTCAAAACAAGTCTGGGAGTTGCATCCCAGGTTACTAACATAACTGAAAAAAGCCTTATGATTGTCTTTAGTGTCCTGTGCAATTTTTCTCTCGAAGCTGGCCTTGGAGGATTTTATGAGGGATTGTAATTTTTTGCTAGTACTGATCAGAGATGCCTTCCCTTTTAGGGATTTTGCTCTATCATGTAGTAGCTTCCTCCTTCTGTTGTACAGTTTATTTATGGCTGGGGTCCACCAGACTGGATGCCTGCCTTTGGATGATTGGGTCTTGATTTTGTTTGGGATAGCATGATCCATGCATTCCTGGAGATGTCCATAGAATGCGTTTATGTAGGATTCTGCAGTTTGGGCAGTAGTTTCCACTGGCCCTGGGGCCTTGAAGGATTCCACTTCAGTGTTGAGAAGTGTGAAGTTCGCTTTTGAGAAGTTTTTCACTGTGGTTTTCTGGGCTGGGGGTGGGGTCGGGATGTGGATATCCAGTGAAATTAATTTATGGTCTGATCTTACCAATGAGGGATATACTTCTGGTATGGAGCATACAGTCCCCATGTTGGTAATGATCAGGTCTAGTATGTTTTCCCCTCTTGTGGGAGTGGTGACTAGTTGTTCCATAGCATTTGAGTTTATAAATTCCAGGAACCTTTGGGCTAAGGTGATGGGGCTTGAGTAATCCTCCCAGTCTATGATTGGGTAGTTGAAGTCACCCAATATAATGGTGTTCGGAGAGATCTTAGTGTTCTCCAATGTTTTCAGGAAAGCCGAGTGGGATTCCTGACTTTGAGAGGGTGGTCTGTAGGATGCTATAAACTGAAAAGCAGTCTTGCCCACTGTCAGTTGCACATGGATGGTCTCCGATACTTTGTGCACTGCCACTAACCTGGAGGTGTGGATATCCTTGATAAATATGGAAACTCCCCCTCCTTTTGTGGTTCTGTCTGGGTTTTGGGGCCGAAAAGCATGATATGAGATATAACCTGGTAGTGCTGTGGTGCTCTCTGGAGCCTTGAACCAGGTTTCTGTCACTGCACAGATATCGATGTTCTCCATACTGAGGAGAGCTTCGAGTGCATGCATCTTGAAGTTAAGACTTCTGGCATTTAGCAGCATTACCCTTAGTTTCTTGTTCCTTGTGCTGTCTATGGAGGTGGGTTTGACTTTTGAGCCTTGCCTAAAAAAGGCACTATGGGGGTGGCAAGAGCCTTTGCCAATATCCGAAAGCCCAGGGGTGACAGGTGCAAGCTGTCCCTAGCGAAGCAACATGGCTTGTCGAGCATGTCATCCCAGGCCAACAGACACTGGATCCCCTTTGAATGACACCAAAATTTTAGCCAATTGTGAAAATCGATCATTTTGTCTTTACACTATGGCATCATTCTAGGTGAGGGTAAGATGCTGCTCAAGGTCAGGGTAATACCGGCCTGGGCTACATGATCAGAGAGCTCCTCTATGTCTCTTTTCATGTAGTCGAGGGAGGTACGTCTCAGGTCATTCACGCCAGCATGTACAATGACTGGGTCATATTTGTATTTGCTTTGGAGTGACCTGAGCGCTTGTGTTATGTGGCGGATCCTACCGCCCGACAGGCAGCTCACTGTGACCTTCTCTTTATTCAGCCTGGTGAGCGGGACGTCAGTGTGTCTGACAATAGAGTCACCTATTACAAGGCTATCAGGTGTATTATTCAGCCTTAAGGGCTGTGACTGCTTGGCACACTGACTTTGTGTGCTATGTGTTGTACGTGTTTTGTTTTGGAGTAGCGTTTGCTTGGATGTTTGCTTTGGAGGTCTCTGTTGCTTAGGTAGATTTTTATTTAGAGCCTCCAAGTATGTTTTTGTGTTTTTATGTGTTTGGTTCACTGTTGTGGTGGGTCTATGTGATACTGGAATTGTGTTGTGTGAGGTTACCTTCTCCTCCTGACTGGTTACACCAGTTTTGAGATGAGAGAGCTCAGCCTCCAGTTTGGCTATATGGTTGCATCTCTCACATATATTTGAACCTGTTTGGAGGAGGAGAGGGTTGTCCGTGTACATGAGACAGTTGTAACATTGCCTCAAAATTCCCAGATTCACCAGCTGGACTGGAGAGGAAACCATTGACTGACCTTTGGTCATGCTAGAGTAATATAGGGAACTGAATTAAAACGGACCAATAGGGGACAAGGTAATCGTAGAGAGTATAAGAGTAAGTAGTGCTTATGGTTTATTAGTGCTAACTTGTAAGATTACTTATTTGGACCAGTGAGGGGCCTTAGAATGAGAATATGGTGTTTAATTTGAGAGATAGAGCAGTTCTAAGGGAAAAAGTGAAGAGCAGACTTTGTGGAGCCAGGAATAGTTTAAACCCAATTAGGCGGCGCTGCCCGATGTTGCGCTATGCGCAAAAATGCGCAAAGCCGCGCAAAGAGGGTTTTAAGAGAGGGAGATCAAGGAGTTTGGAATTGACCCAAAATGGCCAATAAAACTACAGTTTCAGGGCAGTAACCACTCCCAAAGGGGCAGGCAGGCTGCTCAATGTTTATCACTGCCACCGATAAACACAGAGACTTCCCGTTAGCCCAAGCAAACAATGATAAATAATGATAATAATAAAAAATATATAAAAATATTTATCAGGTAATCCTTAGCTAAGTGCAACAATACCCTCCATGCTGGGTTTTCTAGAGAAAATAATGGACCTTACTGGGACATTAGTCTCACAACACCCCTGGGTGGTCTGTTATTCACCAATAATGCCCACTGTGTCAATCATTACTGCTTGCTTACAGTCTATGGCTGACTAGCTTAAATCATTATCTGCTCAGCAACTTGTTTAATTTTCCTGCATTTCATTTTATTCCTTTTATACCGAGAATGTTGGCTCTGCTGGCCAATTACACAAGTGACTAATTACGTGACATAGGTCTAAACATTACTAACCTTGCAAATGAATTAAAAAGTAGGCACATTTTCTCCAAAGTGTTAGTAGCAAAGTAGAATTTTGGGATTTAAAACACGAGAAACATTTACCATTTACTGATTATTTTAACTAGTATGCAATAGTGACAATGCATAAGAAAAATCGTAGAAGTTGGGACCATATTGTTCAACGGTGCTGTAGGAAGGGAGAGCAGTTATCTAATACTGATGGGGGGGGGGCAAAGTTAGTGACTTAGACCAGGCACCCATTTGAATGCATTTGAAAGTAGAATGCTTCTGAACTTTTATTAGAAGGTAAGAGACACTTAAGCATGTTGCATCTTGAAGAATTAAGCACCTTTTTGTCCTTGAGTTATTTTGTAAATGGAACATGAAGGAACACGCAGAGGGTAACCCTGTTGCCATGGAGTCAGTGAATGTTAAAACAGAATTAAGGCACAAAGAGAACACTTCATTCAGGCCCATGAAATAAGAAAATAGGCTCATTCTGCAGTTGTGACTGAGCTCATGAAAAAGCCAGCTATTAACATTCTAAACATGAAATATGTATGTCAGCTTAGGGTGATGCAGATCACATCAAAGATTATCGTAACAAATCTGATACCTGCAGCCATTTCTGATTGGTAAGTGATAAAATAAATTAGCATAAAAAGGGGCACAAACAAGCTTGTGGCTACTGAAAAAAACATCCTTGAAAAAGTATTTAATAAGAAAATGTTGAAATACATGTTTTGCAAACTTGAACTGTTGTATATTGCATTGCTTTAGCAGAATGAACAAGTTGAAAATATTTCCATTAAAGGGTATATTTAAATTAACCTATTGATGCAGCAGTTTTATTAAATGACAAACATATGTGAATATAGATGCAAGAATAAAGAGCATTAGTAGTTTAACAGACTTTTCTTAAGTATAATATTCCCAAATTCTTTTCTCTTTCTCTAGTTTTACGCTGTCCTATGTCACGTTCATGTTAAGCTGACTTCTCATTATTTCTGTTTGAGATTGTTTTCTGTGTACTTGGCACTGTTTCTGAGTCGGTAATATTCATTTAGAATTGTGCATGAAGGGTCTATATTATATCATTGAACGGTTAAAAAAACGAACGCTGATTGATCGACCTAATTTAAGTGAAAGCTTACAATCTCAAACTGTCAGATCAGCGATTTTTTTCCCAGGGAAAAAAATCGCTGATCCAAAACACATACACACAACACAAGCACACCAAACAGACAGAAATCCACACACATACACCTAAAATCTGATACCTAACCCTACACTAAACTATGCACACACCACTAACTACCCACTTACCTTAACCCAAACCCTAACCCTAAGGTCTGTCACTATCGCACACTCACCTCACCCGCTCCCTAACCCTAACTCACTTAAATCCGCCCTAACCCTCATGTCCACTCAATCGCACACACACCTAACTCGAGCCCTAAACCTAATTCACCTAAATCACCCTAACACTCACATCCACACAATTGCACACTTACCTGAATCCGACCGGTAACTTTCCACCATAGCACTGAAAATACCGAAGCAACAGAAGTGGACAACCGAGTTCTTTCCCTAGGAAAAAATTTGAGTTTCTGCTGCTTCGATATTTTGCAGTTTCGTGAAAATAAGTTCGATCAACCAGCGTTCGCTTTTTTAAGCGTTCGAGGATATAATATAGACCCAGCATGAAGGGTAAAATGCTGAGCTAGTGCCCATGTGCTCTGTGAATCAGAATAAGGTATGGAATAAGAAAGTACAAATGTCGGGGGCTAGTTTAAAGGAGATCCATAAGGGCAAAGCACTGCCAATAATCAGGAGTGACAGGACATCTTTATGCAGTCTGCAGGACCTGTTTGCTTGTCCATAGCAGAAGCTGATAATGGTAATAGCACATCAGCAGGAAATCCACTGTAAATAAAATGTGCTACACTGAGCTAAATTATAAGCAAGGATTTAGGAATGAAACTTTAAAAATAAACAATCCAATAAAAGCTCTGTAACTTGACATAATGGCAGCGCAGAAGGATAGATTTGATTTATTTGACTAGATTTCTAAAGCTTTCCTCCCCATGAGAACTCTAAACAACTTCTTATGTCACAGATTTCTTTCCTCAGTTAAACTCCTGCATTGAAACTTCTCTCCCCCATACAAATACAAGATCGGCAAAGCATGAAGGAGATATTGCTACTATATCCAAAGGTAAGCATAATGCTTTCTCTAACTATGTTGGGAATATCAGAAACAATGTCCAGCACTGCAAGGAGTTGACACAAAATGACACTACCCACTCTGGCCTTAAGGGTATTGCAATACTAGCAGACAAATTTTGATCAAATGTTTCTCCTCTGCCCACTGCTACCCCCTCCCCTGACAATATCCAGTGCCTCATCCTAAGCACAAATATTAAAAGTTCTCTCCAAAACTAAACACTATCTTTTGGGATGCAGACAACATACCAGGCTGCTTCCTTAGTATTATACACCACTGTTCCATGGACTCCCTTGTAAATCTTTTCAAACTCATCCTCTCCACTGTTATGTTCCTGAAGCTTATAGAACAGTTGTTGTGGTCCTCCCCAACAAAAGAGACATATCCAATGACCCTGGGAACTTTAGACCAATTAGCATTACAGGCATTATTTATATGATATTCTAAAGTACTTTCATGGAATTCATAAATAAGGATGCCAGCAGTTTTCAAGTTATCCACTCAAATCAGTTTGGCTTTGTAAATGGAAGATCCCACTGACTTACTCTGGCTGATTTATTTGAAACAGTTACAGAAACATTGGGCAAAGGAAAATTTGTACACATTGCTTACTTATATCAATACATGGTTTTTAACACTACGGCACATTTTGACATTATTGCTAAACATATCATTGCTAAATATCCTTATGTAACTTATCAGACATGCTAAGTGACAGAAGCCATTCATCAGCTGTATGGTTTCCACAAAAAGATTTGCCACTGGCTCGCCTATTCTGGTGCCACGCATCTTCAGCATGTACTTCCCTTACATCGACTCTAGGATCAGCTGTCTGTGGCTGGCAAAGTTCATTGAGCTGAGTTGTCACAACAACTTTGCCTGGTATTAATGAACATATATCTGTCTTGCCTGTTTTAAAGCAAAAAGCAATGCTTTTGTGATCTATTAGTGAAATGTTACTGTTTCTTTAAGGGAACATTGAGTGAGTAAGTCACATGATGACTTTAAATTCTATTTAAATGATGATTTTATTTTGTAAAATGGTTCTGAAGAGGTTCCTTTGGGGAACAAAAGTGCTTGATCATTTTTTGTTTTTGAATTAAAGTTTTATTTATACTACATTTTGTCTGGACCTTATTGGGAAGTATCCACCTCACTGGCTTGTTATTTGGTATCATTCAATATTGCACCCACATTCTACAACAGGGTCTTATCCATACAAATTCATGGCATCAGGACCATGGACTAAAGTTTAATACAAAAATGTAACTTTATAATCTTTGGGAGCAACAGCATCCATACACCAGATGCATAAATGATACCCCTCCAAGTAGATATTGCTGTATGTTGTTTCTGTGTACTCATAACTTGCAATGCAAGATGTTACTACTTTATTTCATAAAATCTGTTTCCTGTCCCCTGTCTTCATTACTTGTACCATGCACAGAATAGCATCTGTAGGCTGCATTAAACATAATCATATCACAGCACATTTTTCTATTCAGCAATACAATGATGGTGTTTCAAGATCCCCATTACACAGTGAACCAAAGAATTAGTGCAGACATGTAAGATAAAGTAAAATATTCCTTATATGGGTAAAACAGGTAACCATTTGAAATGTCAGCACCTGCTAAAGTGAGTCTCGAAATATGGAGACTGAATGAGAGAATGAACAGACTTAGATATATTAAGTCGAGATGCCACTTCTTTGAATGTTCCCTTTTTTCTCAGTTATGGTGATCTCAGAGTTGGTATATATAAGTTTGGGGTACGGGGACTTGTCCCTTCTGCAAAATGAAGTTTAAAGGAGAAGAGAAATTTTCGAGATTCTTCTAATGTGTTTTCGGTCTTTTTTTTTTTTTGGCTTGTCGGTACTCGGCATTTTGAGCTATAAATAAAGTGCTTTGTCTCCATCTTCCCCACCAAAACAACAATGGCTACAGAGTACATCTGTCAGTTGTATTAGTTCCTCTGTATATAAAGTGTGCTTACCATAGTCATCTGTCTCCCATATACACAGCACCTCTTATCTTCCAGTTATTTTTTTCTAGTACATTCTAGAACACACCTGACTGAACAGCTAGGTTAAATTATTTATGTGTATATAATAAACAATGGTAGACCACTGATCCACATGAACCTTTGTCAGGTTCAGCCCTAAAGGGTAACAGAGGCTGAAAAACTCAAACTCTGGATTACTGAAAGCAGCTCATGGTCTTACTAGTCTGTGCTAACTGAAAAGCTAAATAAATACACCTGTAATACAACCGCATTGGAGTGAACACACCCTTTTAGTTTGATACATTACAATGTACAGAAGAATTTTAAAGTTCATTCTTTTCAGTTTTTGCTTTCAGTGATGTCATTTTGTAATTTAACTTAAACATTGTTGGGCCAGCTGATGAATTAATTGTGAGAATAACTAAAAGACACCTGTCGAGACCAGGTAAATGTGCAGTAGGTCATTTTCATTCAAGCACTATTGCCAAATATAAAAAACAAGTTAAAACAGAAAATGTACATTTCACTTCAGTAAAATAGGTTTTATTTGCCTGTCGTCTTCAAGAGCAGTGTCCAGTTATAAGCTGTTTCATTATGACAGGTACTTGCTACATAATTGCTATAGGGAGTGATGTAGATGTTATGATTTAAAATGTGGCACTATTCATAGTGCTGTGATGGATATTGCATGGTTACCGCTTTGGGGAACATAATATGCACCACTAGAATTAAATCTGACTGAAAGTTTGTCACTTATTTACTTTTCATAGTTACATTTTTTGCATGACTAGCACCTCTGTCAGCTTTTGTAGCGTGTCTGCTGTCGACACATCAGTGCCCAGCCTATGAGCTGCACTTTTATCAATGTGAGTAAGTAGAAGGGTTGGCATTCTGAGGCATTCATAACAGGTTGCATGTAACAACACTTGTGTCTCCTGGAAAGTAATTAGTGCACATAATCCAGCTGCTGTGGTCTGTATTGTTATTGTACTTCTGTGCAAAATGAATACATAAGTTTTTCAACTTTTATTGATTCTCTGCCAACACGTGCTTCAAAGAAAGGCAACTCAAATTAAATATGGTACGAGAAAAAAATAAGTTAATTAATAACCATACCCCCAGACACCAACCCCCCCCCCCCACACACACACCATAATTCAACCTGTTCTGTATCTCAGGACATTCCCCAGAATGTTACTACATCTTTGTGAACTCAAACAGCATTGTTTGTCTTGAAACAGTTTCCTGAATTTGAAAATGAAATTAAATCAAATTAATTTAAAGCCTATTATTATTTTCTCAAAACTTTACCCAAGGCTATTATTTTATACACAACTGAGTGTCAGATGCTTGCAAGTGAGCTTCATATATTACATTTTATGAACTGAGCTTTCTTATATATTTGCTCATTCACTTCTTGTATTGAAGTGTTTTTTTTATTTATTTCTAATGAAAATTTTGAAATCTTTTTTGATGTAAGGACTTCTATGGGTGTGGAATTATTGCACCAATGATTTACTACAATGATCTTCTAGGTACTTATTCATCCTGTAGTCCTAGGTTTGATTCCCTCAGTTTCTAGAAATCTGTTAACTAAAGCAGTGCTTCTGGGGTTGCCCCAGAAGATGCCTATATTTGGAGTATATTATCTTAATAACAAATAAAAGTAAAATAAACTTGCAATGCTGCTGTATCTTTTGAAATCTTTTATGTCCTTACAGTTATACCTTGTTAGTTTATATAACAATAGTCTATATCCCCCACAAAAAAGTGATTCATTTTGTTAATTGTGTTGCATAAACATTTTCTTTCTATATAAACCACAGGAAAACATGCAAGTTTGTGTTACTTTGGTAAAGCTAATCTTGAGGTTAAAACTCTCCTTAGAGACTGCCAGAAGAAAAAAAATGTAAGGCCACTGATTTGATCATATTTTATTTTTTTCTCTGTTACGGAGGTTAATCCTATTGGGCAGCATCGATTTACAAAGATGACACAGAGAAAAAAGGCTTCCGAATGTGCATGCATATCTAATCACATTCTAAAGCACATGTTAAATTACTCTGTAGCATTGCTATTGATCTGAACAACCTCAACATAATGTCATAGCATTAATCTTACATCTTTTATGCTACCAAGTATATCACTGCAGAGTGGAATAATAACGTTTACGTAGTTTCATAGCATTGCATTAACGTTAGTGTTGTTCTGAATAACAAAGCCCAAGTTTCTCTTTGGATTAATGCAAGATATTTGATGATGTCCATCTTTACTCCATTTGCTGCTGCCAGTACCCCTTAGTGCAAAGGGTTTAAATTTTCATGCTTCCATTCCGCACTATACCTACGTCTTTGCCTTTTTTTACCTGATGACTCAGTATGTATCTACATCTGCCACTGTTTTGCTTAAAGCAGACAAATGCTCATAAAACCCTCATTTTTACCCCACATAGTGGTTTTCATTTCCACATTAAGTGCTCCACATATGTTATTGCTCTTTGACAACTGACATGTTTCGTTCTTCATCAGTTAACATTGCTGCATAGAACAATAGGAAATATGGCATCTTTAATATTGTTTTTGTGATAAGTTATTGTATTATAAACAACATTCTTGGCTAATGTATACAATTTTCTGCTATGTATTTGTTTAATCTCAGAAGACTCTCATGACTTTCATGTTGCATTTATGCTGCTTGTTCTATCTTGAGCATGATGTTAACTTTAACAGTGATCTATTGTACTATTAACTATATATATTTTACTTGAGGATTAGTTAGTACTAATGTCTTATATTTGTAAAAATTCTGTAAAAACTTTGGTACTGGAGCTTTTCTCCCTGGGCCTCCACTGAAAAGGGCTTCCAGCCCAGTTGGACACTCCTCATAAACAAATGTAAAGTGAATAATAAAAATAATAATAATAATATATCTGCTCCCTGTGAACTGCCATTTAAACACTTAAAGACAACAAACAGGCTGAAGCATTTCGGGTTCATCAGACAAACAAAAGAAAGTCGCACTAGGCCATATTTTTTCAAATATGGTACTCCAGGCAAAGCCCTTTTGCTAGAATAACTAAAGTAAATAATGAAAATAAATGGAATAAGATAAAAACAATCAGCTTTTATTTTGTCATTAGTAACCAACTGTTGTTTCAGACACAAGTATATTTCCTAGGGGGTCACCACAGTAAATTAATATCTAAATTAGCAAAAATCATAGCAAACCAGTATGCAAATGAATAAATCTTCAAAACGATGTGTACCTTTTTTGATGATTTTGATGAAGTGTATCTTGCAGCATAAAATTAAAACAAAACTCATTGAATTTTCTTAATCTTTATCATTATAATTGCTGCTACTGTAGTAGCCTAAGCGATATGGGTTACAGTGATAAGGATATAACAGCCAGCCAGCTTCCAAAACATCAGGGCACCTTCCACATGCCCAAACCATTAGTCAGCTTGAGCCGAACTGACTAAAAGTCCTTCAGAGCTTTCCTGAAGTCGAAGACAGTACTCTACTGTTGGCTTATGAGGCTTATGAGGATCGACAGTCAGCCAACTGCTAGGCAAATAAGTTACTTTTGGGGAAAAAACCTTCCATGTGACTTTTTATTCATCTGTAAAACTATAACTGAATAACTTTCAAGCTAGAAAAAAAGCATTCTGTTCACTGTCATGTGACTTTTGTATACATTTAATTGGGAGCATCACTTTTTATCTCTGTGGTAAAAGGTTGTTCAATGTTTTCAAAACTACATTTTTCTGTGGAGAAAATGTTGTTGCTTTACTTTTTGGGGCTAGGGTAAGTGGTTAAAGTGCTTTTACTGTGAGTTTTTCTGGGAAAAAAGTTACTTATCTTACCTGTTTTACTAAATATTGCTGAAACACTTTCAGGGGAATTAAGCACTTTTTCCAGTTTAACCATGGAAAAAAATACCATGCCTTCTTCCAACCACAAAAAGAAAATGATTTTTAAGCAGCCTTTGTAACCACAGTAGGCTGGTAGTAGGTTGCCTTAGCCACATTTGGTTCAATCTACTATTGCCAAAGTTTGTTCCTCAGATCTCTGTGGTGTAGCCCCTACAGCCACCATGAACTGAGAGTCAGATGTGTCCTGTGCGGCTGCTGTTGTGCACTTAGTGGGCAAGGAAAAGCCACTCTTGCTGGTCCTGGGAGATGGAGAAGGGATAGTGCACTATGCCCAGCCCTAAGGATTTTTTCTTGGCAATTCTCTGTCTGTTTCATCTGAGATTCCTGTAAAAAAGAAACAAAAAAAAAACTAAACGTGTTCTGGTGTTTCAGTTACTCTGTACAGGAGTAATTTATTAATCTTAGCTTAGGGTTTAGTGCAGGCTCTTGGTCCTTCTTTTATGTCTTTCTAGTAAGAGAAAAAAAATGATTCTTCTTTCCCTGAAGAGATTCAAGAAATTGAGGGGGAATGTGAACAGACAGATGTAGGTTTGTCTCCTCAGATTTCTGATTCATATTCTGAGGAGTGTGGTATCTGAAGGTCCCTGTGAAGGATTGTGTTTTTCTGAGACAATTTCCAGGATGAATCATGTTTTATTAGTGGAAAAATTGTGATCTTTCTCAATTGCTCAAAAAATAATTTGATTTCTAACAAGTGGAATTTCCAGAACCTTCATCTAATCTTCCCGTTCTGTCTGGCTTAGAGGATGTTTCTTGTTAAATCCTCTAATTTCCCTGACAGTGAGGTAACTCAAATGCCAAGGAAGGGTAGTGGGAATAAAAACCAAAACTGAAAATGCAGTCAGCCTGCTGCCCCTAAAGAAAGCAGGAAGATTATAGAAAACTCCTCAGTCTTTTCTGCTTTTATACACTAACCTCAGACCTGACTCTGCAGCTGTTGCCTTAGTGAATCCTGCTGCTGTTAAACATGCCATAAATACTAATCCCTCTCCTTCTGACAAGGATGGGAAGGCTTTTGATAAGTCTGTGGGGGAAAAGTATATGATTCTGGATCTTTAGTTTTTAGAATTCACAGCTTTGAGTCAAGCAAATATGTTGAAATTTATCCTAGCTAATTGTGAAAGTATGAGGAAAGTTTTGGCCTCAGTTTCTGCCTGTGAGAAGAAATCTGCTTTGTGAAACCTGTTTTCCTATGTTTCCCAAGTTACTACTCATTGCTTGAAATGTGTTTATGACTCTTCAGCCATAGTAAGTTTTCCATGGGGTTCTATAGTCCCTTATCTAACTTTAGCAAAAGGCAAAACAAATAGTCCCATTAAAATGGCTGGTAAGCAAACATTTAAAAAACAGTGGCATGGAGGTTCTAAATAGAAAACAGCAAACCTCCAGAAGAAATGAAAGTCTGGTAAGTCAGAATTCACAGACTCAAGTGTTTTTTTTGTTTTGTTGAGCCTTTGCAAAAAATAGGTAATTAGTATTTGAGTTGCATTAAGGGATCCTGAATCCTAATGCTGAGAAAAGTGTGATATCTTTTTGGCCCAGAAGGGTAGAATATTTACTTTAGATTAAATATTGATAATGTGAAACTGAATGTTTAAGGAAGGATTAAACTCTATGCCTAAATATTTAAAGTGCAGTGCAGTTTATATGGGTCTGCCAACGTTATGTAGCATGGCCTAATTTGGGGTGCTATGGAGTGGAGAGTTTTTGCCTTATGCTAAAGAGTAAGCTTTTAAGATTTGGTGTTCAGGATGGGGTTGTTCTGTGAGAGCCAGATTGATAATTGTTTAGGTCTTTTTGTGATGGAGTGTGTGTGTGTGTGTGTGTGTGTGTGTGTGTGTGTGTGTGTGTGTGTGTGTGTGTGTGTGTGTGTGTGTGTGTTTGTGTGTGGAGGGGGGGGCTGTAGACTAGTGCATCATCTGCCTCCATAAAGATAAGGGACTGAGGATCATAAGCTGGTGTGCAGTTAAAGAATACTAGGAACAGGAAATGAGCAAATGATGATCCTTAAAGCACTCTTTTGGACAGAAGGGAGTACAGACAGGAGGAGGTCCCTATCTTAACCAATTGTAGACTTTTGCTTCATGATTGACACTGATGATACTCTGTGCTAAACAACCTATTCAGGCTATCTTATGAGGCTTTCAGCCTCCAGTTACTCTTTGAAGCAACGCTAAAAGAGCTGTACAACTGTACTGCATTAGCAAAGGTGGTTAATCCACTGTAATTGCATATTTCGCTTCTCTGCTGGCATCACAGCTGTGGTGATGTATTTGAATGCAGTTGTATATACATAAGTCTGTAGACCAATTATACAGAGTAGTACGTGTGTGTGTGTGTGTGTGTGTGTGTGTGTGTGTGTGTGTGTGTGTGTGTGTGTGTGTGTGTGTGTGTGTGTGTGTATATGTGTGTATACTTTGGGATTTACACTGCACTCTGTGTGATCACACAGTAACACTGTCAGTGGGAGTATAATTTCTAGAGAATATCTGATATGCTTGCAGGCTGTTGACATAATGCTTGTTGTGTGCATGACTAGTGTGTCAGCACTCTTCTTGGTGCACAGTTAAAATGCCTATGAACCACAGTAGCAGTGTGATCCATGTGAGGATGCTCATGTACATATATTCTGCATATCATGGGCTGACCTGGAGGTTAATAACATATCTGACATCTTAGCCTAATATTTTTTCGAAGAATATTATGGTTCACTATATCCTCTGCATTTTGTATTATGCCCAAAGAGCTGTACTCATAGGTTTGTCTCTAGAATGAGTTGTAATTAGAGGACATTTAATAACTGTGGTTAGACAATATAAGTATGATGGCAGCCTTACCATTTAGGATGTAGAAGGTAGCCACTACCAGTCAGACTAGTGACATTATAGTGGCTGACAGGGGCAGTACAATGGTGCAGTATTTAGAGTTGTTGCCTCAGCTTTTGGGTCACTCTGGCTCCTAGATGTGCTGCCATTTCTGCAGCGTCTGTGTCTATGAGGGCTTTGGCTGCTGGGTTTGTTTTCCCCCATATGCCAAAGGCATGCTACTAAATGAAAATACAGTCATTTAAACTGTCCACAAGATCAATGTGTGAGTAAGTGAGTGAGTGTATTTGTGTGTAAGTGGGTACATGCGTGAGCGTATGTGCACATGTCTACAAGTGTGAGAGTAAATGTGTGTGCCTGTGTGTTCATGCATCTGCATGAATGTGAGTGTATACATGCATATGTGTCTGCACTTTTGTAACATTGGTGTGTGTGTGTGTGTGTGTGTGTGTGTGTGTGTGTGTGTGTGTGTGTGAGTGTGTGTGTGGAAATGCAGTAGAAATCTGGCAGTGGCTTGCTTGCTAGTATAGAAATGTTCAGCACTGACTCATGAAGGTAGGATTGGTAATTCAAATCTGTTTACAGGAACTATGTTTTACTTTATTTGGGGTCGCTTCCAGTTTGATATTATGACCATGGATTAATTATTTATTTCCTGGTATAGTCAGTGTGAGACTGTCAGGCTTTTTTATGGTTTCATTTCCCAACTTGGTGTTTGCTGTAAATGTGTTAGGGTGCATGACTTACCTCACCCTCCTTCCAGGTCATATCACACATGCTGCAAGCCTTCCTTCATCTGATCAAGCCTGCCAGCCTTAAGTCTTTTCCTTTTTATCTCATTGATCTGGTTTTCATTATTTCCAGGCATCATCAATACGAAACTTCAACATTCTCTGGCCACTGAAATAAAGATCATAGTAATGTGCTCCAATCTAAAGTTAGGAAGTCCATATATTTACTAGTGGAGTGAGAGTAACTTTCAGGCAATATCTAATCATCTTATTATAGGTTCATAGGCAAGTACTAATCAAGCCGTCTGCAGACCATTTCAAGCCTATCCAAAAATCCTTATCAAAACTTTCCTTCTATCCTAAAAGAGGGCAAGATTCAAAGATTCAAATTCAAAGAAACTTTATTGTCATTAACACAAGTGCTATCTAAACAAAATTTTCGAGTGTCAGCTCTTTTACAGAAGAAAAACAAACACAAAAAGACAGACATGACAGGTATTAAAGAATAAATAACTATAGTACAAAACTAAATGTGTAGGTAGCTGAAACTCATGCTTGTATTTGTATACACTGGACAACACTGACTACTAGATGATTAACACATGAAAAGTACAAAAACAAATGACAGGATAGTATGGAAGAGAATTCGAGGCTGCCCATACAATTGTCTAGGTTCACCTTTCAGGTTGCAAGGGTGCTACTTTGCTTGACATATAATGAAACAGTAGACAAGATTGTGTAAAATTAGGTCAATGGTTAAATTTAAACCAATGGAAGGGTCACAAAATAAAAATGTGAAACACTGGCAGTGGGTTCCAGCTCTGTAGGTGTTGCATATTCAAAGGAATCAATGGTCACTCCTCATGAAGTGACAATTTCAGTGGGATTTTCCAGATTTTCTTCGAAAATGTTCATCTTGACAAAAATGCCATTAGATGATATATTTAAACTATTGCACAATCTGTAGTACTGAGCAGTTGCTGGTTACATAACTTTGTCTATTAAGTTAATTAAAAATGCTATGAAAACAGTGCTATTCTAACACCTTAAATATGTTGCACCTCCCAAGGAAGCTTATTTTTGTCGTGTGTAGTCTAAATATAATACCCTGTGTCTTTTTCAAATGTTTTCATCTGTTCACTCTTTTCACCCAAACTAATTTGCTCGGCTAAAACATAACAGTATGTGAGAACTTTTAAAAAATAACTTAAACCTATAAATGCTACTAAAACATGAAGAACACATTTTTCAAATGAGGTGAGACAGTGGAATTATTGTTAATGTCAGCACATATCAAAGGTAATACTAGACACATTTATCCTAAACAGCAGTAGTGGGGCAAAAAGGCTAAAATGTTAACAAGGGGGAACACACACACTGCAGCATTAGGCCTCATAACACCCCAGAGTGGGGGTTAATTACAAATTAACATACACCCTTTTGGTCATTATTGCTTACTTATTTTCTTTCTTGACATATTTAATAAGAATAACTTCACAATATTTCGAAACAAATTAATGATATACCTCAGAAATGCCAATAACTGGCAAAGCTTCCATAACAATGGTGAAGAATATCCATATCATCTCTGCCATCAATGCCCTGGTTTTTTTTTTTTTCATTCTTTCTGCAATTATTCTAATTTATTTATTTAACATTTGTTTACTGGGAAAGTCTGACTTGGAACAAAGGCAATTTTCAGCGGAGGCCCAGGGAGAAATGCTCTAGACACATATCTGTAACGTGGGAGGAAACCAGAGTACCTGGATGAAACCCACATGAATGCAGGGAGGACATGCAGACTCTGCACAGAAGGCACTCCAGCTGAGAATTGAACCGGAGAACCTCTTGCTGTGAGGCGATAATGCTACCACTGCACCACTGTGCCATCTATTAATTAATTGAATTTGTGCCTGTTTTTATAGGCTTCATTGTTCAGAGACAAGATATATTAACTGTCTAGTTCATTAGATTACATGTATTCATTGTTTGGAAACCTTTGTTTATGTCATATCACATATCAGTTTATTATACTTATTCTTTCTAATTTTACTGTTGTAACATTTTTTGCATTGCTCCTACTTCACACATAAAAATGGCATAGCCCTGTCTCCATTCACTGTTTTCATTTATTTAATTGTGTTTGTTGTTTTAATTTATACTTACTTTCAGCCTATTTAATAACAAGCAATGATGTGTGGTTTTAGTTTTACTCATTCTATTTTACCTCTGGCCTGAGTTGTAACCAAGAAGAGTCCAATGTCAAGTCCAATTACCTGGTTAACAAACAAACAGACAAACAAACAAAAATAAATAAAATAAACCATGCAGAACAAATGTATTAAGCAGACAATGGAAGAAAAAGAGAGGAATACAAAAGCAGGCATTTGGTCAGAATAGAGGTATGTGAAAACATAAAAAGTAAATAGAAGAGTGAAAAGTACAAAAAAAAGGCAAAACTGTAAGATGAAAAAATACTACGAAGAACAGAAATGGAATACGAGGAACGTACAAGAAAGTTGTTGACTGGGAAGTAAATATGGTCAGTGCTGAATGCTGCCTGCACTTCAGCAACAGCAGTTAAAGCACTGCTCTCTTGTCCCTATAGCTACATGCAAATACTTTCCCAAACAATATTTAATACTGGGAAATTCATGTTGCCTGTTATGGGCATTATTTTTCAGTTCTGTAGTCCACTGATCCATCCTGAAAACGCATATAATGATAATAGGAACATTTCAGCATTAGTTTGCTTTTGGATAACATATACTCCTTATGCAAGAAAAAAAATATGTTGTTAATGACATAAACTAACACCTGTAATCAGTGGCATCTGCCAGTGGGTAAACTGTAACAATATTACCGATCTGTTAACCAGGTAGATTCACTAGACACACATTCCCTTTTCAGCGGTGAGCTTTGAACAATCTCTGATTAAGTGACTTGCCCAAATTCACTCAGTACACAGATGAGGGCTAAGAGAATCCGGCCCTGTACCACAGGAGCTACAGCTTACAGCATTATCCCTCTGTTCCATCTGCCAGACACACATCATCTCCTAATATCTGGGGAAGTACACTGAAACAGCTCAAAAGTATTTCTAGAGAAAATAAATTAAAATGAAGAACACTATTCTTTCACTTATTTTATACCTAGAAACTGTCAAATATTGTACATCCAAAATGCAACATTATTTTAGTAATACCACAGTAACGGTATAGGCACAAAGTTTTCATTTGCAATATATATAACATTCAGTTCCTAGCTTTACTAAACACCGTAGTTAAATATCATACATAGGCAGGAATGTAATCATTTTCTTTAAAGTAAAATATACATATTATCTACCACAGATAAACCTTGGGTAACATAACATTTTGAATGAAATGAAATATTACTGTCCTAATTTCTGCTTGTCAACTGCCTCATACTTTCTCATTTTAATGACCACACATCTTTACCACTTACTGCTGTAGTTCATCCCCAGTGCAAGGCAACATTTCACACTGAGAAATATTTATTACCTGTGGCTGAACTCTTGTGTTAACTTATAGTCTGAACAAAATATTGTTGATGTAACAAGATTTTTGCATGTACCTTACAAATAAATCTATATCAAAAACTTTATCTGAGTAGATGGGATAGGTATAACAATGTTATATAATTTTATACATCGTGACAGTGACATTTTCTAATCTACTCCTATAAATGATTACTCTTTCACCCCTAATTTTTGTAATATACTCCCACAGATTGTTACTATTTCAGCCCACAGTACTATAATCTTGGGTTAAACTACAACATATGATCAAAGTTCAGTTAATCACTTCCACTTCTATGTTGTCTACAAATAGCACTGACTACCTATTGCTATGTAGTGTTTGTAAAACGCACTGCTTTCATTTTGTAACGGCATTCATAAGGTAAGGGTATGGCAGAACAGCTACAACAAATTCCATAATTTATGTACACTGTCTATTCGTATATGTGAAATTATTGAGGAGATCTGCTTGTTCAAGGCAAAGAAAATTCTTATAGGAGGAAAAAAGCTGTATGTCTGAGATGATACTATAAATTCTCTTGATTGTCTTCATCTTTGTTGTATTAACTAACCTCTGTCTGCATAATGGGAAGCTCTCGAAGGAAAAATAGCCAATTTTATGAATACTTCATGAAAATTAAAACTAACCTAACCTAATGATATTTCTTGTATCAAAGTATCCTCATAAGTTGTTATTAAGAATTTGGTAAAGCTGCAATCATATATTACATATTGCTGCTATTGGCCAAAACCTGATCAGCAGACTCTTCGTGTTTTTCTGTCCTGACTGCCTCATTTGACATATTATGCCATGTGACCTATGGAGAATGGAGAGTAAGTCAAAATATGATCTGCAGTGTCCAGTCTACTGAAGTCAGTGTTCAACAAATGAGAAAGACAGAATGCAAGTGAGTTCTGTTTTAAGAAATAGGTTGGTTGCCTTTTTAATTTAGTTAATTTTCCTTTACATATTTTCTGTTTATTTTATTTAATGTTCCTTATTTGTGCTTTGTGCTTATTTGTTCCATTTTTGGCAGTACCAAATATTATAAAAGTGCATGTGACAGTCCTCAGGGCTTAGTCAAGTCAAGCTGTATTAATTAGTTCATTAGTTAATGTATTTGTTTAAATGTTTTACATGGCTAGAATACTGATCCATGTAAACCAATTTCAGGATCAGCCCATGAGCACAGAAAAGAGTGAAAGTAGTTACGTTAGAACATTTATTTTATTTTATTTTATTTATTTTATTTGCAGTTTGATTTCCGGGGAAGTCCACTGGGCCAAATTGACCCATTTTCAGTGGAGACCTGGGGAGAAAAGCTCCAAGATGCATTATACATTTAGATACAACTGATAGTTAATATTAAAGATAATATTATGTAGAATAGTTACTCATAAATGCATTCAATATCATGCATAGTTAACAAATTCATTAAGCTTGACGGAAGGGATCATACAGTTTCATTTGAGGAAAACAGATATGTGTTAGGTGTGGAAACAGTTTACATACAAACCTTTTAAGAAAATGTAAATACGCTTTACATACAAACATCAACAGTAGAATGCTATTTACAATATTTACAAGGTTGGCCTGTGTGAGGGTAGCTGTAGGAGTTATTGACAGCTTAGAGAGAAGCTATAGAAATTGTTGAGAGCTTAGATAGGCTCATAGGAAGATAACTATGAGAGTTGTAGAGCTTTGGAACCAGAGCGAGAACCCCCTTGGATTAGGTTGGGTGAAGGCAGGTACATTTCCATTTAGTGGACAGGTGTTTGAATAGTTGGGTTTTGAAGTTTTCTGAGTTTGGTATGGTTCTTAGTGTATGGGGAAGGGAATTCCATTTTTTGCCTAGTGAGAAAGATAGGAGAAGTTGGCCAGCAGGACGTTTAGGTTTATGAATAGTAATTAAGTTCTGATTTTCAGATCTGAGAGCTCTGTTGGGTGTATAAGGGGGAAGGATGTTAGTTAGAGCGGGACATTTTGTTGGGTGAAATATGAGTTTATATGCAGTAGTGAGTTGGAGATAGTCTAGGTAGTTTGGGAGTTCAAGCCAATTCAGGGATTGTAGGCAGTGATGGGTAGTATTTTTAGATTTAGAGGCAAATTTAGAGATTTTGTTGTAGCAGTTTTGTAGTTTAGAAGTGATAGAGGAGGACAGGTTGGTTAGGAGAGGGGCTCCATAAAATAAGGAAGGAAGAAGATAAGTCGAGGCCAGAGTTTGCCTGGAAGAGTTGGAGAGAAAGTGATTATTCCTATACAGTATACCTAGCTTTTGGTGGGTTTTCTTAATATTTTGTTGAATATGAATATCAAACTTGAGGTGTTCATTTACAGTAATGCCAAGTAGTTTGGCAGAGGGGACTACTTCTATAGGTGAGTTGGTTTGACTATAGACTTTGAAATTTTTTTATCGTAGGAGAGGGTGTTTGTGGGAGGGAATAGTAGAATCTTAGATTCATTTACATTGAGAGAGAGGTGGTTTTGACGCATCCAGTTTTCAGTTGTTGAGAAGGCAGTTTAGGTTTTTGTCAGTAATTCAGAGAGGTTTGAGGCTGAGCAGACTAAGGTTGAATAGTCTGCGTATTGAATGATTTTAGCATCAGGAATAGCAGTGTGAAAGTTATTGATGAAGATGTTAAAAAGCATTGGCCCAAGGATGGATCCCTGTGGTACGCCATTTGGGGTAGGTAGGAAGGAAGAGATGGAGTTCTTCCATTTGACTGCCTGTGATCTGTCTGATAGATAGCTGGAGAACCAGGATAAAGCATTATGTGAGAGATTAAGGTTTGAGAGATGACAGAGAAGGTGCTTGTGGGAAACAGTATCAAAGGCTTTAGACAGATCGAGTAAAACAGTAGAAACTAAATGTCCTGAATCTCGGGCTTGATTGACAGTTTCTAGGAAAGAGAGTAAAGCGGTTATTGTGTTATGGCCTGGACGGAAGCCATGCTGGGTAGGAGTGAGAAGATTGTTTTGGGTCAGGAAAGGCATAAGTTGGAGGTGGATGCATTATTTGGCATTTACATAGGCTACTGAATTGAGTTATTATACTATAACTATAAGATAAAATGCCATAGAGTATGAGACCCAACAAATATTTAAGCTTTTAAACATCCCTGTAGTATAGTATAGTACTGAACACACATTACAGAGTTTTTAGTTTGGCTACAATTATATAAGTTGATTATACATTAATATCAAAACATTTTAAAGATTGCACAATATGTATATGATAATAGTCTTTAAATGCAACAATAACATAAAAAATTGGGGACAGTTGCTTAGCATTGCAAATAGTTAGATCTCAGCACTGGCTTTAGATATGTAAATGTCAAATAATAATGTCTGAAAAAAATAATTTACATTGCTCTTGTCTTAGAGGCACTTTTATGTTTTTACAAAATTCTGACATTTTCAACAGGAAGTCACTTTCTACACCATCTGAGAGGGCCTTTCTACAGTTTCTGGTGTAAATTAGAAAAGCAATGAGTGAAGTTTGCTATGATTATTTTGTCCATACTTTTTCAATGTACATTTGCAATTTTAACCATTGAACCTGAAACTCAGGTATTTGAATGAAGCAATTGCCTTTATTGTTTGATTGTTATAGTTTGTGATATGATAGATGAATTGATCAGAGGCTAATTTTTGCATGGTCTCAATGAGAATTGCTTTATTTTTTTATTTTTTTAAATAGTTTTCAGAACTAACTTCTTGTCTGCAAACCATTTTGTGAGGAGGTAAAGATTATTTTCTAGCTGTACTTTCATGAGTGAGTGAAAGGGCCTGCATCTATAAATGACCATATCATCAGCAGCATGCAGGTTTAAGGGAATGTTGTGGTAGGCCTTGAGGTAATGAATAAGAAGAATAGCAGATGAACTAGCATAGATGCCTGAGTGACACTTGCTGGTCCATGGAGAGGTAATTAGGAGTGAGAATCCATTTTTTACACTGAATTTTCTATCAGAGAGGTACTTCATAGGCCATTTGGAGGCTATGGGATTAAAAGTGATTACTTAGAAGTTGATGTGCAATACAGAATGACTGATCTTACTGAAAGCTTTACTCAAGTCAGTAACTATGATACTAGGTAAGCTGCCTTTGTTCATATTAAGATGCCATCAGTTAAAATCCATAGGATGGTGATTGTGTGCCATGGTATCCAAAATCCATGTTGGTTATTGGATGTGTGTGTGTGTGTGTGTGTGTGTGTGTGTGTGTGTGTGTGTGTGTGTGTGTGTGTGTGTGTGTGTGTGTGTGTGTGTGTGTGTGTGTGTGTGTATACCTTGCAGATATTCTGCTATTTGGATGTGAATTTTTTCTATAGTCTTACTTGGTGGAGTTATGAATATTGACTAGAAGTCTGAGGTCTAGTATTTGTTGTTTTTTTTGGGGGTTGTACTTTGCACAGGGGATTTGCTGTAGTTGATTTTCAGACTGTGGGCACATTTGACAGAGGATTAGATTGTAGATAATGCAGGAGAATGTAGGCAATATTGTATTTGCTGTATTTTAACTCAGGATGGTTATAGAGTATTGGATCTAGATGGAAAACTGAATAATAGCTGTTTGATTAAAGATCCACCGTCCTTTGTTTTAAAACAACAGAAACAAAAGTGGGTATTGTGATGACCCTGCACTGGCCCAGTAATCAGGAAGCCTCAATCTTCACCACTGGCAACAGTTGGGGATGTACACAATGGGAGGATGACAAGTACACACAAAGTAAAGTGCAATTTCCCTTAAGAGCACAGAGAGATCACAGTCAGTCTGAGGGTGGTTCCTCCCTCTTTCTCCAGATCCCCAATAAAACTCCCAACTGGCACAGCTATATGGGTGAGATCTCAGCTGAGTGGCCAAGGTAAGACCTCTAGCACCCTCTCTGTCCAACCAGTGCTTTGTGTCCCTGCCCAAGTCGCTGACACACACACACACACACACACACACACACACACACACACACACACACACACACACACACACACTTTGAGATATGATTTATATACAAACACATGCACACACATGGTAAAGGCTGGCACAGATTTACTAGCTATCCCCCTTCTGCCCTGACTATAATGTAGTTCCAGCTGCCACCAGCCAACTCTTTATCAGCTACATTAAAGGCCCTTAAAAAAGGGTGTCCAAGCCTACTGTGTAATGTTACTAATAATCCAAATGGTAGTCTGACTAAGAGGAAGGCTATCTAGGAGTGTCCTATACAGTGTCACCATATAGATATGCAAGTACTCTAAGAGCTTAAATATGTCTCACAAATATCAACCGCAAACATAGGTTTAAATATATGTAATAACAAAAGAACAAGACAATACACACTAAATCAGCACAGTAACTTCAGAGTTCAAAGCCACAGGAAATATTTAAAAAACATTGCAGGGCAGTCTCAAATAATTAAACAAAACATCTACGTTATACTTTACTATATTCCTATCTGAATCTAAAAGAGTTATTATGTCCTAAAAACGTACAGCAAGACCAGTGCAGAAGGTGGTGATGAGTGGATGTTCTTGCTAGATCATAGACAAAATACAAAATGCCCAGTCTCTCTCTCTGAGAGAATTCTTAAATTAATATCAAATATTACTGCTGGGTTAGCTTGGATGACATCACTTTTTGTCACCTGGCATTTAGTTCCCAAGCTAAACCCACTTTGTAGCATTAGACATCTCCTTGTGAAAAAAACATATCTGTCATATGTTTGCAGATCCTGGAAGTCATAAAACAATAAAACATTTCTGCATCTCAAACCTAGTAATTAGTTCTCTTCCAAGACAATGCAAAACATTCTAGCTCTAGGCATTGTGTCTGCTACTGAACTGAAACTCAGAGATAACTTTTTTAGAACAATCATAAAACAATTTAATTTCAACTTATTTTCTTGAAGTTTTGCAAGTTAACCCTCTATGTTCTAGTTTCTACTGTTAAAACATATACAGTTACACAATTACAATAGTTTATATATATTTCTATTGTAAGCCAACAGGGCATGTTGTGGTGACATTTTAGGACCAGAGTTCTGCTGTGGCGACCCCTAACCGGGAAAAGCTGAAAGACACAACACAACAACTTTATACCTTTACACACACTTCTGTATGAATCATATCAATATTCACAAATGACATAGAATTATTTACAAAAGTACAGCTAGCTGGGCTGGCAATATCTCCTTCTGTTACATTTTTATATAAATCATATTAATATTCACAAATGACATATAATTATTTATAAAATTCCAGCTAGCTGGGCTGACAGTCTTTCCCTTTTGTCACACTATTCCAGATAGCTGGGCTGGCAGTATTTCCCTTTTGTCACAGATATATAAGGAAGTAAGACGTTTGGAAGATAGTTGGAAGTTTGTTAAAGGAAATGGGAACTGAGAAAAGCTGGAGAATTTCTAGAGAAAGTCATTATAATAGAGATGACCTTGAGAGCTTTGGATTGTATTGTTTGATGTAGGGTGTTTTGTTTCTTTCTGTCCTGTCAGGTGATTTAATTGACTACATAAATATTTTGGTTGGACTAGTAGAGGATAGTTTATTGTCATAGCAGATGGCTTTATATCTGCATACAGCCTTTTTTGTCAAGGATTCAGACTTCTATCAATGTAAAATGAGTTCCAGCATTTCAGAAATGTTCTTATTTGTGCCAGACTTCATCTCTGATGCCAAATAATGATTTTAATTATTTTGTAAGCCACTGTTTCTGAACTGGCTTACAAAGCCTATACAGTATTGGAAAGTATCCTGAAGGGAGATTAGAATGTTTTAATGCACCTGCTGTCCAGGTGAGGTTACATTGTGTTTTGTTTGTCAGTTATATTAGTGGGAGTGGGATTTGGGACAGTTTATCATACTCAGTGCTATGGGCAATGTCCACTCAAGGATAAAGAGTGCATTTTTATGTGTGTAACATTTGTGGTAGGTCAGATAAGGAACAGTTACCTGTTTTAAGATTTCATCCTGTGGTTTCTTGAAGAACTTGCATGAAACCATGATTTGTTAGGAATTTATATACAGTATTTGCTAGTGGGCTTTTTAGCTATTCAAGTCACAAGGTTATAGTGAGTGGTAGCTGAAATTATTGTGTTTATTAATTGTTTAAATTCATCATAGAAGGATGGTGAATGGTGGTAGGCTACTGCTATGTGTTTTTGATTTCAATTAGACAATGGTGTAATTATTCATCAGATGGGATGAAAATCTGATATGGGAATGGTCTAAGAAGTGAATTTTATATCTAGTGTTATTTAAAATAGGCGGTATGAGGCTCCTCTTACAATTCCAAGCTGAGCATTGAAAGTGTAGCTGAAGTCAGAAAAGAAATGGATGTGAGGCTATGATTTTCATATATGATTCAGCTATAGTTTCTATATTTGGCAAGTTGGTGTTTAGAAATGATTCTAACTGTTGTTATTTCTTTTTATGCTGCCTACATTTAGAAGATTTCAGGTTACTATACTGGTGTTTTAATGGCTAGCTTAAAGTTGCAGATATAAAGTCTTGGAATGATTGCTAGGTTTCCTTCAATAAGCAAAATTAATATTGGAAGTAGTCTGCAAAGAACTTTTAACTGATTGTTCAAATACATTTTGGTTTGTGCCTTTGAGATTTTTTTGTGCATAAGTTAGCTTTCTTTCCATTGTAATAGAGCCATGGCTAGTATGGAATTTGGTTTAGAAACATTGGCTTGTTTTGTGGAATAGGAAGATCAACCGTTCCTCACACATACTGAGAAATGTCTGAGTAACATCTTGTCTCCACTTCATGTGCTACTGGATAGTTCATGAGAACTTGTTTCAGACAATCCAAAGTTAACTGTCATGGACTCTTCAATCTTCTTCCTACTCCTGGGCCTCTGTTTCAGTAACTAATGCAGCTGCTACATCCTAGGTTAGTAAGTAGCTATTACTGAAATCTGGGGAGCCCAGTTAGCATTATACAAAATGCTAAAAAAGACTGACCGCCCACAATGCTGACAAATCACTAACAGTAAGTAACCACTTGACCAGCATGCTGACCTTTGCCCCTTATCTCCTCGGTAGTGTGATCTTGGAGTTGGTATATTTAGTTGGGGGGGTCTGTGCTTCGGTTTTAGTGTGTTTGTAGGTTGGGTGATCAGTTACTTACCATTAGTGTTTTGTCAGTGTTCTGGGCAGTCGGTCTTCTGAGATGTCGGGATTTTCATCTCAGTCTTTTTGGTTTTAGGTAAGTGAGAGTTTGGGTTTCTGAAAGTGATCCATGTACATATATATCACTAAGCAATGCAAGCAAACAGCAACACAAAACTGATTAGTACAATCAGTGACTATACTGCCTACAAAATAAAAGAAACAGTGACTCACACCCACCTGTAAGCAAATCATAAATACATTCCCTTACCTAACTGCAAAATCAGAACCCCAGCCAAACTGTAAACCAGGAAACTTGTACAAATTTATAACATGTGACTCCTTTGGCACTTCTACAGGCAAACTCAAAAAATGCCTAAAACAGCTAAGATAAAATGTGGTAACATGCTTCTCTCACAAGTGTGCCTTACTGTCTTACTGCACAAAATCACACAGATCACTGCTTCTTACACCAACAAATATTTCCCAGTTAACCATACCAACAGAACAAATGTATTGACATGTGGAGGATTCACCTCATTACCTGTAATATTAGGCCTAAGCACTCACATCTCCTTGCTTCTAAACTCCGTGGTCACACAACCATGACCAATTACAAATTCCACAAAATAAGCTATTGTTGACTGAGTGACTTTGTGTCAGTTGACTATAGCATTCATCTATGATCAGTGATTTTGATAGGCAAAGACACCTCTTCTACACCTTGATAAGATGTGTACTCAGTAGCCTGTGCAGTAACCATACCTGGCTGTCTATCTGTTTTGCTATCTATCTGTATGTCTATGCATGGGGGTTCTGTGTGTGTTTGGAAGATGGTTGCTTTGGTCAACAGGTAGAAGTGTGGGTTTTTTGGTCAAATGTCCCGTTTATCAAGCAGATGTTTTGTTGATGTGTGTTTCACTGAAACAGGTAAGTGGTATGTATAGTAGGTGGCTGTGTGTGTGTGTGTGTGTGTGTGTGTGTGTGTGTGTGTGTGTGTGTGTGTGTGTGTGTGTGTGTGTGTGTGTGTGTGTGTGTGTGTGCGCGCGCGCATGTGTGTTGCGAATGCAGATTAGGTTTAGATAAGGGTTAGATAAAGCTATAGAGTAATATGCTTACGATTGTAAGTGTTTAGGGTTAGGGGAAGCCACACCACCCTCCTTAGTAATGTGTGCTAACTTTAGCCCTGCCCCTTCCCCTAACCCTGACATGCATCTTAAATTTAAAAAAAGTACCCTTTCCATAACACTGCCACTATTCAGACAAATTTGAGGTGAATGTGATTGGGATTTGGGTTGTATATCAGAAAAAAAACTGTTTGCTTTTCTTGATTTACTGAGTGTCACTGTGTTGTATTAGCAATATAATAATTGGTCAACATGCTTTAGTTGCTGTTTTGTTTATCAAACAATTTACATGACAAACAGCCATCATATAATCCTCTATCTATCTATCTATCTATCTATCTATCTATCTATCTATCTATATAAGTTTAGTGTCCTCATAATTATGAAAGTTGTGATTGTCTTCAATGTCTTTTATACTGGGTGCCACAGCCACCTTCATGGCATCTGTGATGGTTTCATCCACATATCCTTTCATTTTTTATAGACCAACTCTGGGGGCAATGCAATGTAGGACTGAACAAAAAGAATACTTTAAAGTCTGACTGTTGCAATTATGAGGACTGAAAATTATTATCCTCATAATTATGATAAGGACTATATCATGCATACCTGTCCTAAATACAAAATCACATAGCCTTTTACTTCATAAATTAGTACACACTACTGGAGTGGCTATATTTTACATTTATAGTAGGCTAATTTATGGGTAAAATGTTCGTTTTTTTTCCCCTAATCTAAAGTTAATGTAATTGTGCTCAGGGGAATAGAAAGAAAATTTACTGGATGTCTACACAATGTTCAATATTCTAACAGACATCAATGATGGGGTTTAGTTACCATTCACTACCGCTTTATAAGAGGCAGAGATAATGTTTGGTGTTCAATGATTTAACAATGAGAAGCTAAAAATTTTGCTGAAAATGGCATTAACTCATTCCAAAAGACTGTTAAGAGATAGTTAACTTTATTACAATCTTCATTCTTACAGAACTGCACAACATTTCAAATGTGATTCTTACAATATTGATCATTTTAGGGATAAACTCCCAATTCATATACATGACTCCGACTTTATGAACACTTTTCAGCTGTCAGCAGATTCTTAGTACGGTCATTTGACATACTCTGTAAGTGTGGAATCTGTGTTCCAACCTCAGCACTGATGTAAACAGAGGTATATGCTTGACTTTCTTTAACATTTTAATGTCCATAAGGATGAATGCTGAGTATATTGGGAAAAGGATGCTAAGGATGAAGCTACCAGGTAACAGGAAAAGAGGAAGGCCTAAGATAAGGTTTATGGATGTGGTGAGAGAGGACATGCAGGTGGTTGGTGTGACAGAGCAAGATGCAGAGGACAGGAAGAAATGGAAACAGATGCTCCGCTGTGACGACCCCTAATGGGAACAGCCGAAAGAAGATGATCTACAAGAACATTTTCTGAAATTTAATTAATCAAGTCTTCAAGGCTGAGTGTTATGATATAGTAGATACTCAGCTTCAGTCATTGTTTGATAAACTCAACTCCAACATTTTTCCCTCCTATAGTCATTATATAGTTCTTGATATTCCTTTCTACAATTTGTGTTTACATCTTCTTGCAGCAAGAAGAATAATCCACTCACTTCTATCAACAGAATATTTTCAAACTTCTCCTTGATATTACAGCATATGTTATCACCTCTTGTTTCAGTCACTCTTGATTGAGATTTTATTCAGAACTTGTTCCTCTCTTTTGATATTGCTTCATTGCCTTCATTCCTTATTTCCAATGTTTTTTCCAACACATGACTACCCTCTCTCTTCTGCTTGTGTACATTCGCCATACTTACACTCACCTAAAATTATTGCATTTCTGGTATCATCTCTCGTACTTCTTCCCCTCCTTTGTTCTTTATTTATTTCTTTTCCCCATTTTTTAAATTCCTTCTACAATGTTTTATATCTCTCTTTTCTCTCTCCTAGTTGAACATTTAACGTTTTCTCCCCTCTTAGAGCGGTCAGTCAACTTCCTGTATTCCCCATAATTTTCTTATTCTAAAACATCCCACATTTTCTTCTGTCCTATATCACCTTTTCACTGTTTATTTCTACCATTATTTAAGACAGGGATGGTGAGCTTTTATGGTTTCCCGAACACCTCAGCTCTTTGGAACTATTATAAGCATTTGATCTATTTTTGTCTGTTTTAATATATGTGAATGTGCTTTCCCCCTGTTTTGAATTGTCTTATACAATCCTCAGAATGTATTCTCTGTCCAACCCCATTTAAAAAATCAGTATCACTGTATACCTTGTCTTCTGCCCTCTCCTCTACCTCATCACATTCTCTCAGAATTGTAAGCGCCTCATTTATTTGATTTTCTACCAACACTTCGTCATGACAGCTGAAATGTTAGACACTTGACACACTACCATATGCAAGGAAGCAACAGATTAAATACAAGCAGACATTAACAACTTCACATAATTCTATATATTGAGATTTTGCTTCATCCACCCAAACATATAATCAAGTCTTTTTGTTGCTTCATTTTCACTCCCATTTTGTTTACCCTTCACACATTTCTTTTATACTCTTTCATCTCAGTAGCTGTCCAACACTCCTTACTCCTAAGCTCATCTATCTCTTGATATTTTATTGTTTCCTGTTGATCTTTTCACACATTCAGCCAGACTTAACTCTTCAATACATCCACAGGCGTTCATTGTCTTGGGTTCATGTAAACTTTATGAGGTTTGGTCACCCTCATCCTGGGGCATCTCTCTCCTTTCCTTGATCTTATTTTCAATAAGTTTTTTTTATTTACTCACATGCCCTGATCTGGTTATTGTTATTGTTACAGTTCTATACTTATTATAAAAAGTCGTAGTACATAGGGTTTCAGTTCAATTAACATGAATATGGATGATTAAAGTTAACAATTAAATATCAAATGTTTTGCATAATGACTAAGAGATTTGTCATATTATCTGGATCTAAATATGCACAATCTTTTGACAAACACAAAAAATGTAACCACAATAAACATTATTCATGAATAAATGAAATAATGTTAAACATCTGTGTGTATCTAAGTGCAATGCTTGGCTCAAAATAAATAATAAACCATCCTTAAAAATTCACATTCCTAATCCATCAGACTTTTTTCATGTTATACCCTCACCTGAGAGCTCTGCTGATTTTGCTCCTATTTGTTTCTCCTTCAATAACATGGCAATTAAAATCTTCAAAAAATACACATCTGTGTGTTATACCTCAGCTGTTCACACTCTCAGACATGCATAGTCTCTTAGGCATGAGACAGGCTCCAGTTCCTCCTCCCAAACTGCTGATTTATATACATCAATGGTTCTTAGCTGGCTTCACCTGGTACAGTAGCTCCTTTTACAATATTTTACTTCTTTCAATCTTTCTCTGTTGCTGAATCTATATCTCCAGTCTGATGCTCTATAGATCAATTCTTTAGCTGCAATGCTTTTGTACTTAAATTGTTCAACAGCCTGACATTATTAATGTTAGTACACCACCTCTTCCGCAGTCATTTATTTAACTACAAACTTACTTTGCTAACTAGGTTAATGGGCTGCTTTACAGGCTAATTTCAGCCATGACTTAGGCCACTCTGGTAGTACAGATTTCAACATAAAATCATATTTGTTAAAGTTAAAATAATACTAACAACAGAGCATATCACTAGAAATATACAAGCAAACATAATATCTATCAATAGATATGAAAGTAAATGAGAGAACAATGATTTAACTCACAAATTAGCAACAGTAGCAACTTATCATGGTAATGGACATGAACTTTGTACAATTTAGAATTATGTGAGGAGTTAGGAGAGCTATATCACAGGCTATGCCATACGTGATTGCTGCTTGAATTCAGGTTTTAGGCCAGTGTCAAAATAGCAGCACTTGTATTAATTGCTAATAAATTTAGTTAGCTGTTGTTTAAACATGGTTAACTTCTGTTTTGTTTTGTTATGCTTTGTTTCTAAATTTCAGATAACAAATTCCAAGCTGCTGATGCAAACTTCGCGAAAGCTTTCTCACATAGTAGGGAACTGTGACCTTGACAGCCATATTGCATTTTCTGAACATGAGTGAAGAGAATAAAAGTTTGTATGTACTAGCGGTTGACAGTAAGAGCAGTTTAGTCATTTGTATGTTGGGCAGGTAAGAAGTAGAGTGTGGTCGCCTAAGGATATGAATCTGCAGTTCCTGTTTATCATGACTTGGAGCTTGTAGTTGTTATGGGCTGATTGTAGAGAAGATAAGGCAGGCAACAGTCTAATTATGGCAGCATCATTTGTAATGCCAAGGCCTTCCTGAATTCTAAGGGAAGTAGGTTTGTATATTTATATATCAGGCTTAACTGCTTGAGGGCTGTTGTTGTGATATTTTTGTATATGTTAGCTGAATGTTTATTGCTGATCAAATCTTATTCTCGGGTATCTTTGTTCTGTAACTATATGCAAAGGTGATCCAAGGGTGCGGGTGAGGGGGTCAGTAATACTTAGTGAGGAGAGCTGATTTTATGTCCTGGTGCTCATTTACATGGGGGTTAGTAATGCTTAGTGAGGAGGGCTGATTTTATGTCCTGGTGCTTATTACATGGGGGGGGGGGTCAGTAATGCTTAGTGAGGAGGGTTGATTTTATGTCCTGGTGCTCATTTACATGTGGGGTCAGTAATGCTTAGTGAGGAGGGCTGATTTTATGTCCTGGTGCTCATTTACAGGCTTGCTCCTTGCAGAACACAAAACACCATCAGCATAATTGATATGTAAAATTGCACATCTTCAAATAAACCATATTGTATTGTTCTCTGTATAGATTTGTTCTCTGAGATGCCACATAAGTAAGATGACAACAGCGTTTCATCCTTTAGTGTACCTACTCATTATTATAGTTATAGTGCTTTGAACAGCTACTTGAAAAATTATAAACAGCAGCACACATTTCTGGCTAATTATCAACCAAAAGTGCTATCTCAAACTGTTGACACTGGTGTACCCCTTTCTATTCCAGTAGAAGACAGTTCTTTATGTCCATCCATCCAAACTTGAACACCTCCATCCTGTATTCAGCACCTGAGTGTCTGGATTTTGCCCAGCTACCAGCTTTGAACCATAGTACAATGGGAACGGTATCTGTCAGTGGTACCCATGGGTGCCAGTGTAATAGACACTATAATGTTATCATTAAAATAAATTATGACGTTTAAACATGAAAGAACAAAAGAGGCAAAAAACAGAAAAAAAATTGGAGGACACTTCCTCATCCACATACTAGTAAAACACTTGTGTCAAGCATTGGCCCAGTCATCTTATCTAATGCTAATCTATGATCACTTTACAAGAGAATGCTGTAGGAATCTATCTGTCAAAAAGCAACCACATTTTAGAAGGGAGATGATGTATATAAGTCATCAACCAAGTAACAGCTGCATCTATATGCTTCTAAATCATTTGCTCATGAGTTTGTTTTGCTATGGAATAAATTGCAGCATCCTCTTTGAGGAACAAAAATTTAGTTGTTTTCAGACTACTTACAAGCACTATATTTTAATAGGTTCATAGATTAGTACTAGGCTAACAACTGTTGTGGGCCATTTTAAGCCTTGTCAGTTGCCCCAGATGAGAATCAAACCCTGCACCTTGTGTCTGTAAGATATAAACACCTTAACTATTATGACATCCTCCCCATAATACACATAACAATCTGATTACAGTAAGTTAGAATTCAAGCACTGAAGGAGCCGTAACTCAGATACAAACTAAAAGAGAAAGTAACCAAACTTCCCAATATAAGTTGTAGATTGACTGGCGCTCTTCCATCTACACACAGAGAAAAGACAAATCTCAGAGTGAATCCCAGCGACTGCTATTACAGAAATAGCACATCTCACCAGTTTACACAAAACTAACTGTAGGGAGAATTTATTTTTTCAACAATTCTTTCAGATCTTTTCTCCCATCATTATCATCAAAACAGGCTGTATAATTTTACATACAGAGAACAAGGACTGCTTGTAAATACTTCTCACTACAATTAAAGTTTTCCACAACAGAGGGGCCATTAGAAATTATTTTCACTAGCACTGTCATTTTTAAGCATTTAACATGTTCACATTTCACTTTCAGAAGTTATCTAAGAGAAACACTACTTATTATTAGAACATCAGCTTGACTAGGTGCCTTATGTTGGTTGCGCCAGCTAGAAAAATATGTAATATACACTAAATAAATATATTAATCTCCTCCTTTTTTATGGATCCTTCCATCCACAACCCCTTTTTCACACTTTTGGACATGGGGTTGGGGTGTCACTTCAAGGTTCACACCACCAGGTGGCTATATTATCTTCATAATCATAAGCCCAAATGAAATGTGCCTCTTTATGTGTTTTTGCTTTATATTTATTACTTATTTTATTTATTTAGCAGGCATGTCAACAGACCCAATTTCAATCACAATGTAGGTACATAACAATAAAGAACGATTTACCTAGTACAAAACTATAATAAGTACAGCTTAATATGTTAACAGTTGCACAAAATGTTATGTTAAGACTGTTAGATTTTTTTAGATTACTGTCCAGACTTCAGAATCATCTCTCTGTGCTTTCAGCACAGCTAGAATCATGAATGAGTTGCATAACAAAAGCAAAATATTAATATATGGCTTCTGCCAACATAACGCTTGAGATTTGTAAGTAAATTAAATTAAGGTGAGTGGAGATTTTACTGTATTTTCAAGAGAGTTACATATTATTCAACCAAGAAAGGAAAATAATCCGGATGGGCATAATAGTAAATGAGGGCAAATGTCAACTAATTTTATTAAGACAATGATAGTGGTGCCATTTGTTGGTGTACTTACATTGTCTTTAGGGGCCTGATTGAAATGTGGTACAGAGTGATAAAGCCTTGACCAAAATCCAGATGGTCTGCATTTGACTGTTAACCTGAATACTGAAGGAGATGACTGGGTAGTGGAAGAAGATTATGAGGCTTATACTTGCTCACCTGTCTCAAGGGGAAAGTGTGTCTTTTATCTAGTTCCTGGTGAAGACTGAGAATGATTGACAGAAACATTAGTGTACAACCATGTGGGCAGAGCAATTAAGGGATACATCACCTGTGAAGACAAGGAGACACCACTGCAACCCCCATGAACATGCTCACTCCAGAGTTTTTCCAGAATCCTGGGGAAGAGTAATTACTTAAAAAGAAATTCACACATCAGCCTCAGTCCTCGGCTACCCGCACATTGACAGCCTGAACTTGCCATGTTCAACTCCCCAGTATATGGCAATCTACAGCTTCAACTTGAGTCTATGGGCTTCCTATGGAGAAGGACCTCCTCATGAAGGATCATTCTGTGATACCACCAAATGTACCCAGAAACCAAAAGGTTGGAAAAATATGGAGCAAATCAAGGGAACCCGTGATCAGTGGCAAGCTAGTTTAAATTGTGTACTTAAAACCTTTACTTTGGTTTGTTAGATAGTGTTAACAGTAATGTAATATTGCATGTTTCTTGACATTCATGTAGCCACTGAGCCTTAGCAACATGCACTGTTGGGTAGTAATGGAGGCAAATGTATTGGCTACTTCTAGACTAAGGTTCCAGGCTTGTGTTGAATAATTTTCCATGCTAGTATTTGTGAAAGAGACACTTGTTTTCCATGCTATGCTATTTATGCTCTTACAAATAAAATTAAGGTTACTGTGAGCAGGCCAGATGACTTCAGTGAATGTTTGAACATGAATATATTTCACTATAAAACTAAAAGAGGAAGTGTCAGATGTTCAACAGATAGCATATGGTAACATCAGCAGGCTATGGGTTCTATTACCATTTCAGGTAATTGCATTAATTTTTGAATTGCTGACAATGCAGTGCAGCCTAAGCATGATGCTGCACCACTGAGTTTGCTCTCCTTTGGATGAGACATTAAATTGATATCCAATCTGCTTGAATTGGTGGTAGCTCAGGAGAATGCAAAGAACCTAAGAGAGCATGACTACGGGAAGTTCTCAGATGTCATGACCTAGCCTAGTGGGCATAACTGGTCAACAAAGTTTAAATAAATAAATATGTAATTTATTTTAGTATTTCTGTGACCATATAATCTCACACTGAGAAAAATATTTTCATTTACAGTCTGGTTAAGTGACTGATATAAAATCAAATAGTTTTCAGTTGGGGATTAAGGGAATCAAACTCTAGACTACAAAATGAAACTCATTTGCAGCGCATGGTCATAACTCTCTATGCTAAACTGCTAGACAGAATGTTAGGAAGACAGAGACAGACTTTGTTTTAGCCCATGTAGAAGTGTCTGTTTAATATGGTAACAACAGTAACTTGTTTAAAATGTAAGGACTGTAAACATTTCTGTTTTCCTCCTCTTAGGTGGCCATAAATAGCCACTAGCTCAGTTACTCATTCTCTAGGTCTTCCAGACCCACCTTAGATGCTCCCAGGCTCAACCAAGTGCACATACAGGCTGATGAGGAGATCAAAGTCGCTGGTGCAGCATCATACTGCTGCCCAGGAGAGGGTCGTAATTCTCACCACCCTGTGGCAATCATTGCTTTCAGGAAGGGCATGCATGCTTGCTTCCACAAATGCTCAACCTCCTAACTAAGTGGACACTCCTTATGCAGTGCAGAGCTCAGTAAACTTATAATGCGGTTTTATTTCAATGAGCCTAGGCTACCTTCCCAACAAGATGGGCAAGCTAATACTGGCAGCTCACACCCATCCTCCTGCTGTGGCCTGTCCAGCACCCATGTCACTAATCGCACACAAGTTGTCTGAGTCACAGTAAGGGCTTTATCCATCTATGCCATGGGGCAGAATAGAACTGAGAATCGTATACATTACTCACCGTTTAAATTACAATAATCCTCAGTACTGAATCACAGTAGAAAATGCAGAAGAATGAAAGAACTTGATATGTGGCAGGAAGAAATAGTCGGCATGTGCATGTAAGATAATAGCAGAAGAAGGTGCTGTTTCTTTAGCACCCAAACCAGGAAGTAGCGGGTCCAGTAACAGCTATTAGTTGTACAGCTAAGGGAAAGTATTAACAAGAAAGGAACTGTTACAGCTAGCAAAAAAACCAAAGGAATAATATCACTTTGGCTGCTTCAAAACTATCTGTTTCTAAGTGAATTAAAAGTAAAAGCAGAAAAGGTGCATAATGGTTGATAGAAGTGGTAGAAAAACTGTACTAAACCACTTGATTTCTAGAGTCTGAGGGATGAAACCAGCGATGCTTAAAACATGTTTTCTTCTCTTGCTATGTGCTGACATAAAAATACAGAAAGAAAAATAATATTTTATAAAATCAGACAAATCAACATGGAAGTGGAAAACAGAAGGCCAAGTGCTGGAGACAAGAGAAAAAGCGTAACAAAAGTTCACATCTTTACCATTGAAGCATTTTGATAGAAAGTGTTAGATGCAGCTGTGGAAAATATGGGAACAAACAGGCACTAGTTAGCTCTTCTTTATACATGTAAAAGTTAGTTTTATGTTGCACTTTCAACCTAGACTATAAAGTACAGCAGTAATGTTAGCATGCAAGTTGACAACAAGATGATAGCCATGAATGGATTCTCTATAAAAGGAAAAGTGCATATCAAAGAGGAGCATACACTTAGAACTGACTATATCCACAAAGGATGGCATAGAGAAGTTGGGATAAATTGGCATTTTGTAGGGACAGCTGACTGAGAGCATGAGGGAATGTGGGAAGAGAGTTACATTACAGATTACGTAGGACAAGGGTGAAGATTTCAGAAAGTTAAGAAGAAAGCTTTCACCTCTGAAACAGGGAGTAGGACGTGAGACGAATATTAAAAGTCTGAAGAGGGAAGACGGTGACTAAGACAATAATATTGAATGTAGCATCATATAAAATACGTGCATAACTGAAAAACAATGAATAATGTACTAATGTTCTTTCAGTTAAGTGAAAAAAAGTCAAGGGAAAATGGACAAAAAAGCAAGATGGTGAAGAGAAGAGAATTTGTGTGAAATATATATATATGTGTGATATAAATCTTACACAAGACTAAAATTAACATAAGCAGTAAAGAAGAAAAAAAGTAAGAAGGGGTCAAAGACTATATAGAACAGTCATTTAAATTAAGTTATGAATTTATGAAGTTTGCAAGAAAACAGACATAGTAGTACATTCATACTAAAGTTGAAACCTTGTATTTAAGGTAAGTATTTCAATAACTGACTGAAGTTACACTATAATTTCTTTTATACCAAGCAGACACTTTGTTATATGTTAACATCAAAGTATGCCCATTTTATGATCTTACAGCTTCCTATAGTCTATTTTAAAATCTTTGTTTTCTGTTTTAGATTGGCAGTCATAGATTCCAGTTGATTAAGTGCCAGGTCTTGTGTCTTTCCGTTGAACATCACTTGGTATGTATTGCATCTTCCAAGTTTGCATTGCACATTTATAGCTCATTATTATGAACCAATGAATTTGCCTAATTGCAAAGAGTGTACATGTCTTACTCTTGGAAGAAAAACAGATAGTCAAATAAATATGAGGTTGCAGCTCCTGAAGTCCATAAAGAGTTATTTTAGGCTTTTCTCATCAGGCCAGTATTCTGCTTTATCCTTGACAGCATTTTCCTACTTTGTCTACTTAGGACTCCACTGCTCAGTAGGCTTCTATCAACTGTCTGTGCATTATCAGACAAGCATGAATTACGCAGTCTGACTACTTTCAGTGAGCACAATTCCACTTTGTTTATCTTGTAAGAAACATGACTTTATTCCCAACAGCACTAATCCATACAGATCATATAAACAAGAGCATTCCTTTACCAACCAAAAGTTGTATGGGTGTCTTGGAAGGTATCATCTTCAACTTAAAATATTTTCTACTAGATTGGGTTTGTTGGTTTGAACAGATTACAGACAGGTCATACTGGTAAGTAGAATTTATGGAATCTACCTTATGTCTCCAGGCATTTAATGGGTACATTAAAAATAATTCATTGAAGTAAAATGTGGTTTCTTCCCAATAAGAGTTGTTACATATGCATTACAAGTCTTGTGTTTGCATGGATATGGGAGCATTTGTAAACAATAACATGAACATAGCAGGCAGATTGCTATAAAATAATTACAACATTTAAAAAAAGTGTTAGGAGCTATACTTTCTTTACAAATGTTCATGAATTAATTTTTCAACGGGTTCCTGCTTTATGTTAAATAAATATTGAGTAAAAGTGCACAGCTCAGTATCAAAATACATAAATCAGCTGTTATGCAGGGATACAGAAAAAAAGATTGCTTATGATTTGGGAGGGTGAGTAACCTTTCAGAATAATAGCCTTATAGGTACTATACTGTTTTCTAGCAATAACTTATGTATATTTAAAAAGGTCCTGAGAATTAGGGCGTTTCAGGTTCACTTAAGGAAAGCATTACACAATCTATAAATAATTATTTTAAGTTTCTGATCTCTTCCCCTCAACTCACCCCAGTTTTGCAGTTTGGTCACAGTACAGGGACTTTGTTGGTGGGTAGCAGAGAGCGTATCTGCCGAATTCTATGTGAATAGAGGCATAACCCTGCATGCCAAGTGTTTAAATTCTGGAAATACATAACAAAAGATGCAGCATCACAGCTCATAACGGTTTCCATTGAAGGGGAAGAATATGGATCCAGTTTTACAACTCAGCATCTATTCATGCACTTATCTTTCGAGATTTCTATTTACATATCTACATTTACCATTTATTAATCAGACAAGATCACTGATCCACTTGGATGTTTTTTCAGGCTCAGCCCTTGGCTACAAACTCAAGAAACATATCATCACATAGTAACACTATAAATCACAAAGCATAGTGGTAAATAACATCATTAAATGTTTGAAAATAGTATAAAAACAGCAAAAAGTAGCATTTTCTAAATATAGCAGGTTGTGCAGTATTATGGAATACAATACAGTTTAGAAGTAGCCTATTTGGTATAGTATTCTACAAAGACATGCTGTAGGTGGATTGGACACTCTGAATTGGCCCTAGGCATGAGTATGTGTGTGCATGTGCCTTTCATGGAAGGTTAGTCATTGGGCTGGCAACTCGACACTGCAAAACTCCACTGCCAATCATGAGCGGACAGGTGATCCACTGTGGCGACCCCTAATCAGGAAAAGCTGAAAGAAGATTCTACATTTTATTGAGTGCCTAGCTGACAAAAAGTTATTAATGTCAGACAATTAGGGCTTCAGAAAATCTGCAGTATATCTAAAACGCTAAAATTGTTTGTATTTAGGTTGTATACTTTGAAGAAAAAAAGGAACATGCAATCTACTATAAGAATCAGCTAGATTCTTAACTACCAACTCCATATTGCAATTCACTTGTATAACTGAATTTGTCCAGGTCTGTCTGTTAGGAGTACATGCCAGTTGACCATTCACAAAAAAAAATTAGTCAGCAAATGGTCTAAATAGTGTAAATATTAACATGATACTAAGAACAAATAAAAAAACTGATAAAATGAAAAAAAAAAAACATTATATTAGTTCTACCTGATACTGCAGCCATGCAATCGGCAGTTTTCCTTCACCCGCATTTAGATTTCTTAAATCCTACTTTTGGCCTTACATGCCACCAGTTTCTTTTGAGGTGTGCTTCACAACCCCAGCATGTTGTACCTAAAAGTCTATATCTTCAAGTAAGCCTTAAATTTTCTACTTTCTGTTGCAGTCTATAAGGATTTAGTCAAGTTTGTGCCAAGTATAGTATAGTATACATATTTCTGGTATTATATATTTATTTTCTGAAATGAGATCTGCTGCAATTTAAATGAAAAATGGCATATTTATCTTATGTTTATTTAATTTATTTATGAAGGCATATATCTTCAAGTAAGCCTTAAATTTTCTACTTTCTGTTGCAGTCTATAAGGATTTAGTCAAGTTTGTGCCAAGTATAGCATAGTATACATATTTCTGGTATTATATATTTATTTTCTGAAATGAGATCTGCTGCAATTTAAATGAAAAATGGCATATTTATCTTATGTTTATTTAATTTATTTATGAAGGCACATATTTTATTTAATTAATTTTCAGATTACCGTTTCAGTAGTTAGATTTCTAGTACTTAGAATATATGCTGACCATAAATAGCAATATTCACCCAATCCATTCACTCTCTAGGGGCTTTCCTTTCTATCCCTAAAAAAGAATTCCATGTACTAACTACTATTATATTGGACTAACAGATTTCCATATTTCTACACCCTTACCTTTTCCATCCTTCTAATAATCTACTTGCATCTAATGTTCTGATCCTCATTCTTTACCTTATTCCTGTCTGATGTATATAAAATAGATTTTGCAATCTACCACTTTACTTTAATTTAGTACGTGTTTCATTATTTTACCTACCTCTTTGTACTTATTTTGTATTTATTATTGCATCTACCGCTATGACTTATTTAGTATTTAATAATTATTAATGTGTTTTAATACCTATTTTTTTACCTTGTTCATGTAAATTAGCTTAACTTTCATGTATCATTTGGAGCTTTTCTTGCCACACCTCCAATGAAAATGGGTTCCTGACCCAGTCAGACTTTCCTGGCAAAGAAATGTTAAATACAATAAATAAAATAAAAATAAAATATGGTATATGGAAAAGGCTATACTTGAAAGAGGTGGTGTACATTCTGGAAATCAGTATACAGTTTTGAAAATCCTGACTGTATCCGACCATCCAAACCGACTCCTGTCCTTTATCTTAAAATATCTCAGGGCCCCAACAATATGTTCAGTCCTTAACATATCATCCATGTCTTTATTTCTTCCAAAGTGTAAAAATCCAGTGCTCTCAGCATTTCATTATATTCCAACCCCTCCAGCTCTCTAATCATCTTCATAGTCTTCATGTGTGGCCTGCCCATTAGCTTGATATCCTGTCCCTGAATGGCCTGGTCTAGTGTTACCAATGGCCCATGTAAAGGAAGAATGATGACTGCCTTCCAAGTCTTACCTGCTGACCATGTAGCACAACGGCCATTTGTTTTCCATCACAGCCAATTCAACTTTTTCTTTCACTATCCATGTATATTCCCTTCTACTTCTGGACCCCAAATCTCTGCCCTTTAAATACATGATGTTTAAGTTTTCTTCACATGAAATCATAGCAGGTATCACTTAACCTATAATACTATCTCTGCAGATTCTTTTACACAGTACTATAACTCACACCATAGCACTTCAGTTGGTGTCTTGTAAAAACTCTATGTGGTAGGAGCATCAAATAGTGTCAGCATTCAGAATGCCACGTTGTGGTAAGAGACTATGTAAACAAATTAATGGACTTAAATGGTTTTGCATGGTGCATACAGCCCATTATAGGAAGGGGGTACAGAAAAGCAGTAGAAACCTTCACATTGTACATCATTAATTAACTGAATGACTTTGCTATTTACATTTCATTTGTTTCAGTTTGTTTTCTACCTTCTGATTTTGACAGGTAATGCTTTTGATAATGGCTAGTGATAATGGGTGCCTTGATTCCTTATCTTTTGATGAACAACACCCTGTGAATACTGTGAATACAGTGATTGCAAAGTAACTGCTCCACTCCTTCTTCTATACAGTTACATTGGCATTATTTGGAAAATGGCTGATATCCATGTTTAATCTTTGTTGGATATGAACATGAAATATGAAACCGGCTCTAATTACTGTATCCATAAATACACCACTTATTATTTGCTTTTGTCAAGGCACTATTTTCATATCTACATCACTGAGTTTTTTTATATCAATATAAGCATACAGGTAGTGAGCATAAAAAGACAATGCAGAGATAAAAAAACAGACAGCAGTATATCATATAAGAGGAGGGAAGAAATTCCTTGAGCAAAACTTCTTGATTTCTGAATAAACACCAAGAACCAATTTAGTTGTTCAGTTGTCAATATAGAGCTATAATTTGTACTGCTGTTGCAGAGCCATATACAAGTACAATAACTTTCTTAACCTAGTGATTATAATATAGGCAAAACAACTGTGGTGAGCCTCAGAGGTAAGTGTATGAGGTTCAGTGCTAGAAGCCTAAATCTCAAAATGCACATGCTCGAGTCACTCCTAAAATTGGAGAACATCGACCTCTGTGCAGTAACAGAGACCTGGTTCAAGGCTCCAGAGAGCACCCCAGAGTTACCAGGCTACACAACATATCACACCTTCTGACCCCAAAACCTAGACCAAAGCCCCAGAGGAGGTGTGGACCGAAGCCCCAAAGGAGATAGTGTACCCATCTTCATAAAGGACACACACACAGACTGGTTGCCCAAAATGAAGCATCTGAGATACTACAGGTACAACTAACACTGGATAAAACAGAAATCCAGGTTGTAGCCTGCTATAGATCTCCCACAATGTCCCAAGACTCCCACAATGCCCCAAGACTCCCACAATGCTTTCCTGAACACTCTTGAAAGCATTAGAGTTCAACCTAATACCCTTATACTGGGAGATTTTAACTACCCCTCCATTAATTGGGAAAATTACTCCTGCTCCAACTCATTTGCCCAACAATTTCTGGAATTCATTAACTCCCAACACCCTGGACCAACTCATTCTCACCCTCACCAGAGGCAGAAACATTCTCGATCTGGTCATCACTAACATGGGGGACTACTGCTCTACACCAGTGATCAACTCCTCCCTGATCAGATCTGACCATAAATTAATCACAGTCGATATCCAAATCCCACCCCACCCCCCATGAAGGAAACCACAGTCAAAAACCTTTCCAAAGCCATTCTAAAGAAAAAAGTGTCAAACTTCATGTCACCTATACAAACAGGGAAAGGATGTATGGCCACAGAAAAATACACCAAGGTGCTGTATGAACATTTATACAAGTGTATGGATCAGGCCATCCCTAACAGAATCAAGATCATGTCCTCCAAAAAAAGGAAGCCAATCTGGTGGTCCCCTGCCATTAACAAACTGTACAACAGAAGAAAAAAACTGTTGCAGAGAAGGGCAAAGTCCCAAGACAGGAAAAGTTCCCTTGTAAGTCACAGCAAAAAACTGAGAACCCTTATTAAAGCTTCCAAACCTAGTCATGAAAACAAAATTGCAACAGATGCTAAAGATAACCACAAGGCATTCTTTAGTTATGTCAAGAACCTCCATAACAATATGCAAGGGTGCTCTGAGCTATTGCACAACGGCACCCCTTATACTGAACCAACAGATATTGCCAACATCCTGGTAGACAGGTTTAATGCAAACTTTACCCCAGCTCACCTCCAAAAGGGCCCATTCCAATACCAAAGGAATGCCAAATCCCTAATATCACAGCTGCTCAGGTAGAAGCCGCACTATCCAAAGCCAAAAATGCAGCCTCCATGGGACCTGATAATATACCTGGCTGTGTGCTCATGAACTACAAAGGGAACTGGCACCTCACCTGAGTGCCCTGTTCAGACACAGCCTCACTTCAGGCTTTGTCCCCACTGAATGGCTCACCACTAGTCAGTCCTCTCCACAAAGGAGGAGTGACTACTGACCCAGGAAACTACCACCACATCAGCCTGACAAGCCTGATCTGTAAAGTCATGGAGCTTAGCATCATGGACCTCATAAATAAGGATATAGGGAACCTTCAAACCCTGGATCCCTCACAGTTTGGGTTTGTGAAGGGCAGATTATGTCTGCTCAACCTGATAGACTTCTTCAAATCTGTCACCAGAGTGCCCGATGAAGACAAGACAGTTCATATAGCCTACCTTGATCTGGCCAAGACCTTCGACATTATCCCCCACTCAGGGTCATTGACAGACTAACCAATCTAGGTATCAATCCTTACATCATAAGATGGGTTGCCAACTGGCTCATGGACAGAACCCACACAGTTAAAGTAGCGGAGTCCAAATCCGACTACCATGCAGTCACAAGTGGCATCCCACAAGAATTGATCCTGGGTCCTCTCCTGTTTGGTATGTACTTCTCTGAAATTCAGGCCAATACCAAAGGACTCTGGTTGACCAAGTTTACAGATGACTGCATACTGGGAGCCATTATTGACTCTCAAACTGACATCAACATACTACAAAAAGGCCTCACTGATACAAGCCACTGGTGCTGGAACCATGGTCTTAAGCTCAATGACAAAAAGTGCATAGTCATCTCCTTCTGGAAAAACTCAGTGCCCACGAACTACCACATCGATGGTAGTCCTCTCAACTCCCAAGGTGTGATAAGAGATCTAGGGACACAAGTGGACAGCAACTTCTCCTTCTACAACCATGTGGCCACTGTAGTTAGAAAGTCCTTCTATGTGGTGCACCTCATTACAAAGGGTGTCTCAGCAAGGAAGAAGGAGGTCATAATCCTTCTCTACTCATCCCTCATTAGACTCCTTATAGAGTACAATACCGCATTTGGCATGTACCTCACTAGACATCTGCAACAGCTGGAGAGGCCGCAGAAATTCCTCACAAAGAGGATCCGAGGACTCAAACACTTGCCCTACGCAGACAGACTCAAAAAACTACAGCTATACTCCATCTCATATCACCTACTTAGAGGCGATCTCAGCTTGGCATATAAAGCCATGTCAGACCCAGTTTTACTATACATGCTTCATCTGCAAAAGACCCAATCCCTCCACACCACATGGTCCAAGGACCTCAACTTTATCACCACAATAAATAGAACCTGCTGTAGGGACAGGTTCCTAACCTAGAGACTACCCATGTGTCGCTAGTAAATCATATTCATGAGATTATGGCACTGCATATAACAGTGTCCCACCTCTCCTCTTCTATTAATCCCCTGTTAGTACCATTACCTTCTTCTTTGAATTCCCTTAATTTCCTCCGCTCACCCCAACAACTATATACTTTCCCCCTTTTCTGAAAGAAGTACAAAGGGACATTAGTTTTAACAAAGCTATTTTTCCTACCTTTATCATCCATTTCCTATTAATGCATATTTGCTCAAGTGGTCCCTAATAAATCATTCCTGGTTCTCCCATAGATTTCCTAAGTCTTCTACCAGTCTAAACCATTTCCTCCTTCCCACTTCATTTCCTCATCATATTCACGGATGCTTTCCTTCTTTGCTTTGTTAGCACAGGGTCCAGATAGACCTTCTCAATAAAGCCATTGAATATCTGACTGTATGAGTTAGCATTTAAACTTTTGTTGCCAGTGGAGTTATTCATTTTGTCATTGACTTCTCTATCAGTGTGGTTCCCCTAAACCCTCCTCTCCAGTTTTGGATTGAAGATCAAACTTTAAGTTGTCGTCTATATGACTCCAAGCAGTTTGGTATAGTTAAATACATTTATAGCTGTATCGTTTAAAAATGTAACGTGTAAGTTACTTTTAACATTGGCATAGGACTTTGAAAAAAATAGTAGTCATTTAGTCTTTTTGGGATTAAGTAAAAGTTTTTTTGATATTTATTTATTTATTTACATTTGTTTAGTGGGAAATTCCGACTGGATGCAGGTCCTTTTTCAGCAAATGCCCGGGGAGAAAAGCTTCACATCATCTACATGATAAATAGAGATACAAAGTTGCAGCAATAGTAAACAACATTACAGGTTGTTGGCTTTAATACAGTAACAAGGTATTGATTATCAACAGTATATACAGTAAATGGTGCAAGTTAAGATAGTGTCTTGTCGTTTATAATTTTAGTAACAAAGTTGCTAGACAAGCTATAGCCACCGTTCAATTGAGTTGAAGGCATCTTGTGCCATGGACTGTCTTTGTAGTGGGCTGCCAGATGAGAGTTGAGTCATCTGCATACTGAATAATGCAAGCTTGCTGAGAGGAGGTATATGGGTTATTGATTAAAATGCTAAAGAGCAGTGGACCAAGAATAGAACCTTGAGGAACAACTGTTTTAGCTAGGAGAAAAGGAGAGAGAGAAAGAAGAGAGCAATTTGACAGATCGATATCTTTCAGATAGGTAGTTAAAGAACCATTGAAGAATTGGTTTGGAAAGGCCCAGAGAGGACATTTGAGTCAGAAGTTTTGCAAGTGATATGGTGTCAAAGGCTTTTGAGAAATCTAGAAAAACAGAAGAGATAAACTTTCCTGGGTCTCTAGCCTTATTAATATTGTTGCGAAACTTGAGAATAGCTCTAATGGCAGTATGGCCTCATCAGAAACCATGTTGTGTTGGGTTAGGAGATCATTTTGTAGTCAGTACTCAAGGGGTTGCTTATGACTATACTTTTTCAGGATCTTAGAAATAGGGGACAAGATGGCAACTGGCCTAAAGTTAGAGATGTCAGCTTTATGTAGGGGAGTAATGATGACTTTTTTCCACAGGGTAGGGACATGGGAGTCTTGACTAGATCTGTTAATGAGTAATGCGACTGAGTATGCTATAGTCTGCAGCAAGACTGAGGTACTCGGATAGCAGGGAGATCATCAGCAGAAGGAGAATAGATTTAAGTTTCTTTAGTAACTGTTTAACATACGCTGTGAAGACAGCTTGGAGATTAAAGGCATGAATGTTAAAATTAGTAGAGTTTTTTTGAATTAGATTAAATGATTGAGGATAGCTGGAGGTAAGACTGACTAAGATGTCAAATAAAGGGTTAAAATTTGGTAGTTGTTTCTGATAGAGGTTTAATGGGGAAGGAGAGCAGGGTTGAAACATTTTCTTAACTGAGCTCCAGAATTTCTTTGGATTTTTTTATGATTATATATATATATATATATATATATATATATATATATATACATATATATATATATATATACACATATATGTATATTTTCTTCTGGCCTAGGTGAATTTGCTCCTTGATAAGGTTACATAACTCCTTGTACTGATATAAGGTTTCAGGGGATTTATCTGTGTGCCATTGTTTCCATGGTTTGTCACATTTTTGCATGATAATTTTTGTAGAATGAGACAGCCAGGGGGTTGAGTATTTTTTACTCTTTTATTTCTAGTAGGGCAAGGGTATTTGAAGCATTCACAAATATAGTGTTAAATTTGTTGACAGCTTTGTGTAGGAGTAGAGTATTGAGTGGAGACCAGCTAACAGATTTTAGTGGATTGATGAGTGTATCAGAATGAATGTCAGAAAGATTTTGGGCAGTTCTTTATTGATGTTTTTTAGCTGCTGGATGATTTCTCTGTTGGTGAATATAGGGTGGTGGTTACGATGGGAATCAGGTAACATCCCTGAGACAGCATACTTGCTGGGATCAGAGACAAGATAGAATTTTTATTATTTGTTTTGTTGAGCTGAGTAGGGGAAGAGATCAGCTTCAGCTGTTTGAACCCATACAAATTAAGATTAGTAGCTGTGGTGTTGGATATTAATGTTGCTTAAGATAATAGTTTCACTAGTAATATTTGTAGTTATCCAGCAAAAACTTTCTTCTTATAAGTTAATATTAATACCTAGAAGTACATAGATGGCAACTATACAAAGCTTGTTGTGTTTATTAATATTGAAAAGAGAGATAAGAAGTCCTGCATTTTGGAAGGTTGGCATGTTTGTTTTCGGGGATGACAAATTTAGACAATTACAACATACAATTGCAATGCCTACTTTTTTGTGTATGTGTAATCTTTCACATCAAATTATACTTCAGCGAGGGGAGAGAATTTCAGAATCTTTTATATGGGGTTTTAGCCATGTTTCAGTAATGACAACTATATCTGGTGTGTATTGAAGAAACTATGCTTGTAGGTCTGTAACTTTGTTTAGAAAGCTATGAATGTTAATGGAGGTAAGGAAAAGTTCAGTGGGTGTTGTATAGGAGTTAAGGCAGAGGATGGTGGAATGAATGAGGCTGAGAGGCTGGTGTTGGGATGGATGTCACTATAAAGATTTATTGTAAAGAAGAGACGATTAGGATTAGTTCTTTTTTTTATTATAACATATTTGAAATCATTCCAGGTTATGTCAAAGTGAACTGAATGCTTAGGTGTTTTGTATTTGAAAAGGTGAACTGGCTGCATATTAAATAAGGTTGAGGGGTTATATATATGAAGTCGGGTTTAGCCTGAGTATATGTAGGGTGGCTGGTAGTGTGTGAGGCTGAAAAAAGTGAGTCAGTACTGCAGTAGGTGACATAAAATGAGTATTAGAGACTTGAAGATGCAAACGGATAACATGGTAGATAGAGAAGACTAGTTAAGGTGCAAGTATAGTTGAATGAAAAAGAAAAGATGTTAAAGGAGAAGAGAGGAAGATTGGGGAAAAACAGATGAGAGTAGAAGTGGCTTGCTTGAGATGCCAGGCAGGATGGTCCCTTATTACAGAGACAGACAGAGGGTGAGATCTTAATAGAGTATAGTTGGTTATAGTAATGTAGAGTATATTGCAGTGTGGTAAAGTGATACCTAGAATTAAAGGAAGTATTAAAAGAATGATTAAGTGGGTGATGTGGATAATAAAAGGTTTGTGGGTATTAAGCTTTGGTTCAATATTATGAAAGAAAGGACTTTCTGAAGAGGAAGACGTGAATATTGTACATGTTGAGGAGAATAAAAGTATAGATTGTAAAGTTAGAACAATAGAGAAGATTAAAGTGATTAAGTAGAGAAGCATAGGTGTGCAGGGAAGGTGACATAAAACAGTAAATGGTATGTATGATTGTTATTGGATGATGAGGTAGTAGCAGGGATTGGTGAGGCTATGTAGGAAGAGGATTGAGGAAGGGAGGGGATATGTTCAGTATACATTTAGATAAGGAGAAAGGTTTGTGGGAATTGGGGGCAGGGTAGGGTAGCAAGGGTGAACAGAGCATGTTAGAACCCCTCACAAATGGAGGTATTAGCCTAAGAAAAACAGAGACAATGGAGGTAAGGGAACTAGCAGTGTGTGTGCAGTTTTTCAAAAATAATGTGAATATCTCAACAGGACAGTGAAGTGGAGTGAGTAAGAAAGCCATACATTAAAGTCAGGGCAAGCTGCTCATGTCAATATGCATTAAAGTAAAATGGCTACTTTAGCAGTAGCTTAACTACTGGAGGTCTGCAACCCACCTAGCAGAAGGGAGGTAATTGTATGCAGAAATAAGTGAAAATCGATTTTTGAGTCTGGGTGGATAAAGCAATCTTGCAAGAATAGTGGCAATCTTACATACTGTCTGCACTGAAAAATATTTATTTAGGTTGCAAATCCACCTAGCAGAACAGATGTAATTGTATGCAGAAAGGTGGGGAAAACGACTTCTGAGGCTGGGTGGAAGGGGCAGTCTTGTAAGCCCTGGACAGTTATGTTCCTGTGTGGGTGATTGTGGGGAAAGTTGTATTGAAAGCTGTAGGAGTTCTGGTGATAACCTGCTGATTGCCAGGTAGAGATTCTAAAATAATGCAAAACATGTTTTTGTAGCTTCCAACTCTGTAAATGACTTGGAGAGATCCTGAAGGAAGATATTGTCTGCAGATACTGTTATTTAATTCAGTAATCAAAATTGACTACTCACTAAAATGTAAAAGCAGTTTGAATTTAAAACATTCTAAAATTAGCTTTCCATTTAGAAATTATGTATAAAATAGTTTTATTTGCCTGCAAGCAATTTGATACGTGTAAAAGTAGCAGGACACGGAGGAACTTGCACTGTTTATTGTTATCAACCAGTTTATATCTATTTGCTAGTCAAGCATCTAACTTATATTTAGTTTTACATTGGGCTGCTACTCCAAAGATTCATCACCTGGTCACTGAGATGAAAAAAAAAATATGTGTATATAAAAAATCTCTCTCTCTCTCTTTATATATATATACATATATATATATATATATATATATATATATATATATATATATATATACATACATAACACACATATATATATATATATATATATATATATATATACATACATACATGCACACACAAATGTAAGAAGCTTCAGATGAGCAGAACAAAAGTAAATAGTAATATGTCATTTGAGCAAGTTGGATGATTAAAGTATTTCTGCTTTTATATGATGTACATATAAGGTCCATAATTTCAGTAGTTCACAAGAAAGTATGAATATATTGTTTTAAGTAGCTTAGACTTCAGGATATTTTATTGAAAGGAACGTTCCATCATTCCTTTACTTCTGTACAGTGTATCATAACTTTCTTGAATAATAACTGTATTGATAATATAAGCCATGTCTCGAGGTTATAGTTAAAAGAATGTTATTTTAATGAAGTTTTATAGTTCACATTTACTTTAGAATATGTAGCTATTTATTTTCAGCTTTCACAAAGAGGAAATATTATGAACAATTTTGTAGCTCTTAACCCGATGCTTGTCTTTTAGGAGCTTTACTGTTCCTTTAAACTCAATTTAATTACGGTTCAAAGAGGTTACAGTCAGACTATGTGCAAGATGACATTTCTACAGTTTTCCTGTCACCTCCATTCATCATTTCTGTTTATGACTACAAAACTAACCAGGTCTTCATACCCTAAGGCAGCCAAGTAGCTGTTAGACTGCAGCTTTAGATCTTATAGTATCTTTTAACAGTATAGCAAAATGTTAAAATTGAAATATCAGAAACCAAATTATCATGTGTCAGCTTTATTATTTCAATCAGATATACCAACTGCCAAAATACCTAGCTATAGGGCTGGAAAATCCAACTTTAAAAAACACTTATGATGAGAAATGTGGACGTTATCTGTTTTAGCAACAAGTAGTTTTTGTGAAACACATAAAAAGAGTCAGTTCTAGACAGTGAACTAATCCTGAATGCATGCAGATAGGCTTGCTTTTTCAGTACCTCTCAGCTGTACAGATTTTTGCAGAATGTCCAGATTTTTACCTCAAATATTTGGATGGTGTGCCATAAAATCTGTTGTTTTCTGGCAAATCACAGAAGATTGAAGTCAAAACCAAAACCAAAAGGAATCACTGCTCCAATGTCAGCCAAACACTACAAAACCTGAACAGTTCGAAGAAAGCACAAATCCTTAGTCCACATGAAATGCTTTAATAAATAATGACTCTTCAGTCCACCAAAGCGCAAAACATAAACGACTTTTCAGCCCACTAACGCAATTCCACAAACACTGCGTTTTCGTTTCAACAACTTCATCAGATGGAGACAAATGCATACCTAAACATACCCCTCCTTTTATACTCTTCCAATTAATTAAAACAATTAATTAAAGTGAAAAAAGCAGGACCCCTATATATTTAAAGGGCTAGAGTGTATAAGACATTCAGCACATACATTAAATACAGCATAGTACTTAATTCTCAGACTACAATCCTAATACTTTAATAGTTTAATTTTTACAACATTATTAATATCACATTAATAGATAAAAAATCGGTTAATAAAAATCCATTAATCTAAAACAATGTATACTAACAAGGTCTTAATAGCAGCATCCTCTGTTAAAAACAAACTAAATCCAATAAAACATAATCATTAAGCATTTCAAACATATAATATAATATTAAAATGAAACTGTGACACATACATATAAAAGTAGAATGATATTGCTTAGAAAATAACTAGAGCTTAGCTGATCTCAGCTTAAGTACAGGTGCCAAAGAAATGGCATCATTTAAACCTGGAGGTTTATTCGCCTCCAGGAAAAGTTGCCACAATAGCTCTTTATATTCAATTGAGGTTTCCCATGGACCACCCCTTGCATCTTTTTCTACTACTTCCAACACAAAGAAGCTAAATTTAGCTTCCTGGCAATTCAGTTTATGTCTATATAAAGCATTATTGGTACATTTTGTTTTAATCTCATAATAATGTTCGTATATTCTGTTTTTTAACTTTCTTTCCAATTTCCCTATATAAAATGCATCACAATGGTCACACAACCCTAAATACACAATCCCAGAGGTATCACAATTAGTAAAGTATTTACTCTGAATCAATCTGTCCCTACACGCTATAAAAATAATTTCCTTTGTACAAATATAGGGGTATTGGGAACACCTTCCACATTTGAAGGTTCCTAGTTTTCCTTCCTTAACTTTTTTCATATTGTACTTACCCTCTAATATTGTCTTTAAACGTTTGTCCCTTCTGTATGTATATTTCAAAGGTTCTTCAAAAATACATTTCAGGTCTGAAATTTGTCCAAACCTATTCCATTCTTCCTCCAGGATCTTTTTATTTTGGGTGCACTACCATTATAATCCACTATAAAATTACCTGTACCTTCATAGTTATGCTTTTCAAGCTTTGTCTCTTTCAAACCTAATTTTAAACCTAAAATGGGTTTAAATTTATCATATCTTGCTTCCCTGACCTCTCTCTCTATAGTCTCTACGAGGTCTTTTGGGTAGCCTCGATCAATAAACATATTAAATAAAATCTTACACTCTTCATCAAAGTCACTCTCTCTCGATGTCATGCGGCTTCCCCTCACATATTGCCCCTTAATTATACCTTTTTTCTGGTGATAGGGGTGGGAACTATTGAAAGCCAAATATGAATTAAAGAATGTTGCCTTTCTAAAAATCTTTGAATAAAAACTATCATCTACTTTACCTATAGTAATATCCAAATAATTTAAAAAAATTCCTGTCATCTTTATAAGTAAATTTTAAAAAATCAGTAGATTCTGAGATATACTTAAAAAATTCCAAAAATTCATCCTCCGAACCAACCCATAAAAAACACATATCGTCCAGGAAATGCTTGTAAAACTTCCAATTGTGGGCATATTTTGAGTTTATAATATATTTGTCCTCCCAGGCTGTTAAGATAATGTTGACATATGTGGGGGCACATCTTGCCCCCATTCCTACACCCTGAATTTGTTTAAAGAACTCTCCTTCATAATGGATGACGTTATTATTTAACACTAAATCCACCAAGGTTAAAATGAGATAAAGATCATTATTATTAAATCTACCATATTTTCTCAAAGCTTCTTCAAACCACCTCATCCCTTCATTATGTGGTATAGATGAGAATAGGTCCACTATATCAATGGTAATAAAAATAATATTTTCATCATAAATCTCTTGTGTTATATTTCGCAATAAATCCCATGAGTCTTTCACTGTCCCCTGTCCACCCATGGATAAGGCCTTTAATTTTACATCTAACCATCTCACCATAGGAGCGGTAACTGAGCCCTCTGATGTAACTATAGGTCTCAAAGGGGGATTTTCCACAGCTTTATGCACTTTTGGTATCCCAAAAATGGTAGGAACCTTAGGCTTTTCAACATGAAGATATTTAAAAGTTTCAACGTCTATTGAGCCTTCCAAAAGCAGATCATTTAGTACCACATATATTTTCCTATTGCCAATATTAATCTCATTAATAGAGGCTCTAACATATTTATCTGAATTACCCAAAATTTCCATCATTTTGGCTTCATATAGAATGTTATCCATAATAACAGAACCTCCACCTTTATTTGGCTTCATAACTCTTATGTCCCTTAATAACCTGTATTCTTCCTTGGTCAGATTATATGCAATTTTATTCTTTGAGAGCTCAGCTCTAGGTTTATTCTCCATTATAGCTTTAAAATGTTTTAATTGTGGGTATAAGGGTGGATTGAAGTCACTAAATAATAATGAAATAATTACATATATGAGTTACTAAATAATAATGAAATAATTACATATATGAGTTTCAGACTTCATATCCTTCAGAAAAATGTATGCAAACACGTTATGTTATTCCAGCAGCTTTCTAAGTTTATAAGAGCTATATTTTAAATATCTCCCTAGTTTTGGGCATTGTCCTATTATTTTAGCCATTTTCCACATTTCTTGCATTAAGAGGTTCAGAATTATGATGTCCACCTCTCCAAGTGTTTGCAATTCTGAGCAGGTTTCATTACCTGTAGAGTTGACATCACATGCCCATACAACTTCACAACATGGCCAAAGTATAGCTAAATGTCAGACCTAAATATCTACCATCATGAGCTTACTGTCCTCTTTCTCTAGAACACTAAAATGCTGTTAAAAATGAAAAACAGAAGTCAAAAAAGTAAAATAAGATTGGCAGTGTTGTAATTAGACATTGTATTGTTTTATTTTATTTTATTTTATTTATACTTGTCTATATGGAAAAAACACAATACAACAGACCTGTTTCAGGTTCTGTCTGGAATAAATTAAGTAGCATAATATTACACAGATTTTATCATCAAGCCAGAGCATCAAATCAGTGCTAACAAGAAACATTAGAACAGACTTGCATTGTTTCAAAGAGTAAAGCAAAATGTTTATACAGTATTGAAGGCAATGCTTTAATTAAGAAGTTATTATATACACGATGTACAAATAACTGAGACAGTTCAGAACTGCTGCATTTCTGACTGAAATAGCAAACAGACCCAGTGAAAAGAAAGAAACAGAGATGTTCATGATGCAGAATAATAATTAGGTTAAGAGGAAGAATGGTATATATAAGGCATTAAGTGGTGAGATGATGTGACCTGAGTGAAAGCAACTGCATTGGGCTTCGTTGCTAAGCTGTGCTTCCAGCTGGCACCAGAAACTGGTACAGGAGGTTAAATCTTTTAGATGCTATTGTAGTGATTGCCACAGTTTAAGTAAAAAAATTGAGATGCGGTGTTTAGTGCATTTTAGTACAGTTTTTAGAGTGTGTGAAATTGAACTGAGTTAGTTTGTCTAAAGTTATAAGAAGAGATTTTTGAGGTCAGTTTATCTGTTAGTGGTGATAACGTTTCTGACTCTACTAGCTTAATAAGTGAGATCCTAGCAAAAGGTTGGCTCTTTATTTAGTAGGTAGTTAGTTGGCTTTGTTGATTGTATGACAGTGATTTCCTTGCTACAGGAAAGGGTAATAAATCTACATATTTTGTTGAATTTATTTTCTAGCATTTTAGTGTTTTTATTAGAAGTAGCAGCTATCAAAAGAAAACCATATTCAAGTTGGCAAATAGGATACTCTTCCCTATGGTGGATCTAGCAGCAAAGGAAAGTATGACGCATTAATCCTCAGAATAGTATGCATTTAATACTTCTATTTTTTTCCAAGATAAAATTTAAAGTTCAGAGTTTGCTCAAAGCATTTGTCAAAATATGTAAAATAAATAGTTGTTTCAGTTGGATTATTGCTGAGGTCTTTAATTTATAACATACTTGGAAGTTTGGAGAGTCTCTGGTCTATTTTTGACAGCAAGATTAAGCTTTAGATGAGTTCAAAAGAAATTGTATTACTGCTAAGCCACATTGTAAGTGGCTAAATGTCTTTTTCAAGTGGGTTTTGTAGCACAGAAGGTGCTGGGCTTGAGCATAGTATTGTCATGACATCAGTGTAAAGTATAAGGTACAGATAAGAAGCTCAGAACCTTAAAGGACACTGTTAAATAAAGGGGCATCAGAGGATATGAATGTCCAGATTACCTGATTAATTCAAAATAATCTTGAAATTGAGAGGAGACTTGTGGGCTAATACAAGTATACCAGCTTCTAGCAAATGGTTATAAGGAATGGGTGACATACAAGACTGAAAGCTCTTGTAAGATAATATATATATATATATATATATATATATATATATATATATATATATATATATATATATATATATATATATATATATATATTATGTATGTATGGGTTGCATCCTATTGATTATTTGGTTGACAGCCTTTTATTCGGCTGCTTATGATCGACTAAATGGCTGGTTGGCGGGTATCTGAGATCAAACAATTTCTGGGTTTGGGAATATGCCCTTACCCCATGTTGTGCTCTCTCAGAGTTACTATACATAATTAGCAGGGGGTGCTTTGTTTGTTTGTTTGTTTGTTTGCCTTTTTATGGATGTTTCTTGGCACATGCATAGTTGCTTGTCGACATACAAAGTTTCGACATAAAAATATCAATATTCAGTGTGTTACAGCTGGCTGTATTCAATGTATATGAACACACCCATGTGTCTATATCTATAAGTGTCTCATCAAACATTGAACACTCACATTAGCGAACTATGTAAAAAACAATCATTTTAGACTGAATCATAATTGATTAAAAACATTAAAACCAATTCTTTTTCAGGGGGACAAACCCACATGCACCCCCACACACACACCTTCTACTAATTACCTACACCAATTCTGAGAAAGTACAAGAATGGGGTAAGGGCAAATTCCCTTACCACATTGCACCATGATCCCATACACAAGGTTGTTGGCAAAAACTCCAATGAAAACAACAACTTTTGCTCAAAAGAGTGTTCACTGTAATTTATTTATTTATTTATTGACATTTGTTAACCAGATTGGTCTAACTAGGCAGGTAGCCTATTTTCATTGGAGATCTGAGGAGAAAAGCTCCAGATTACATAGAAGTTTTCATATTAAAAATAATATTCACACTCAAATATATTACAGTGGAATATGTTAGTACACACTTTAGTAAAGTACAAAGTTAGAATAAAAAAATGAAAACATAAAAAAGTAAAAAAAAAGACAAGCACTTACTACATAAGCTAAATAGTATTTGTTGAAGGTGATTAACAATATTATTTAACACATTATACAAGTATATGGTATGGAGGAGATGTGTTAACTAGGTAACCTTATAGTAGATACAAATATAAAGATAGGGGGAGGGTATTGTAAGCATGTCTAGAGGTGAGAGTATGAAACAAGAGAGAAATGGAGTTTTGGGTTGGTTCATGGCAAAGGCAAGTCTTGGTGTTGAGAAGATATAGTTTAAGTTATTTTTTGAAGTGTTGTGGGTGATTAATGGAGTGAATATGTATAGGGAGTTTATTCCAAGATTGGGCAATAAAGCATTTATATAGAAGTTTACTCACTATTTTTTTTGGATGATAGATATTTAAGAGTTGTTGGTTAGAGCTATGTAGGGTCCGAGATGGGGAGTAGGGGATATGAGGGAGGGTAGAGCAGGGCATGTTGATGGTTTATATATTTGAAATTGTGATAGCATAAGTGGTTGGGGGAGTTCGAGCCATTGAAGGGCATTTAGACCCTGGCAGAGGTGAGAATTGTAGGGAGAGTTCATAATGAATCAAGCTATTTTGTGATATTTTTGTTTGAGTTTGAGCAAGGTTGTGGCTTGAATATTAGTTAGAATTGAGGCAGCATATAGAACAGAGGGGAAGGAGAAGGGCCTGAGCCAGGGAGAGTCTAGCATTGGAGTTTAGGAATCGTTTATTGCGATATAGTAATCCTACTTTCTGGTGAGTCCTTTTGATACATGACGTAAGTGAAGGTGAAACTTAAGTACATCATCAGTAATGACACCTAGGAGCTTAGTTTGAGTTTCAGGTTTTATAATAGTGTTATTAGAGGATGTAATAGTAAAATTAGATTTGTGATGAGAAAGGGACTGGGGGAGAAAGAGCAATAGCTTGGTCTTCTTTGGGTTAAGAATGAGTAGATTATCAGATAGCCATTTTTCAGTAGATAAGAATGTACTTTGGTTTAGGGTAAGAAGTTCAGAGATGTTGCTGATGGTGGAGATAAGAGTAGAGTCGTCAGCATATTGGATGAGGTGGATTGTTGGCAGCAGCGTGTGTATAGTTCATTAGTGAATATATTAAACAGGAGGGGACCCAAGATGGAGCCTTGTGGAACATCAGATGGTACTGGAATACAGGGAGAGCAGGATGAGAGCCATCTGACGGATTGCTGCCTGCAAGAGAGATAGCTAGAGAACCAGATATGAAGGAAGTTGATAGGTTGAGATTTACCAGCTTAGTTAGTAGTAAAGGGTGAGAGACAGTGCCAAAAGCTTTGTAAAGATATAGGAAAAGACAGGATATGAGTGGGTTGTTGTCATGGGCCACAGCAATAGCATGTGTAAATGACAGGAGGGCAATAGTTGTGCTTTGGTTTGGCCAAAAACCATGCTGAGTGGGAGTGAGGAGGTTATGCTGGAGGAGAAAGTTGAGAAACTATGAATGGATGCATTTTTCGAGTATTTCAGACAGAGGAGATAGGATGGCAATGTATCTGTAATTAGATGGGTTAGTTGAGTTTCCTCCTTTACGGAGGGGAATTGTGAAAAAAGATTTCCAAATATGTGGTACAGTGGCTTCTTGAATTGACCTGTTGATGAAAATGGACACAGGATGGGCTGTAGATTCAGCAGCTAGTTTGAGGAAACTAGAGTGGCAATTATCTGTGGAGGTAAAGCAGGGTTTCAACCTTTAAAGAAGTGTTTTGATGTAAGATTGGAAATGGGTTGAAATGAGAAGAGGTTTTTATTAAGTGGATGGGAGGGAAAAGGAGTAGAAGAAGAGACAGTGTTGGAGGGAGAAGGGGTAGAAGAAGAGTTTGGGTTGGAGGGGGTGAGTTTTTGTATTGTATCAAGGAAGCATCTATTGAGGAGGCTATCAGTCTCTAGTGGAGATATGTTTGGGAAGGGGAGGTGTTGGAAGGGCAGCTGGCAGAAAGAATATTATTAAGAGCTGACCAAAACTTACATGAGTTGGACTTGCTATTGAGTTGGGCAAAGCTATAGTAGTTTTTTTGTCTTTATTGGTTTGTTTCTTGACGCGATTCCATAGTTCTCGGTAATATTGTAGTAGGGGTAGCTCTTTCTTCTTAACTCAGGCTTTCCAAGCATTGTTTGCTTTGTGCATAAGGGATCTAGTTTCCTTGATTAGCCAGGGAGCATAATTAGATTTAATTCTAATTGAATTTACTAACTGCTTCATCAGGAGGAAGATGCCAAAGGAAGGACCAGTCAATATTAAATAGTATAGAGTTAAACTGAGTGGAATTAAAGTTAGTAAGTTTGCGACAGTGCCTATAAAGGTGGGATTAGGGTGGTTGGTTAAAGTGCCTTAGAATAGAGGTGGGGAGATGATCACTTAGGGAGTTGGATGAGGTAGTTGGGCTATGGTAAAGGTTGGGGGAGTTAGTGAGTATCCAGTCAATAGTGGAGCTGGTGGTAGAGGTCTTATTGAAGCAAGTGGGTGATGTTATCAGTTGATGAAAGCCATGGAGGTTTAAACTAAATTGTGGAGAGTCTGTTGTAAGTTTGGACCAATCTATATTAACGTCACTGAGTATGAGGGTTTCATAGTGTATGTTATGGGAAAACCAGGATAGAATACTTTCTGGGAAGGGGATGTTGTTTCCGGGGGGGGGGGGGATATAAATGGAAGTGATAGCAAATTGCTTATGTGGGTTAAGGTGGCAGTTAAGGATGAGTAATTCAGCTGTGTAGAAGTCAAGGATAGGGATGGCAATAGGTGAGAGATTAAGGCTGTCTGAGTAGAGGATGGCTACTCCACTCCCTTTTTTAGGGAATCTGTCATAGTGATAGATATTATAACTAGATGGGAGAATCTCTTTGTTTGTGATGTGTGGTTTGAACCAGGTTTCAGGTATGGAAAGAATCTGAGGGGAAGTTTCATAGTTTCATAGTAGTGTACTAGGCTATCTGCCCGGGGGCATTTATAAGCCTAGCCAACAGTGATGTGGCTTCCGCCACCCCGTATTATATAGTTGCGCCTCTCTAGTAGTGACACATATGGGACCCCATTATTTAGTAAACTATACCTCTGTCTAGTAGTGACACTGAGGTGACTCCCGGGGTAAACTTGCGATCTCCCATCCATGCATCGAGATTTTTCTTGAACAGTGCCAATGAAGGGCTCTGTCTCACATGAACTGGGATTTTGTTCCAGAGTATGGGTAACCTCTGTGTTACGAATCTATCCCTCCAGCATGTCCTATTCATATTTGTGCAGAGGTTGAAATCTTTAGCACGCGTGGTTCTGGTGGATTTGGATTTTTTGAGATGGAGCATGTCCATCAGTTCTTGGTTGGACATGGCCCTATATGTTAGGCACAAATCACCTCTGAGCAGGTGGTATGCTACTGAATAGAGCTGGAGTTTCTTTAATCTAGCTGGATAAGGCACATGTTTGAGACCTATGATCCTCTTGGTGAGGTACTTCTGGGGTCTTTCCAGTTGTTGCATGTGCCGGGTGAGATACATCCCAAATGGAGCATTATATTCAATCATGGGCCTGACAAGGGAGGAATATAGAGGTACAATGACCTCCTTTGATCTGGATGAGAATCCCTTCATGATGAGATGGGCAAGGTAGAATGTCTTTCTGACCACTTTGACAACATGGTTGTCAAAGGAGAGGTCACTATCGACTTGAGTCCCCAGGTCTCTGATTACTTCTTCCGTATTCAGTGGGTTATTGTCTACGTGATAATTTGTGGGTACTTTGTTTTTCCCAAAGGGGATGACTATACATTTTTGGCGTTAAGTTTGAGGCCATGATTCCGGCACCAGTTGTCCGTTTCAGTGAGACCTTTCTGTAGGATGTGTGTGTCAGCAGGTGAATCAACTATGGCACCCAATTTGCAGTCATCTGCAAACTTTGTCAGCCATAATCCTCCCATATTTGCTTTCACATCTGAGAAGTAAATGCCGAATAAGAGTGGTCCCAAGACTGATCCCTGGGGGACACCACTCATGACTGGTTTTGAGTCTGACATGGCTCCAGCAATTTTGACCTTATGGGTTCTGTTTTTTAGCCAGTTTGCTACCCATCTTGTGACATATGGATTTACATTTAGGCTGCTGAGCTTGTCTATGATGCCAGAGTGTGGTATCGTGTCAAAGGCTTTAGCCAAGTCCAAGTAGGCAGTGTGGACAGCCTTGCCCTCGTCGATGGCACTAGTGACTGTCTCGAAGAAGTCAACCAGGTTTAAGAGGCAGGATCTGCCTTTTACAAAACCGAACTGGGTGGGATCAAGGGTCTGCAGATTCCCAATGTCGCCATTTATGAGTTCCATGATGATTCTTTCCATAGCCTTGCAGATCAGGCTGGTCAAACTTATGGGGCGGTAGTTACCAGGGTCAGTAGAATTTCCCCCTTTGTGGAGTGGGACCACTGTTGCTGTACGCCAGTGTTCAGGTACATATCCTGTAGTGAGGCTAAGATTGAATAGCGTTCTTAGGTGCGGGTTTAGTTCATCTTGAAGTTCACGTAACACGCAACCGGGGATACCATCGGGTCCCATAGATGCTGTGTTTTTGCTTTGTTGAGTGCTGATTTCACCTGTATGTCTGTGATGACAGGTAGGTTACATTCAGCAGGGATAATTACTTCATCTTTAGGGGGTGAGGGAGGGGAGAAATTTGCACTGAACCTATCTGCCAGAATATTGGCAATGTCGGTAGGGTCAGTGAATTTTTTGTCGTTGTGTACTAACTCAGAGCATATCTGAGAATTTCCTCCCAAGGTTCTGACATAATTGAAGAAGGCCTTGTGATTGTCTTTGGTATCCTTGGCAATCTTTTTCTCAAAGTTTGCTTTAAATGTTTTTATGAGAGAATGTAGTTTTTTACTTGTGCTGATCAGGGAAGCCTTTCCCTTGTGGGATTTGGCTTTGTCCTGCAGTAGCTTCCTTCTTTTGTTGTACAGTTTGTTTATAGCCGGGGTCCACCAAACCGGGCATTTTCCCTTGGTGGAGAGGGTCTTGGTTTTAGTTGGGATTGCTTGATCCATGCATTCTTGGAGATGTCCGTAGAAGGCTTTTGTGAAGGATTCAGCATTTTGGGATGTGGTTTCCATTAACCCAGTAGGCTTAAAGGATATCATTTCTGACTTAAGGAGCGCAAAGTCAGCTTTTGAAAAGTTTTTCACTGTAGTCTTTTGTTCTGGGGGTGGGGGTGGGATATGTACATCCAACGTGATCAGTTTATGATCAGATCTTACTAGTGAGGGGTTTATATCCGGTGCGGAGCATTTGGACCCCATGTTTGTGATAATCAGGTCAAGTATATTATCTCTCCTCGTAGGAGAAGTGACCAGTTGCTCCATAGCATTTGAGTTAATGAATTCCAGGAATCTTTCGGCTAGGGTGTTAGGGCTAGAATAGTGGGCCCAGTCTATGTTGGGGTAGTTGAAGTCACCCAATATGATGGTGTTTGGTGTGACATTCATATCCTCCAGTGTTTTCAGGAATGCTTGATGGGATTCCTGGGATTGGGAGGGTGTTCTATAACATGCGACCAGTTGTATGGCAGTTTTGCCTATGGTGAGTAAAACTTGTATGGTTTCTGATGCTTCATGGGTAGCCACCAATCGAGAGGTGTAGGTGTCCTTTATGAAAATGGACACTCCCCCTCCCTTTGTGGTTCGGCCTGGAACTTGAGGCCGAAACACATTATATGAGGTATAGCCTGGTTGCGCTGGAGTGCTCTCAGGAGCCTTGAACCAGGTTTCAGTTACTGCACAGACATCGATGTTCTCCATACTGAGAAGTGCTTCGAGTGCCTGCATCTTGAGATTTAGACTTCTGGCGTTGAGCAGCATTACCCTTAATTTTTTTCCATTTTTGTTTTTATGGAGGTTGATTTGTCTTTTGAGCATTGCCTAAAAAAGGCACTATGGGGGTGGCAAGAGCCTTGGCCAGTATCCGGAAGCCCAGTGGTGACAGGTGCAAGCCATCCCTTGCGAAGCAACGTGGCCTGTCCAGCATGTCATCCCAGGCTGACAGACATTGGATCCCCCTAGAATGACACCAGTGATTAAGCCAATTGTTAAAACTGATCATTTTGTCTTTGTACTGAGGCATCATTCTTGGTGAAGGCAGGATGCTGCTCAGGGTCAGGGTCATACCAGTCTGGGCTACATAATCGGAGAGCTCCTCAATGTCTCTTTTCATGTAGTCCAGGGAGGTGCGTCTCAGGTCATTCACACCAGCATGGACAATGACTGCATCATACTTGTACTTGCTTTGGAGTGACCTGAGTGCGTGTGTAATGTGGCGGATCCTTGCTCCCGATAGGCAGCTCACCGTTACCCTCTCCTTATTCAGCCTGGTAAGTGGAACGTCGGTGTGTCTGACTATAGAGTCACCTATTACTAATGTCTCTGGCATAGTGTTTTGCCTTAGGGGCTGTGATTGTGTGACACACCTGTTGCTTGAGGTATGTGTTGTAGGTGTTGCATTTTGTGGGGTGTATTTCTGGGTGTCTGCTTTGGATGCCTCTGTTGTTTTGGTAAGTTTTTATAAGAGCCTCGAGTATGTCTTTGTGTTCTTATGTGTTTGGTTTGTAGTAGTGGTGGTTTTATGTGTGACCGGTTTTGCTTTGGGTGTGGGTACCTTCTCCTCCTGTCTGGTCTTGCCAGTCCTGAGTTGAGAGAGTTCAGCCTCCAGTCTGGCTATATAGTTGCATCTCTCACAAGTATATGTGTTAGTAGGAAGGAGGAGAGGGTTGTCTGTGTACATGAGACAATTGTAACATTGTCTTAAGATTCCCAGATTAACCAGCTGAACAAGAGAGGATGCTAGTGGTCTACCACTCGACATACTAGAATATTATAAGGAGTGCTGTGCCTTTAAGGGAAGTGGGTATTCACAGGGGGTAGTGGATGCCTGTAGTGCTTACTTTAGGGTAAGAGTGCTTATTTTATTATGAGTGCTTGCTAAGGATAGAAGTTCCGAAAACAAGTGCTAATATATACAGCTAAATAGACTGAGTAGAGCTTCTAAGGGAAAAATTGAAGAGCAGACTTGGCGGAGCCAGAAATAGTTTAAACCTGTATAACCGCTGCTGCGCTATGCGCCCAATCACGCAAAAACGCCCAGGCGGATTTTTATACAGGGAACTTGAAAAGAGCTAGAAATGGTCCAAAGCAACCAATGATTTACAGCTCAAGTGCTGAGGTCACTTCCCCCAGGGACAGATAGGCTGCTCAAGGCTCCCCACTCCCACTGGTGAGCTCAGAAACTTCCTTCTATCCAAGTAAGGCAATGGCCAACACAGGAACTACACACAGCCCAGAATACAGCAAAGCCTGTATACTGGTCTTAACTAGTCGAGCAAAGGCGGAAAACAAGGAGTATTTTTTTGTTTTTGTTTTTCAGGAAAGCACACAGAAATGCAATTAAGCAAACAGTAAAATCGATTTACACAGGCTAGCACACTTTAGTGGGCAGCCTCAGCAGTTAAATTAACAAAAAAACAGTATTAATCGACCAGAGTCGACCAAAATGCTACTTTTAAGTGCAGATACTTCAGAAATCAGCAGATAGACACACAAACAGTTATATCTAGTTAAATGAAAGCCAGAGAGGACAATGCAGATAAAAAAAGCCAGAAAATACTTAAATCTGGAAAGTGGTCGCTTCTTTCAGTTCTCTGTTGCCAGGACCCCTCTGCAGGACCACGTGGAGCTCTGCTTGGGTATATAGCCAGAAAAAATGCCCTGAGGCGGATTTTTATACAGGGAACTTGAAAAGAGCTAGAAATGGTCCAAAGCAACCAATGATTTACAGCTCAAGTGCTGAGGTCACTTCCCCCAGGGACAGATAGGCTGCTCAAGGCTCCCCACTCCCACTGGTGAGCTCAGAAACTTCCTTCTATCCAAGTAAGGCAATGGCCAACACAGGAACTACACACAGCCCAGAATACAGCAAAGCCTGTATACTGGTCTTAACTAGTCGAGCAAAGGCGGGAAAACAAGGAGTATTTTTTTTTGTTTTTTGTTTTTTCAGGAAAGCACACAGGAATGCAATTAAGCAAACAGTAAAATCGATTTACACAGGCTAGCACACTTTAGTGGGCAGCCTCAGCAGTTAAATTAACAAAAAAACAGTATTAATCGACCAGAGTCGACCAAAATGCTACTTTTAAGTGCAGATACTTCAGAAATCAGCAGATAGACACAACAACAGTTATATCTAGTTAAATGAAAGCCAGAGAGGACAATGCAGATAAAAAAAGCCAGAAAATACTTAAATCTGGAAAGTGGTCACTTCTTTCAGTTCTCTGTTGCCAGGACCCCTCTGCAAAACCACGTGGAGCTCTGCTTGGGTATATAGCCAGAAAAAAACGCCCTGAGGTGGATTTTTATACAGGGAACTTGAAAAGAGCTAGAAATGGTCCAAAGCAACCAATGATTTACAGCTCAAGTGCTGAGGTCACTTCCCCCAGGGAAAGATAGGCTGTTAAAGGCTCCCCACTCCCACTGGTGAGCTCAGAAACTTCCTTCTATCCAAGTAAGGCAATGGCCAACACAGTAACTACACACAGCCCAGAATACAGCAAAGCCTGTATACTGGTCTTAACTAGTCGAGCAAAGGCGGGAAAACAAGGAGTATGGGTTATCCATGTGTGTAGGTCAGTGATATTATTAGTGGGGCTTTGTATATTTAGTGAGTAGATAGGTTTTTGTGTACTGAGGAGCATCAATATGATGCATGAGAGTGAATAGAATTATAAGGGGAGTAGGAGGTAGAGGAGTTGTTAAGGGGTAAGTGGCTGAGAGGGGAAGATGGGGCTCCTGGGTTGGGGTGAATTTCACCAGAGAGGAGTATGTTATTTGTAAAAAATAGGAGTTGAGGAAATAATAAAAAATGGTTATAGAGTTCATAGGTTCATAGGTTCATACTAGGCTATCTGCCCTAGAGCATTTATAAGCTTAGCCAGAGTGTGTTTGGCTTTCGCCACCCATTTTAAAATTAATTTTGCTATGCCCTTTTTCGAGGTTATTATACTGTGCCTCTGTCTAACAGTGACACAGAAGTGATACCCGGGGTAAACCTACGATCCCCCATCCACTCATCAAGATTCCTCTTGAAGAGAGTCAATGAGGGACTCTGCCTAACCTGGACTGGGATTTTATTCCAGAGTGAAGGGAGCCTCTGGGTTATGAATCTGTCCCTCCAGCATGTCCTATTTATTTCAGTGCTGAGGTTCAAGTCTCTCGAGCAAGTAGCTCGATGGGATTTGGATTTTCTGAGGTGCAGCATGTCCATTAATTCCGGGTTGGACATGGCTTTATACGTCAGGCACAGATCGCCTCTGAGCAGGCGGTATGCCACTGAGTAGAACTGGAGTTTCTTTAACCAGGCAGCATATGGCATCTGTTTGAGCCCTTTGATCCTCTTGGTGAGGTACTTTAGGGGTCTTTCCAGTTGGAATTACAGTTGAGTGAATAGCTTTGGTGAATGTGTGGTATATGCAAACAGTTAATAGAGAAGTTGAAGAGTGAAGTGGATATGATAAAGGAGCAGGTGGAAGGAATGGTGTCAGAGATGCTGAAGGTAGGAGAGTGTATGTGAGGGCTGGGTAGGAGGGAATGATAGGTGGTTAGTGTAGATAAGAGTATGAGGAGTGATATGATAAAGAAATGAGGATACATGGTAGAGTATGTGAAAAATGAAGTAATGGAGGGAGGGGTAGATAGTAGCAGTAAGTGGTGTATTATAGTTTTAGGTAATGGAGAGGTAGGAGTAATTCTGGGCAGGAAGTGTGTTGCGAGTGGGTGAGTGGACAGGAAGGGGAGGAAGTGGATAGTATAAATGTAAATGATGTGGAGGTGGGAGGGAATGGGGGCAGGGTAGAGTGTGAAGTAAGCCAGAGTGTAGTGGGGCTACACTTTGACGAAAGACACAAAAAGAAATTCACAGTCTGAAAATGTGTTCACTGTTTTGACATGAAACTATATTGTGCCAGAGCACCAGACAGGTTACATGATCCATGTTTAATTAAATATCATCCATTAGGGCCTATAGTAGAGTCATTGTGCTATGCCTTACCCAATGTTACCCAAAGTAGTGACTTTATGGATTGAAGAGTTGAATGTAAATGACTTTTTCCAAATTTTTTCTTAAAATTGAGTAAGATAAATATGGGCCAAAAATGTAAAGCACTGGGGGTTTTACATTGTTTTGGTAAAGGTTTTGCTACTGCAATTCTTCAGATGTTAGACATAACACTTTGCGACTTGCAGAGGTTATAGATATGTAGAACGGGCATGTGTTCTCTGCAGTAATAAATCAGCCATGGAAATAGATTGTCTACAGAATGTGTTCTAGTACAGGGTCAATATCTTCCAGTTTAATATAGTTTAAGTAAAAGAATGATGTATGAGTGTGGTAAGAGAGATTGGGGCTGAAGCTGAGATTGTAAGGATGTGGTTTGTATATAGGCGCTGAATTATGTAAGTAGTGTGTACCTTGAGAAATGAACTTTTGTGCAATTCACTATTTTTGAAGTCACAGTGTTCATAATATTATTCTTGCTGGTAAAAAGGGTAATTTCATTCCAGAATTGTTTGGCTTATCAAAGAAACATTTTTGCTTGTCTTTTAGTTAGTTTACTTTGTGTCTTTTTATGGTTTGCAACTGTAGGTTATACAGCTGAGTGAGGTGTTTGTTTCTCTGAGGATGGGTATTTCTTTTGTGCTATGCTTTATTCCTGAGATCACTGAGGCCCTTTAGCTCTTTAGTTAGACACTGAATTTTGATGTCAATGTATAACTTTGAGTCTGTAGGGAAGAATTTGTTTTTTGTTATACACTTATGCATAGCAGTTAACACAGAGGATCAAGGTTATGAGCTGTGTCCTGTGGCCTAGGGTTTGATTCTCACAGCCTCTATTTCCCTGTTGTGTGTCTTTGATGAAACATTTTTTAGCAGACAGTGCTTTGAGATAGTTGTTAAAAAGTGGGATAAGGCTCCTCAATGGTTAGTAACTACCTATGAAGTTGTAAGATGATGTTGATTAGGTTTCCACCTGCTCAATTTGATTCTTGTGAGCTGAGTATCAAAGACCAGTTGAGGAGAGAGAGATATGATTTGAGACTGATAAAGTTTTTCTGTGGATTTAAGCCTGAATTAAATGAGTTTCGAGGCTGTTTTAATACTATATTATGTATATATGTTGAATGCAAGTGACTGGCAATTTAATTTAAGGTAGGGGCAGGTAGGTTCATGAATAAACTGAAAAGAAAAATTCAGCAAAAAAAGAAATTATATTATAGAATGAGGACCTAAGAGTTTTAGATTGAAATCACCAAGGATTATATAATATATATATATATATATATATATATATATATATATATATATATATATATATATATTTGTACCTGCTGCAGTAATAGTGGTTTGAATAACAGAATTGAACAATTTAACAGACAATGATGTAGTAGTTAAGCAACTGTAAAATGAATTGTGTTGTTTTTAGCTGCTAGGATTTTTGGGATCAAAGTCAAAGGTGGTATAAACTTGAGTAATATGTTTAAAAATGTTATCTGACATTAAACAGAAAGGTGCCACCAAGCTTATTTATCAGTAAGGAGCCACCTTCATTTCTGTTAGCAGGTCTGGCACTGAAAGTTTAGCTCCAGCCACTAAAGATGGAGTGGAATGTCTGTGCTGATATGTTTAAGCTGCAATTCTCTCTGGGAAATGTAAGAAAAGGAAAGTGTTTATTTGGTATACTTATTTTTTACACTGATGGCTAATGACTCTGAGAGTATGATATTATAATTTGGATGAGACATACTAGAATAAATTATGGATTATAGATTTGACTCTGAGGTAGCTATAAAGAGAGACATGAATATTATTGGAGCAAAGCTAACAAGATACTTTGATAACTTTATTTTGCTACTGATGAGTATATATAATTCTATCAAAATTAATTTAAATTTAATCCCTGCATTCTTCATTATAATTTAATTTGTTATATATTCATTTAATTGTATTTATTTCTTTATTTAAATGTATACAGTAGTATATGCAAGAGGATGGTATCCACATATTTTCTCAACTTTCACTTACATCACAATTTCAGAAATGGCCTATGAAAGTTTTGTACAGCTATTGTTAGCCCTGCTATGAACATCAGTTTTGTGATAAATAGAAATAAGGAAAGAAATATGAAAGGTAGAAGTTGAATCTAATACTGGAAGTGTGGTAGGATGGGAAATAGGACAATAGATATGCGCTGAGAAGAACTGACAGTACTAAGAGCCCACAAAACCTAAACATGCAGCATGCAAGTGATAGGGAAAGGGACCTTGCTTTAACTTTATTCACCCTTAATTCAGTATGTAATTTGATCACATTTATTCTTATTATAATATGAATCATGCATTCAAAGTTTTTTGGCAATAATTGTAAAGTTAGCAACTGAGTAGCTTTCACAATGAACATAAGAAAATGGTAGTTTAGATATTCACAACTTGTAGGTTGTTATCATTCTCCCTACTGCTACCACAGTAAAAAGAAAGCAAATCCAGGTTAGCCACCTAGGTTAATTTGTTTAGTTGGGTAGCACCAATTCAGTGGAATATAAAGTCTTGTCTATGACCCAGAGGCCCTGAGACTATGTAAGAGTGTGAGCACTAGAGGAGCCAATGTGGAGGGATAAGAGTGAGCAAGTGATGCCTGCCCACCTATCAGGGGGAGTGGGCTTCTACAATGTCAGCACTTTTCAGCCAATAGGTAATAATAAGAAATCCAATGGATTTGGGTGCACATACATGGCATAAGCAAGATGTTTTTGGTAGCCTTCACAGAATATACTTGTGAAGGAGTGTGCTGTGTCAGGGGAGAGGTGTCCCAAGCCCTCACAATAACACAAGTGCACATTCCAACCACTGGCATGAGATTAATGGCTCTAGTAAAATCACCCTGACCTCTAATTTACTAACCATGTCACTCAGGGATGTTTAGCGTCTTGGAGTTTCTGAAGCCACAAAGCAATGAGAATCCTACGTTAAATATGGGAGGCCCAGTTAGAGGGAGTGAAGCCCAATGACTGAAACAAGAGAGGCACAGTGACTCATAGGCCTACTGATGCAAAATGCAAATAAAGAATAGGTAGAAAACTTCCTTTTGTTGTGTCTTTCCTTCCACTCTCAGTGTTCATTTCACTGAATAGATAAACAGGCTTAAAGACATATGGATGAGACTGGGAACTGGCAGATATTGAAGGAGAAAATCAATTAAGAAAGAAATCTTCATTTTTTAATTGGGTGAACTTCTTCACAAACCATTTCATGTTTTTTTTTTATATATAAATATATATATATATATAGCATAGACATGATTTTCTTTGTTAGGCAACTACAAGAAGAATACAGGGAGAACTTCAATAATCTGACCAAAACATTTCTCTTCATCAGTAGGAAAGGTGTATATACGCAATTCTGGCAAATATTGTCTGTACCCCAATAATGCTTAGCATTATCAGGGCCTTCCATAATGGCATAAAGGGGGACCAACGTGTACAACAGATCCATATCCGAACCTCATGAGATTCTCAGAGGAGTGAAGCAGGGGTGTGTACTAGTTCCAGTATTGTTTGGTATCTTCTTTTCAGTTCTACTGAATTTTGCACTGGCTCGGTCATGTCTCATGCATGACAGATGGACGAATACTGAAAAAATTCCTTTTCATAGAGCTGGAGTCTGGAAAGAGACTGAAAGAGTTACCCAAATTGAGCTATAAGGACATGAGCAAGTGTGACCTCAAGTGCTCTCCCCAACAGCATGAACACCTGGATTTCTCTTGCCTCCAACAAGTTTGCCTAGAAATAGGAAGTGAAGGAAGCTCTCTCTGTGTACAAAACCAAGTAGGCAAGGAGAGAAGAGAATAAATGAGCCCTCAGGAAAATCTGTGCCAGTGATACCAGACGGACATCTGCCTACTGCTACTCAAAATGCAGAAAGAGCTGCTACTCTCAGATTGGATTGCACAGCCACAGGAGATGCTGCTTGAGTCAGTCCATCAGAGGTGCAAACACATGATCCTTTGGGATCAAAGGATGCCTGCCTGCATTTGAGTGAAGTGAACTTCTACACAAACCCTTCTCCCCACAATTTGAAACAAAATGACGAGGTTTGGATATAATATATATTTTGTATAACTAGTCAGCCAACATGACTCAAGGGTGGCTGCGGTGGTGCAGTGGTTAGCGTTGTCACCTCACAGCAAGAGGTTCTCCGGTTGGATCCTCGGCTGGGGTGCCTTCTGTGTGGAATCTGCATGTCCTCTCTGTGGTCACATGGGTTTTTGTCTGGGTGCTCCAGTTTCCTCCCACATCCCAATGACATGCTGTAGGTAGATTGGACACTCTAAATTGGCTCTAGGCATGAGTGTGTGCATGTGTGTGCCTTTTGTGGAAGGTTGGGCGCCGGGCTGGCAACTTGACACAGTAAAACTCCACTGCCAATCATGAGCGGACAGGTGATCTGCTGTGGCAACCCCTAACTAGGAAAAGCCAAAAGAAGAAGAAGAAGTCAGCCAACATGATTTGAGGAAATCAGAATACTCAGAGGTAAACCCCATGGAAATAAGGACAACAGCCTAACTTTCACACAGGCACTGATCAGAAATAACATCTGAAGATCATACCCTGGTAACAGTGAGGAACAATTTTAACCACTGAGGTAGTCTGCTGCCTATTTCCCTGACCCACAAAACTATAAAAGGTCATAAAGAGTACAGCTTATTAAAGAAATCAGTTAAGAGATGTAACTAACTTAGGTGTCAGCATGGGACAAGAATCCTGACAGTCCTACTTGCTTCACAAGGGATGGCCTGCACCTCTTGTTCTAGACTTTTGCATACTGCCTTAAGGCTTTGTTTCCCCCACAATGTCTTTTTTAGTCAGAGCCCAACTAATGGGCATCCAAATGTAACTAACATATCAAATCCAAAACAGGATAAAATTACATGAATGTAGCTCTGCTTAATGCCAGAACTCTCAATAATAAACTGTTCAACCTTGAGGCTGCCCTCCATTTAGAATGGAGCCATATCTGTGCAATTACACAAATATGGTCTAAATGTTTAAAAAGCACTCTCTCCATACCTGGATTATGTACCTACCATAACTCATTGAGCTCCCAACCATATTAAACAAGATCAACTATAGTTTATAGCTTGTTACAAGATGCCCTCTATGTCCCCTGGAAATATACTTGATTAACTCCCTATAAACAAGAACTCCATTATTTGGGAGACTTTAATGGATTCCTGTCAGAAGACCAAAGACGCATTCTGTTGAATGCGTCTTGGTCGAACTGTAAATGCTGAAAATGCAAAATGACGAAGTGGCTTTTAAGAGAATTCTTTCCCTGGGAAAGAAGTCACTTGGCCGCTTCCATCACTTTACTGTTTTCAGCACTGCAGTGCGATCTCGGAGTTGGTATATTTAAGTAGTGGGGGGGCACAGTTTAGTGGGGGGTTTTTTTGTTTGTTTGTTTTTTGGGAACAGCTGTTCTGGTAGTTCACTTATTTACGTTTTCGTTGTTTTGGGTTCGTTATAATAGCATTCGATCTTTTGACCGTTCGCTGTTATAAAATAGACCCACTTTAACTACCCCCCTCAATAAACTGGGGTACCTATACCTCCAATGTGGGATATGTCCAAAATGTCTTAGAATTTATAAAAAACTCCTCTGACCAAATTGCTACCAAACTCATTAGTGGATGTAATATTATTGACCTGGTCCTTGTGAATATTGTTTCTTCATGCACTATTGCACTGATGCCTCCTTCCCAAGTTAAGTCTAATTAGTGACCTTCATTGTCAACAATCTCTAAAGCCACTGAAACCAATATCTCAGAAATCAAGAATTTCAGACATGCCAATCTCAATAAATTGAGAAAATTTCAAAATTCACTTGAAGCAGCACCCCAGCCATTGCCTTAGCAGGTGGTTTCACAAAGGAGTTTTGTGTCCACATAGATACTTGTACATACCTCTCAAATGTCCAGATTTCCACAGAATGTCCAGATTTTTGGCTCATATTTTTGGTCTGTTCCCCATAAAATTTATAGTTTTCTGGCAAATCACTGGGATGATCTCTGAGGACTGAAGTCACTAAATAATGACATACATTTGAGCTTCAGACTTCATATCCTTCAGAAAAAGTATGCTAAAACTAATCCTGTTACCCCAGCAACTTTGTAGGTTTATAAGAGCAATATTTAAAATATGTCTCTATTTTTGAGCCTCTGTCCCCCAATTCTGTTGGACTTTGTCCAGATTTCTTGTGCTAAGAGGTTAAAACATATGTACATGTATAATACTGGCAGTCCCAACCATATCTAAATATGATGGGAAATTTAAAAGCAAACCACCCTGATGATACCTCAGTTTAAATAAACTGTGCAATAAAGGGAAAAATCATTAAACTATACAGCAGATCATAAGACCCTGATATCAAGAATAACATCAGAAAATTGCCTGAAAACATAAAAAAAATATGATTACAGCTATTAAAGCAGCCTATGAACTTGGGTTAGTATCTGAAGATAAAGGGAAATTACAATCTTTAGCTACATCAGGAAGCTAAGAAATAACACCTGACATTGCTCTGAATTTATCATTTTGGCACCACCTACTCTGTCCCGATAGACATTGCCAACATACTAGCAAACAAATTCAGTGCAAATTTTATGCTAGAAGTGACTATCCAAAGCCCAATTATTATTTCTGAATTTGTTGGACCCTGCCCCCATCATCCCTAAAGAACATGTACTTAAGGTGCTCTCTAATATTTCCTCCATTAGACCTGATAATACACCCAACTGTTTAATAAACAGGACTAGACAAGCTGTAGCAGGACCACTCATTAAATTGACTTGAATGTAAACAACTGGCTTTGTCCCTGAGGTTTAATGCACAGCATTAGTGATGCCACACCACAAGGGTGGCCCCAACACTCACCCCATGAAGTATAGACCCATCAGCCTGACAAGTCTTATTTGCAAAGCCATGGAAAATATTATAACGGACCTAATAAAGTACGATATTAAAAATCTTCTCAGGCCAGTCCTGCCTTAGTTTGGCTTTGGCACTGGTAGACCATGTCTAATGAATCTGGTTAATTTCTTTGAAAGGATAGCATTGGCTGTAGACAGCAGTCCTACTGTCCATACAGTGTGCCTTACTTACCCAAGGTGTTTCACACCATCCCCATGATAGCATAATTAGCAGGCTCAATGCATTACAAATAGATCCATATATGGTAAGATGGATAGTAAATTTGCTAAAAGGCAGAACACAGATGATGTGGGTAGCAGGTGTTTCATCAGAAAGTATGAACATGACCAGTGGGGTCCTGCAGGGCTCATTGCTAGGATTTATTTTGTTCAGTAGTTAATGTTCTGATCTCCATACCATGAACCAAAACCTTTGGCTAATCAAGTATGCAGATGACTATAAACTTGCAGTCATTGTCAAGTCCCCATCTAACATCCAAACCATTCAGCAAGAACTTACATTCATAAATACCTGCTTTAATAAAAATAGACTCAAATTAAATGCTAAAAAGTTCAATATTGTCACATTTGGTAGAGAACCCACTCCCCTAGAATATAGGTAGGCAACTCCCATTTCCAAAATGGGAATGCTGTTAAAGAGCTTGGAACTTGTTTTGAAAATCCCTTCTCCTTAGATCATTATGTAACAACAATACTCAGAATGCCTTTCTAGCTAGTATACTTCACTGCCAAAGGAATAACATCCAGATCTGAAGAGAATATTGTCTCCTTCTATTTATCATTATTAGGCAAATTATTGAATACCGTACCCCGTTTGGTTTGTGTCTCACTAGACATATCAAACAACTAGAAAGACCCCAGAGGCTGCTTACTAAGAAGGTCATTGGCTCAAAACCCCTAAGCTACCAAAATATCCTGGAAACACTGTCCTTATTTTCAGAATCTTATAGACTGCTGAGGGGAATAGTTATGCCTTGCCTTCTATGCCATTAGGGACCCAGTGGCCCTGTATCTCCTGTATCTCTAGAAATAAAACAGTCCTACAAATATCTGGTCCAGATATCTTTTTTTTTATCTAAGTTGTCATCAGCAATTAAATAAAATATAGTGGAAAGGGAGGTAAGTTCATTTTATGGTGACTTCCTCACCTCTGGAATAGACTTCCAATGTAAATTAAGCAATGTGGTCTATTATTTTCCTTCAAGCAGGAACTGGTTGCATGATGGTTATTCAGAAACTCACTGCTGGCATGACTGGTGTAGCTCTCCTTGCGAAAGGTGTTATAGTCTAAGGATGGGGACTGGCAAGTTTAAAATGATCACATGACTCAGTTGCTTTGTATTTCCTGTGATCCTATAATCTTGTGAAATGTAGCCATAATATTGCAGTACACTCGGAACCTCAGCTGACATACAGAAGCCAAACCCAAAACCTGCAAAGACACACATAAAATGACTATATAACTACACCTGTCATTTCTTATTTATCTTTGGTCTGCTACTGCATTTAATACAGTGCAAAATAACTTCAGCTTCACAACGTTTCTTTTTTAGATACTGAATGTCAGTTTATAATGATTTAGACTAATAACATTATAGCACTGGCTCTTATACCTTTTATTCTGTTCAATACAATGGGACTGCTTGCAGTAGCTTAGACCACTACCCATTTTTCCAAAACTGATAATCACTTAGGGTCCACCGAGCAGTCTGTAGATGTTTGCTATGTTTATTTCTCTGTATACAACAGTAACTTAAAAACTTTTGCAAGGTTAATAAATTAGGTCAGTACAGGAGTAAAATTCTAGGAAACGTCCTCTGAATGGAATGTTAAACTGAGGTCCCATCTGCCTAAATTGGTAGTAGTTTTAATTGGTGTTAAAGGTCCCACTGCACTTACAAAAAGAAGAATAGGAGTATGTTAAATTGTATTCCAAACACATTGCATAACAGTAGGTGAAAACAAATGAGGTATGCCAAACACAGAAAAAAAATCAATGACAAAAATTTTGAATAAGAACCAGTCATTGAACTAATTATACCCTAAATACAACATTTACTTTACCAAGAGTGTACTTGCCTTCTGACAGGATGATCCCCATAATTTCACACATAAAAAGCATGACTTAGCTCTTTCTCCAATAGTGCGTCTTTTCTATACTTGTACACTTCCTCCATGCTGGACTTGAATGAAATCTCATGATACTTTCTTAAGGCATTTTTCTCCTTTGCTGTTGAATCACTTTGCCTATCAAATTCAAAAGTATTTTTTTTTAATCTAAACAAATGCATCAAGGTAACGTTAACTCTTTTTTGTTATTTCACATCCACTGAGTTGATAAAGCTATTCAGGTTTAAAATTCAAAACTTTAACTCTGCAGTCATATAAAGCTGCATTCTTTCCATTCCCACACCCTATAAACTTGTTAAGGCTTTTATAGTCTGAAGGTGAATAAATCTGATAACCATTGAAAACAATTTCTCTAACTATCTGAGCATTGTAATCCAGTAAATATGATACTCTATATATCTCAGGGAAGAAGGATAGGACCTGAGACTCAAAACATATCACTTTTTAAGACTAAGTTATCTGAGTTATTCCTTTGTCCTTTTCTAATAACTCTTTCTTAGACGATGTAGCACACATATAGGAAACACATATGTAACAGTCACTGCAAAAAAGCCACTAATATTTTTACTGAAGACTCTCAAACTTGACAGTATTTCTTGTTACTTCCATTCTAACTGAATGGGACTATGATCTGACAATACAAAATATGACAAGAAGTAGCTTTTCAAGAAAACAATATCACGTCAGTTTATCTGGCCCCATGACGACATTTAGGGATAGAAAAATAATTAGCAATAAGTTGTTTTTGTGGCTACCAGGTCTGAATTGTATAAAACATCATAAATATATATATATATATATATATATATATATATATATATAAATCTAGAATTTCACTTTACAGTCCCAAAATACTGAAATATCGAAATTCAGTATCTCAAGACTGTAAAGCTGAACACTGAAAAACCCGAAACCGCAAAAGCGCGAAATTCAAAATTGCTACTGCCCACATACACACTCCACACACAAACAAGCAGACATACACCTTCCTCCCTACACTACAAACCAACAAAACACATGCGCAGATCCTACATATAAGCAGGGGGGTAAGCCACCCTGCACCCCCTCATGTGGGGGGCTGCACCCCCCCCACAACCCCACTACTTATATATACTAACTCCAAGGTTGCACCAAAAACACAAACACACAAAAACCACCACTACACATTCTACATTCCCCTTGCATAAACACACATCACATACGTACAAATGCCACCACCCTCAATACTTACACACTCACAATCTTACCTACCTACCCTAGCCCACACCTCAAAACTCCAAACACACTCACACACACTAAAATCCCTACCCAAAACCCCTAGTAAAACATCACTTACCCAAATCTCCAGCTACATCTACATACCACACCGCACATCACGAACACAGGGAATCCCACGGCACGTACGCACCTCCACAACTGCAGATTCGACATTTACGCATTCTGCATTTCCATATTCATGATTCTGCACTTTTGTGCAAGTGCAATTTCGACACTTCGGTGTCGAGCTACTGAAATTTGATATTTCAGTAGTTCGTGATTCTGAAGTGAAACTATATATACATATATATATATATATATATATATATATATATATATATATATATATATATACACATACATGTATGTTTCATTTTCTGCCTGTTTTGGTCTATTGATTCCAGAAAAAAGATATTTCATTTCCTCAAAATGTCTGAATTGACTCAGTCATGTCTAGATAATACAAAATTGCATCACTGGCCAGTTCACATATAGAACAAACAACTAAATAAAATAACATCAATCTGTGCCATTGCTAAAGAGTGTTATCGTACTGTAATGGCCAGAAAAAATGATTGGCAAAAAAATTCTTGGGCAATAGAAATTAGTACGTCAGTTTAACAAAAGCCCAACATCCTGTAACCCACTATCCAGAAAGAAAGCACGAGAAATTGTCTCATGAATCACAAACTATGCACAGAACACATCCATTCCTGTGCAAGTAGAGACCTGTCCTTATCAATGAAGTTATACATAATCCCATGCTTAAATAATGTGAGACAGGAGCCAAACAAAAAACGAAACTCATGAGGTGATAATTGTTTAAAATCTCAAAACTCACATTGCCAAATCCAGAAATGTGGAAACTAAATGACCAAAAATCTAGACTTACATATATTAAGTCTGAGATTGCCATTACTCAGAATATTCCCTTTTTTCCAAGGTATGGAAGTTGGTATATAATAGTTGTAAGGGTATGGGGGCTTGCTTAAAGGAGAAGAGCAATGGTCAGCATTCACTCCTATATTTTCTGTCTTTTTTCCTATGTTTTAGGACTCTGCATTTTAAGTCCTGACATTTAAGTAGGACATCACAGGATGTCATACTTCAGAGAAAAGGGTAGGCCAACATTACTCTGTTAGTAGATGAAGTTATTCAAAAGAACATTATGAATCAAATAGTCTTTCTTTCTAAAGACACAAAATCAGGATGTCTTTCTCCAAAGAAAAGGGTAGAACAATCTAACTTTCTTTCTTAGTAGATGAAGATATCCAAACAAGTAGTATAAAACAAATATTTTTTCTTTCTAAATGATAAAGAAACAAACTTCCAGGAGCTAAATTGAAACCAACCCATGCACAACTTCACTTTTCCCTAAAGTCCATCTCTTGTAAAAAAGAAATACCTTTCACTAAGCATCGTACTTAGTAAATATGACCTTTTTCTTAGAAAATCTCATGCCTGAAGTCCTTACATTTATCCTTGTTACAGACAAATTTTGTATAGAGTCCACCATCATAGCACATTTTTAATCAGCAAGACATCATCCACATATGTAACACACATAGGGATATAAACAATACCAAAAACTACACCCCTTTTCTTCCAAACACTGGTCAAAAATCATATGACACCATTCAAAACCAAAGAAAGAACTTAGCATTCTTCTTTAATACCCACTGCATTGGAATACTGGGTCTATATAATATGATCAAATCTCACAAATTGCGAACACTCATAATATTGAACCTCGACATGCTTTTTCTGAGATCGTGGTACAGTGAAGAATGGGATATTTTCCCTTTCCTCACTGTAGTGTGGTCTCAGAGTTTGAATATATATTTAGCGGGGGGGGGGCAATAAACCAAATGTAACTATTAATAAGAGGAAATGGCCTAGAATTATCATACGTTATTGGCAAATATTCCAAATGTGAAGACCAAACTCATAAGCCATTAGTAATGTCCACAGACTACAATGACCAATTGAACAGAAAGCCTTTTCATTACCACAGCTTAAGAGTACCTAGTGGCATCCATATGGAAAAGCATATTGACCAGTTCCAATACCACAAAAAGACAATCTTGAACAGGAGAATGTAGGATCCCATAAACATCAGAACCATAAAGCAAACACAGATAAGTAGAAACATCAGTCTGTAACATTTTCACTGCAAGTTAGCAATCACAATTACCTTATCTTCATATTCTAAAGATGGCTTAGAACATTTTTTTTCAATTTTCTTGGGGCTATCCCTTCCAAAAATCTCTATCACTTGAACACAGATATCAACATTTGGCTTTTATCTTGATCTAAAGATTTACAATAGTCACAGCCAATGTCATTTAAACCAAAGAAAGTGGTTGCACTGGATTTTTATAGAGCCATATCCTGATCAGTTATCTTGAAGCTGCTATACATAGCTTCAGTAGGTAAAGATGGCACCAAAGCCATAGGCCTGTCAGACTATAAAGAAATCGTGAAGGCATAAATAGCATGCAGAATACCTTCCTCAGTACTAATGACAAACTCTCTCCTATTATGCAATTTGTTCATAGCCAAATGCTCGTTTTTTGGGTTTTACCTAAAAAGGTTTGATTACATCTTGTATACTTTAACCCCTGCCAAAAATAAATAAATACAAAAAAAAATACTAGCATAGAAACTACTTAGTTTTCAGCAACTGAGCCTGGTGTAGCTGTCTTAACATTTTTTCCTGCAAAATGTGATCAGTAAAATAAGTCATATTAAGGGATTGTAATAGCACAGTAACATCTGAAACTTAATTTTCCAACATAATACTGGCTAAGGCTCTTGCCACCCCCGTAGTGCCTTTTTTAGGCAAGGCTCAAAAGACAAACCCACCTCCATAGACAACACAAGGAAAAACAAACTAAGGGTAATGCTGCTCAATGCCAGAAGGTAAACCTCAAGATGCACGCACTCGAGGCTCTCCTCAGTATGGAGAATATCGATATCTGTGCAGTAACAGAAACCTGGTTCAAGGCTCCCGAGAGCACTCCAGCACTACCAGGTTATACTTCATACCATGCTTTTCGGCCCCAAAACTCGGACCAAATGACAAAAGGAGGGGGGAGTATCCACATTCATCAAAGATACCCACACCTCCAGGTTAGTGGCACTGCACGAAGTAACGGAGACCATCCATGTGCAACTAACAGTGGGAAAAACTGCCTTTCAGTTTGTAGCCTGCTACAGACCACCCTCCCAAACTCAGGAACCCCACTCAGCTTTCCTGAGAACACTGGAGAATATGAAGGTCTCTCCAAACACCATTATATTGGGTGACTTCAACTACCCAAACATAGACTGGGAGCACTACTCAAGCCCCAACACCCTCGCCCAACGCTTCCTAGAATTTATAAACTCAAATGCTATGGAACAACTGGGTCACCACTCCCACAAGAGGGGAAAACATATTGGACCTGATCATCACCAACATGGGAACTCTATGTTCCATACCAGAGGTATACCCCTCATTGGTAAGATCTGACCATAAATTAATCTCACTGGACATTCATATCCCGTCCCCACACCCAGCCAAGGAAACCATGGTGAAGAACTTCTCAAAAGCAAACTTCACACTTCTCAAAACTGAGGTGGAATCCTTCAAAGCCCCCAGGCCAGTGGAAAATATGGCCCAAACCACAGAATCCTTTACAAACGCATTCTATGGACACCTACAGGAATGCATGGATCATGCTATCCCAAATAAAACCAAGACTCACTCCTCCAAAGGCAGGAGATCTGTCTGGTGGACCCCAGCCATAAATAAGCTATACAACAGAAGGAGGAAGCTACTACATGATAGAGCAAAATCCCAAAAAGGGAAGGCATCTCTGATCAGTACTAGCAAGAAATTACGATCCCTCATAAAATCATCTAAGGCCAGCTTCGAAAGAAAAATTGCACAAGACGCTAAAGATAATCACAAGGCCTTCTTTAGTTATCTCAGGAACCTGGGTGGCAACTCCCAGATATGCTCTGATTTAGTGCAAAATGACAAAAAATACACTGAACCCACAGACATTGTCAACATCCTGGCAGACAGGTTCAGTGCAAACTTCTTCCCCCCTTCCCCCCCAAAAGAGCAAATGTCTATCCCAACAGAGTGTAGCCTCCCTGAGATCACAGGTACACAGGTGAGAGCTGCCCTCTCCAAAGCAAAAAACACAGCATCAATTGGACCGGACAGTGTCCCGGGCTGCGTCTTACATGAGCTCCAAGAAGAACTGAACCCTCACATAAAGTCACTGTTCAATCTTAGCCTTACTACAGCATATGTACCCAAGGAATGGTGTACAGCAACAATGGTCCTACTCCACAAAGGTGGTGCCACAATGTACCCCAGAAACTATCTCCCTATAAGCCTGACTAGCCTGGTCTGCAAAGCTATGGAGTGTATCATCATGGAACTCATAAACAATGACATTGGGAACCTCCAAACACTGGATCCTACCGAATTCGGCTTTGTTAAGGGCAGATCTTGCCTCTTGAACCTGGTCGACTTCTTTGAAACAGTCACCAAGGTGACAGATGAAGGGAAGGTAGTCCACACAGCCTACCTGGACCTTGCAAAAGCCTTCGACACAATACCCCACTCGGGCATCATAAATAAGCTCACCAGCTTAAATATCAACCCCTATGTCATAAGATGGGTTGCAAACTGGCTCATAGATAGAACCCACATGGTCAGAATTGCAGGTGCCATGTCAGACTCTAAACCAGTTACAAGTGGCGTCCCACAAGGCTCAGTTCTGGGACCTCTCTTGATCGGTATATATTTCTCTGAGGTACAGGCTAACATGGGAGGACTATGGCTGACCCAGTTCGCAGATGACTGCAAACTGGGTGCCATAATCAACTCGCCGACTGACACAAGCATCCTCCAAAAGGGTCTCACAGAGACGGATAACTGGTGCCAGAGCCATGGCTTAAAGCAAAATGCCAAAAAGTGCATAGTCATCCCCTTTGGGGAAAAACAAATTGCCCACAAATTACCACATAGGTGGTAATCCATTAAGTACAGAAGAAGTAATTAGGGATTTGGGGACCCAAGTCGATAGCAATCTCTCCTTTGACAATCACTTTGCCAAAGTAGTTAGAAAGACCTTCTATATAGCCCACCTCATCACGAAAGGGTTCACATCTAGATCAGGGGAGGTCATCGTGCCCCTCTACTCATCACTCATCAGGCCCATAATTGAATACAATGCCCCATTTGGGATGTACCTTACCCGACACCTGCTGCAACTGGAAAGACCCCAAAAGTACCTCACCAAGAGGATCAAGGGACTCAAACAGATGCCCTACGCAGTTAGGCTAAAGAAACTCCAGCTCTACTCAGTTGCTTACCGCCTACTCAGAGGCGATCTGTGCCTGACGTATAAAGCCATGTCCAACCCAGAATTAATGGACATGTTCCACCTCAGGAAATCCAAATCCCTTAGAGCTACATGCTCCAGGGACTTAAACCTCAGCACAGAAATAAATAGGACATGCTGGAGGGACAGATTCATATCCCAGAGGCTCCCCTCACTCTGTGAACAAAATCCCAATCCATGTTAGGCAGAGCCCTTCAATGACCCTCTTCAAGAGAAATCTTGACGAGTGGATGGGAGATCGTAGGTTAACCCCTGGGATCTCTTCTGTGTCCCTACCAGACAGAGGCACAGTAAACTAACCTTAAAAGGGCTATCTTCTGTAACCTACTATACAAAGGCACAGTCAACTAATCTAAAAGGGTGGCGAAAGACAAACACACTCTGGCTAGGCTTATAAATGCCCTAGGGCAAATAGCCTAGTATCAACCTATGAACCTATATCCATCTGTTAACCCATGTTGTACAACAATGATGTAAATCAATACGATCCTCCCAAGAAAACTACAATCTCATTAAAGATCCATGACTCACACACTATACTGCAAAGGAAAGATATCTTTACTGGAGACAAGAAAAGTGTCCCTAAAATCGAAAGAATAAAGAATGCTACTATGACCAGAAAAATTGACATGCAAATTGGATGAAAATAATTCAACCAAAGAAGCAGAGTAAAAAAAAAATCACATACCCCAAAGAATCCTAAAAAAAAGTGAAGTGATGGACAGACTTCATCAAAGCTGTCAACAAATATATTTCTTGCCATGTCTTGAAATCATAAGAGGCATGCTGTGCAGGATGTCTGAGATTCTTATTGAAGTCCCCCACTCAAATCATCCTTATACTGACTAACAAGAAGGCCATACTCATGACAATATTTTTATACTATTAGGATTAGTGTGGCAATATAAAGACACAATCCTGCATAATTAATGCAAACAGGAAAAATCTAACACAACACATCTCCCAGAATGAAAGAATGAATGAATGAGTGAATGAATGGCTACTGTATCTTTAAGTATAGAAGCGAATTCTGTAACAATCCCAGAATGATGTTTATCCCCTTTACTCCAAAAACTGGGAGCACCTCCAAAAGAGTGACAAACCACTAAGTTGAGATCTTGTTGAAGACACACATCTGAAGGATGTAGCCCATCCCATGTGACAGATAAATCCCACTGTGCTGCCAACCACCTCCTTAAACAGGACTGTGTACTGTTACTTCTTAAAGAGCATATACTTATATAGGGCATTCCTTACTTTTCCATAGCATCTTGACAGGATGCAACTTCCCCTTTGGTTTCTTGGATGGATTTTGCTTGCAATGAAAAGCTATGATGGGAGCACTGCCCTCCTCAGAGCGTCTTGCATCAGAAGACACAAAAGCAAATAGATTCCAATCAGCTGCAGTCTCAGACAGTGCATGGGAAGACAAATGATCCTGATTACCATCCACTTAAACGGGGTAAGAAGCAGGAATAGGGTCTGGAATTATGAGAGGCATGAGATGGTGGACTCCTATTCTACTTTTCTACCTGAGTTCTCAATGAAGCAGAAGTCAGGAACTTGCATGATTTTGTCTGCTGGCCATACCACTGCATCAAGTTTCCAGCCATGTGGCTCAATGGCCACATATGCCATGGAATATAGTGCTGAAACAAACCATGTGCCATGTTTTCTTATTACTGATGCATATTTACAACCAGTTTCCTCTTATTTAAATAATTAAAATTTTGAGCACTATTGTAAGACTTCCAGAATCTAAAACATATATTCCACCAGTGTGGGACTTGCATTTGGAAACACTGGGGCCAACATAGCAGCTTAAAGTTTAGCCACTGGGGAAGAAAAAAAATCCTTTAAGAGCTTGTAATATACATCATAATTCTTCTTCTTCTTTTGGCTTTTTCCCGGTTAGGGGTCACCACAGCGGATCACCTGTCCGCTCATGATTGGCAGTGGAGTTTTACAGTGTTGAGTTGCCAGCCCAGTGCCCAACCTTCCACAGAAGGCATACACATGCACACACTCACACCTAGGGCCAATTTAAAGTGTCCAATCCACTTACAGCATGTCTTTGGGATGTGGGAGGAAACCGGAGCACCTGGAGGAAACCCACGTAACCACAGGGAGGACATGCAGACTCCGCACAGAAGGCACCCCAGCTGAGGATCGAACCGGAGAACCTCTACATCATAATATTTAATAATAACCATTAGCCAAGTCCATGGGATAGATGCATAAAGTTCTGCCTGTGACACAAGTGACAAATGTTCATTTAATAGCCCCTGCACCTTAGCAAATGGAAGGAATGCAAGAGGAATAAAGAGACTATGTCAGTTCACCTTTTGAGGTGGAGGGAGACCTGTGTGCCTCACAGTAAGCAGTTTAGCAATTTCTCTAGTGGAAACTAGGACATCTTCATGTAGTGATTTCCCAATAATTTGGTAAACGTATCTGCAAGCTTTATTCACTTGGATGAGTGAGGGACAGCCCTATGCTACACTCATTGTACATCACCCAAAGGTCAAGCTTGTCTGGCATTCATGCAGGGAAAGTTAGGGCTTAAGCATATCACTCACTCACGGAGGACGAACAATGGGATTATCTTTGCTGGTAGGGAATCTCACCTTCACAAGGAACATATGAGCTTGTTATGCAAATAAGTAGGAGGTTTGATGAGCTACAGGAATATCAGAAGAAAATACAGCAAAACAAAAAATATATACTAATTTTCCTGGACAGTTGCTGTATTGTCCTGGAGGGCTACAACTCCTTCAAATTTTATTTGAAATGTCATGGCTAGGCAATGCATGATCTTCCCTTTCAATTGCCTAGTAACAATTTATGAATCTTTGATATAAACTTAATTTTATTAGTCTTTACTGCTGACAGGCTTATTTCTTCTTTCAAATGTAGCCCACATGACCAGCAGAAGTCATAATCAGTATCCTTGTAAGCTTCAGCTTCAATAAAATGAAAGAATAAGCGTCACTGGTCTGTGTTATGAAACACTACAGCAAAAAGTGGAATCCCCCATAAATATGCACACTATCATACCTGCTATCACCATACATGCTAAATGTCAAAAAAAGCCCTTGTGGGGGTCATCCTGGCTGCAAAACATAGCAGTCAGTTAAAGAAGAAATGCTATTGTTGACTGTGCTGGTTTAATTTATTACCATAGAAAAATTAATTTTGACACGAAAATGTCAAAAATAACTTTTTGGGTATTTTCAATAAAGCTCATTTCTATACATGATAAGAAATGTATATGTTCACTGTTAAACAATCATTGATATGGAATGTTGGAGAAAGGACAGTGTATATGCATCTGATTTTGACAGCAAGATTGAAAGCATTACTGTTGCCATTATTTATTCTATTTTCATTACAATCAAATATCAAAGGTGTACACAGAAGGTAAAGATATATTTGTGTGTATGTGGCTGTGAAGGCTGACTGTGTACAAAAGCAAAGGACAGTTACATGAACTGATCACTGTTAAATGGTCATTACTAGGGCTTCCCACAGGACAGTGTACATATCTGCTAGCAGCAAAATAAAATACATTAATGTAGGCATGAAGTACAGACAGACCAATATATGTAGCCATCCCAATATATGTAGCCATCTAAAACACAGCATAAGGAGGGGAGGGCTTATGCCCACTATTTTAAATCACACACAAATGTAGCCTAGCCTCAGTACTCAATAATAAATATGTTGTTGTGTCTTTTGGCTTTTCCCGGTTAGGGGTCGCCACAACGGAACTCCGGTCCGCTAATGATTGGCAGTAGATTTTTACGTGCCAGCCCTGACGCACAACCTTCAACGAAGGTACGCCCATTCACACAAGTCTCCACACTGAAGACACTTTAGCTGAGAATCGAACAGGACAAAGTCTTACTGTGAGGCAACAATACTACCGCAGCACCACCACCACAGTTCAGTACTCAATAATAAATATACTACATGAAAAAGAAGAAGAAAGCTAGATGTGACTGGAGATAGCCTTGCCAGTAATGATGATTTCTTAGTATCTATTTTTTAAATTAATGTTTTTAATTCTGTTGTTTACCAGTTGTTTAGGGGTTTAAATAGAAATATGATCATTTACAGGGCACGAAAGCTAAATGTGACTGGAGATAGCCTTGCCAGTAATGATGATTTCTTAGTATCTATTTTTTAAATTAATGTTTTTCATTCTGTTTACCAGTTGTTTAGGGGTTAAAGTAGAAATATGATCATTTACAGGGCTTAAGTTTAGGTAATGCATGGCATTTCTGGATAGATATAATTTCTTATTTATTTACTTATTTATTTTGAGCAGCCTGTAATAATTTTATAATTTTTCCTGGATTGGGATTTAATTAATTTCCTGTTATTTAGTAGACCTTCTTATGCACTGATTTCATCCATCCCCTAGTCCTGGTTTTAATCAGAGATTTTTTGCTGTTTAGTAGCTCTTTGGAGATTATTTAATGGCTGAGATATTTAGAGAGGCTTAGTATTATGTAGAATAGCAATTTTTGTGAGTTGCCATTCCTATATGAACTATGTATAACTTCACACCACTCAATCTGCAAACGTCAAAAATCTATACAAACATTTTGGAAAAGCTGGTACATCTGTCCAAAAAACTGAGAATCTCCTCTAGCATGAAATTTACATAACCAATTACATAAATATTTCAATCTCCAGTAAGACTGGGTGATAATACCACTCATAAACGCATTTGACAAACAAATTGCTAGATAAAATATCTGGAAACCCAACCATCAGATTCCAAACAATGTGAAATAACAGAGCTCAGCATATCTTCACCTCAGTAAATGTATTTTCTTATTTAAAATATTATAATGCTTAAATCTAAGTATCTGGTACCAATTTAAATATGGTCAGACATATACAAATGGTTTTAGTAAGCTGGAAGAGAAACACAGCCTACAAAGAAACCGACAAATTCCAGAAACCAGTGATGAGGGCCTACAGCTCAGTCTCCAATCAGATGCAGGCAGTGCAGCATTATTTAATATATACAAGTTCTAATTAGCATAAATGGAACAAGGGACTGAGGAAAGGACCATCACTTCAATGCAGGTAACTAAATTAATGCTTGTCTTTTTGCAGAACCAAAGTCACTGTATTCAGTAAGAAACAGGGGAGAGAGGGGATATTCGTTGCCTTGGTTCCAACAAAGGAGTAGTCACAAATTGGCAAGAAGTTACAGCTAAACGTGATCTAAGCAATTAGCCATGAGTCAGTGCCAGTTAACAGAAAGTTAAAAGAGTTCATGCTTAATGAGTCTGCCTAAATTATAAATCACCTCTGCAATTAAATATAAGCAATCATTAAGTGTGGTTTGAAGCTACCCAGAAAGGAAATTATGTTCCTGTAGCAAAGTGCAATGGCTGTAGTGAGCACAAATGACAAACAATCAACAAGGTACAAAACGCATCTCTCAAAAAATGCACAGCACTAATCTGTCATGTGTTCAGACATTGATCTTATTTTAACAGACCCTCATACCAGTATTCCTATTCTAAAAACTTTGTTCTAAAGACTAGTACACAGCAATTAGTTCACAAGCATTCAAAACAAAAAAATGCGGATAGCAGACCAAACTGGAGTAGCAAGTGAAAGCTCTTATATAATTTAACAGGAAATAAAAGAATATCATGTTTCTGAAAATATCCCTTCTTAAAGGAAGAAGGAAACATAAAATTAGTTTGATTACTGTAGATGTTATTCCTATTAAGATTTCAGAATATGCCATTTGTTTGCCTTCAAACGCAAGACGTGCTCAAAGTCTCAGATTATGAATATGCGTTGGAATATAATGTTACGCCTCAGGCTGCGTGGCAAAACTGTACATCTGTAGCATTTGATAAAACTACAAAACTATACATATGTGACATTTAACAAAACTACAAAACAAAAAAAAAAAAAACAAAGTCCTACTTTTCACTATAGGCTACAAAGATCTTCCATTATGCTCACCTTTTCAGGTATGAAATGCCTGCACCAAGGCATTTTTTTAAAAAACCTTACCCCTATATAGGCGGTAGAATATTGTAAAGCACCAAAACTATAGATAAGTCCACCACAAAACGTTTATGTTACAAAGATAAAAAAAATATTCTCTATTTAGTATACAGTAATGCAGAAGTCCTCCATAACAGATGAAGCTTCGATCTGATACAGTACTCACCGTGTCGCTTTGAGGATACAGCATTAGGTATCAAAGGATGCAGCAAAAAGTTACTGTTCTTGTCACATCAGTCCGTGATGTCCCCCTCACATATAATTAATCACAGGGACATCTCTAGTGATATCATCACATCACCAACGTTAGCAATGCCATGTTGCATCTTGTTATATTAAGTTTAAAGTAACAGAATTGATATTTCCAGCAAATACCAGATAATTGAAGGATAGGCATGTTTTAATAAAAGGATAGCACTTAAGTTGTGACTGCTATAATATAGGGTGGACAGGTGGTTTGTGGATTAACTCCCATGCTTAGGACTGAAGTAGGAAATGCACAAAACATTTTTTTTTTTTTGGGGGGGGGGGCGGTCATGACACTGTTTTTTTACTACATGTGGAGCTTCACTCCAAAAACTTCCTCCTCCGAGATCTGGGTCATGTTTGCTCCTGATATACCAAAACTCATGTTTGGTTCCATCAATGGGAACTGTGTATTCCAAAAGGCATTTACTGTAAAACACCAGCCATGGTATCAGAGACCATAAAGTGTACCAGAGGGTCTTTGCTTGCTGTTCTGTAAAATATGGCATTGATAATAAAGTCCAATATAGAATGATACCTACAAATGATCCATGGTCTTACATCATCAGATGTAGCCATCATTAAGAAGTGTAGCACAGTATATTGCTTTTTGTGCTTTTACAGTAGAAATTACCCTTAGGCATGATATATGTGCCCTACCTCAGTCAGGAATCAAGACTCATCTCTCAATCACTGCTCTCAAGATTCAGGAATAAAGCCAAAAATAATGCGGGATAAACACTCAAATGACAGATACTTATTTGTAGATATTATTCACATAGAAAATTATTATGTATAGTTATGTAGCAACTATTATTTTTCTGAAGAAAAATGTATCTCAACATAATTTATGGTGCCGTTTGGTGAGTTCATTTCTTGCCAGTTTGCTAAAAAATAAACAGCATTTACAACAGACAGAGCTACATTCTGAGGTAAAAACAGAGACATTCCAGAAATTCAGGGATAGTTAAAAGCTATGCTTAAACACTTATATTTCTTATCAGAAGTAGGTTATAAGTACAAAGATGAAAGAGAATATATGCAGGGCATTATAATTTTAATGGAGGAGCAACTCAATGAATATTGATTATTATTTATTATTAGTAGTAATATTATTAGTGGGGTACAGTTATTTGCATTCACTAGGCATCCTTCAAGCCAGCACACATCCGGCAGAGCCAGTTTCCAGATGTGAGAAATTACTCATTGGGGGAGCTCACTAAGTTTATTGGCAATATGCTTCAAATATAAAAGTCCAAAATGCAGAAATATTTTTCATTCCTGTTTTGGGGGCAGTAATTATGACTGAATATGTAAGAGATGAGCCAGCCCATGGATAAGTAAATAAAACTTTTACTATGACCAATAAATATTGAAGACAACAGTAAAAAGTATATCCTGTAAGGGCTTTTGCATCAAACACCTAATGCAGGAGTATGACATTAGAGTTACATAGATATTTTTATGCTGACCAACCAGTTATACCTGTGATACAAGGTTTACTGAAACGTCACAAAGATCCACTTCATCCTCCATTTAGGCTCACTGTTTCTAGCAGAGGTTAGCTGTCTGAGCCATTGTCATTGTATGCTGAATCTCAGTTAAGACCTATATTAGATAAATCGCCTACTGTATTGAGAGATATGAATGACTTTTTGAAGTCAGTTTATACTTGTTTATATGATGAGAACATTTTGGAAGAATATTTTTTGTGACATTAGATATTTGTTCATTGTTTACCTGTATCTCTAATGACCAAGGAATTGAACTCATAAGGATATACCTTGAACATAACAGCAACTATACACATGATCATATTTCTCTCATTTGCATGCTCCTTGAATCTATATTAGACAACAACATATTTTTATTCAAAGATCAATACTTCATAAAAAAATTGGGAGTAGCAATCGGCACTTCATGTGCCAACTCATACACCAATATTGTGATGGTGCAGTGGGAGGGTGAACATATTTTGAACAATGTTAGTTACAATAGCTACATTAAGTTTTATAGGCAATTTGCCGATGACATAACTATGGTTTGGACAGGAAGTTCAGATTTACTTGACAATTTCTTGAGTTATATCAATTCTACTGCTTCATTTTTACAATTTACTATGGTTTGATCCAGGTATGTTATGGAATTTTTAGTTGTTAAATTAATAAGAGATAGAGCTGGGAATGTGAGTAGCCATTTGCATAGAAAGAACTGTAGAAAGAATGCTATTTTAGAACATAGTAGTATGCATCCTACATTTATTTATTTATGTATTTATTTATTTATTTATTTATTTTACATTTGTTGACCGAGCTAGTCCAACTGGATATATGTCCATTTTCAGTGGAGGCCCGGGGAGAAAAGCTCCAACAAACACAAAAAAAAACACAATATCATTTATAATATGAGACATTTACAAATGCAGCTAAATTTATAGATACTCATCTCATTAATTACATTTTGTTGCATTTCTGTAAACAGGATCATAGTATATTTCAGCTATGGTTAACCATTCAAAAAATTTCCTGATAAAAATTTAATATAAGAGAATACTTTTTTTTTTTTGTCATTAACAGAAAAGTCATTAACAGAAAAGTAGGTAGCTATATACTCTCTCTAGTAGGTAAGGTAACAGAAAAGTAACTAGTTTATACAGGTATGGAGATAAATACTTTGAGAAAAATCGAGGTAGTTAAGTCTGGGTTAGAACAAGGGCATAGCCATTGTGATTTAAGGTATGGCTTCAATTTGCTTTTAAATAATGTTGTAGAGGTAATGGTGGTTAGGTCTTTTGGGAGGGAGTTCCAGGTTTTCCCCACTGTATTGGCGAACAAGGCGTCAACAGCCAAGTTGTTAGCTTTACCTATTTGTACAAGTAGTTTATTTGATGAGCGTAGGGTCTTGAGGCAGTTGTAGTGGGTGATTAAGTTAGTAAGCATAGGTGTGTTAGGAGGTTGGTACAGGATCTTGTGGGCAACTGTTAACTGGTTGAATAGTATTGTATTTGCCAGTTCTAGCCATCCTAGCTGTTTAAGATTATCACAATGATGGGTTCTAAAGGCAGACCCAGTTGCATATCTGGCAACATTATTGTAGGAGATAGCTAGCTTGTTGATGTTGTTTTTACATAGTTTTGTATATATAGGCAAGGCATAGAGAAGGGTAGAGATTAAGTGGGTACAGGCTATGGTGGTCTTCGCTAGTGGAGTCAAAAAGGATTTAATCTTGTATAGGGATCCTAATTTTTTGTTGACTGTTTTTATAGTATTATTAATATGGAAATTAAAGGTAAGGTTGTTGTCAATTAGTACCCCAAGAAGTTTAGTAGTACAATCAGGAGATATAATATTGCCATTGCTAGATGTGATAGTAAAATTAAGTGGGGAGGCCCTACAGGTGGGAGTAAATAGTAACAGTTTTGTTTTTTTGGGATTCAGTATGAGGCATCGATGTAGAAGCCATTTCTTGACTGTGTTAAACACATTTTGGGTTATGGACTGTAGGACAGATGGTGAGGTGGCAGAGCATACTAACGTGGAATCATCTGCATATTGGATACAAGTAGCTTGAATTATAACAGAATATAGTTCATTTATAAAAATAGAGAATAGGAGGGGGCCTAATATAGAGCCTTGAGGGATGCCAAGGGCAACTGGGAGGTGGGAGGATAAGTTGTTCTCCCATAGAACGGCCTGCTGCCTGTTGTCTAGGTATAATTGGAACCATTGAATAGCCAGTGTGTCTAGAGACAGGTTTTTGAGAATATTAATGAGTAAGTGGTGGTTAACCATATCGTGAGAATATTAATGAGTAACTGGTGGTTAACCATATCGTGAGAATATTAATGAGTAAGTGGTGGTTAACCATATCGTGAGAATGTTAATGAGTAAGTGGTGGTTAACCATATCATGAGAATATTAATGAGTAAGTGGTGGTTAACCATATCGTGAGAATATTAATGAGCAATGGTGGTTAACCATATCGTGAGAATATTAATGAGTAAGTGGTGGTTAACCATATCGTGAGAATATTAATAAGTAAGGGGTGGTTAACCATATCAAAGGCTTTCGAAAGATCAATGAATAGGGCTGAGGATAATGTGTTGGTGTTGCGATTCTTATTAATACAGTCTGTGAAAGATAAAAGAGCAGAGGTGGTGCTATGAAATGGTCTAAAACCATGTTGGTAGTTGGCTAGTAAATTGTTTTCTATTAGGTGGTTTAACAGCTGCTTATGAATGCATTTCTCCATAATCTTTGCCAGTGAGGATAATATGGCTATAGGTCTATAATTTGATAATTCGTTGGAGTTACCACCCTTATGTAAGGGGATAATGTGTGAAATTTTCCAGATTGATGGGATAGTTCCTTCAGTTATTGTTCTATTAATCAGGGTGGAAATAAGGTAGGCTATGGCTTTTACAGCTTTTTGTAGATATTCTGCAGGTAATAGGTCTGCGGAGGGGTGGTAGGTTTAAGCTGATGTAAAAGGGTGCAGACAAGGGATGTAGGGACAGGTTGAAAGTGAAATGATGGGGGTGCATTAGTAATGGAGGTGGTTGATGATGATGTATCAGGGGATAGCTGATTGAATGGTCTCTGTGAAAAATGTATTAAAGGTATTGGCTATTAGATTGGGATTGTCGTGATCAGAGCCTAAAGGGATGGGTGTGACTGAATGACCTGGGTGTAAGAGTTTATTAATGCCTGACCAAAATTTTTGTGGTTTATTTTGGTGGGTTTGTTGTAGCTCAAAGTAAAAATTCCTTTTGTCTAACAATATGTTTTTTTTTTGTTTAATTTCTAAGCTGTCTAAACTTTAATTGATCTATAGGGTTTTTAGTAGAATGCCAAGTTGCCCACAGTTTATTTCTAAGGAGGATTTTTTGTTTGGTAATTTTTGAGAGCCATGGGGCTGGTTTAGTCCTGGCTGTAATTGTACATGTTGGGGCGTGGTAGTCTAAAATAGCTAAGAATCTTGAATTAAAGTATTTTACTGCTTCTTCTAGAGGGGTGACCAATCACATGCCAGAAGTTCTTTTTGAAAGCTCGGGGTTAAAATTATTTTTGGTCCTTATTGTTCTGCAGGCCATTGGGTTTGGAATGTCACTCTTAAATCTGATTATGAAGGTCAGTGAATGGACGCTTATATCTTCGGGTAGGATTCCTACTTTGTCAGTTTGGTGGTGATTGTTTATGAGAATCCAATCTAAGGTGCATTCCTTGCCATTACGTTTGTTGGTCCTTGTAGGGGATGTAATGGTTTGGGTAAAACCATATAGGTTAATATGAGTAGGTAGCTGTTCTGAGAAACAGCTCTTCTAATTGATATTAAAGTCTCCAAGCACTATGGTTTCTTGGGGGTAGGTATTAGATAGCCAACTAAGGATATCCTCTAGGGTGCTAGAGTTATTACCTGGGGGATGATAAACACAGATGATGTAGATGGATTTACGTTTATTAAGTTGTAGTTTGGAAATAAGGATTTCAGCCTTATGTACTAGTGGAGGTTGAGAATTTATAGGGGTCACTTGTAGGCCACATTTATATAGAATAGCTACTCCACCACCCTTCTTAGTTTTACCATCTAGCCTCAGAATATTGTAGCTGGGTGGAATTATCTTGTGTAGCATTTTTGAGCCATGTTTCCGTAAGACATAGGATGTCAAACGAATGAGTGTATGTAGGTGGGCAACTTTATTATTTATACTCTGAATATTGAGATGAGCTATCAAGAGTGAGTTAGAGGGTCTGCTGAGGAATTGTGTGTTAGCGGGCATTGGGGTGTGGGGCTCTGAAATTGTGATAGAGTTGGGTCCAGGGTTTGGGTGGATATCACCATCTATTAAGGGGTGAAATTGTACTCTCATTGTAAGTTTTAAGAGTCTAAATGTTAGATTCTGGAATTTCCTAGTTCTTGGACTATATAATTTGATGTGAGTTAATCTATGTTACTTAGGTGGTAGGTAGTTTGTTGTGGTGAGTGTATATGTATTGCTAAGAGGGACTTCAAGTATTGGTGTAGAGGTTTGCCATATTCATAGAATGTAAGTAGGTAAGGTATGGAAAGGAAAGGTAGGAGCAAAGTTAAGAGAAGGACCTTAGGGAGGGGTGAGTTAGATGTAGTTAGCATAATGAAGTAGTAGTTATAGGTTATAATAGAGGATAAGTTTTAACAAATAGTAGTGGGCTATATTACTTTAAGGAGGTGGGTCCTGTGAGTGATTGTGTGGATGGTGGGTGTGGTTTAGGAAGGATAAGTGTAGACGCACTAGGGCAGGTGGTAATTGGGGGCAGGGTAGGGGAGTGGTGTGAGCCCGCAGGGCGAACGGAGTAGGTAGAGCCAGTGAAGGATTAAACCCCAGGATAACAATCAGTGGAGTGCTGACTGCTAAGGTAAGTTTGAGGAGAGATGGTTGGGAGAGTTGATAGAAAGATAAGCCAAGTAAGGTTGAAGGTTAGAGTGGGACTGCAGGAGAGATAAGTGAAGGAAAAAACTAGATGCCTGAATTATATGTGAAGATAGTAAGATTTCTGTTCAAGGAGATTAGTCATGGGAAGAGGGTGCCGCCTACTTGTCAATAGGATATATTGAAATAGTGGCTACTCCTAGCAGTAAAAGGAGGGAAAAGTTAGGAGAAATATATACAGAGGCAATGGGGGGAGTATGATAGTTGGGAGAAGAGATGGCTTTTGGCTGCTAGCTGTCCTGGCTAGGGAATGTAGGATAAACCTGCAAATTACTTCCAGTTATTCTTTTAGACAAGTCTATTCATTACACACAATGTTCTAGTAGACATACTTTCTTGTTTTCTTGAGGGAATGATCCTGGGGGTGAGGTTTGGCTCTATTCTTAGCCTCCTAGTTTTAGGTAAATATAGAATTCTTGGTCTTCAGATAGGGCAAATTCCCAATTCCTAATACAGGATAGGCTGGATTAATTGCTGGTTACACAGAGGAGAACAGTAAACAAATTGGTAAAGAAAACAGAAGGGTTTTGGCCACACTTACTCCTATAAAAACAGCTTAAAAATACTGGAATATATGACCCAATTAGCCAGGAAAAAACTGTTACTTTTCTAACTATTCTAAATATTTAATACAGTTAAGGGTTCTAGGCAGATGCAATTCTCTAGTTTAACAATACTTAATTAGTTCAGATAAAGTCAGTGTATTCACAGCTATACAGTTTTTAAATAAAAGAGCACAGCTATATAATATTATCAACACAGCAACTCAAAGATTCTTAGAGCAAGGAGATAGTGCTTTGTATAAGCTGCATTACATCAGTTTGTAATGCACTAAGGCAATCTAGTTAGTTCCACAAGTGGTTGTAAAACATTAGAGCACTAGAGCACTTTAGTGAATTCTGCCCGTGGCTACACAGGATTTTAAACACACTACAAGGCTCCTATTCCTGATAGATTTTAGCTAATGTTACAAAGATATAGTCTAGGTGCAATTTTACCTTAGAGCATTCTAATTAGTACAATGTTTAATCCAATAGCATTAGACTTGGTACAAAAACAACTGCTTTAGTTTAAATATAACATAGGCGACATGAGAGGAGACCAGGGTACTGAGACGCTAGTGAAAAGATAGTCCCCAGGATTCACGAAGCCTCCGTGTAAGAGTTATAACTCTTACACGGAGGCTGCAGTTAAACTGAGTGATGTCAGCATGCTCTGCATATTCATGAGAGCATGCTGAATCACACCCAAGTCGAACACGGCCGTGTAAGACAGTAGGGGGCGTGTCCGTAGGCTGAGCCCTGCAAGCGGACACGCCCCCAGAAGTCTAAAAGTGTCCAAAGTACACACCCACAACAGAGTCCACGGAAATGTGAATAAACACAACACAACACATGCCCCTACAGACTATTAAACATAAAAGAAATATCAATGTACATTTAATATTTTTTTTAAATTGTAAAGATGTTTAACTGTGAGTGCGCTCGTGTCTTGGCGTGCCGTAAGCAGCTACAGTTAGCAGTCAGCGTGAAAGCAGATAAGAACTACATATGCAAAATAAGCCAGAAAGCAATAGCGAAGCGGTAGAGATATCGGCTGCAGAGCAGGCATCCATGGTTCGAGCCCCCACAACACTAATTTTTTTTTTCTCAAAATAAGCATGAAACAAGTCTCTGACACATATATGTACACATAAAACCAGAATCTATGTAAAATGCAATGTAATAGCCTATTTATATTGAATAAATGTGAGCCAAGAAATGAATATAAACTGCCTTATATGCCCATAGCTGAGCTACAGTTCAACAGAGTGAGATTATGTGCCCGTAGATAAGCATAGGTTTAACTGGTGCAAAATGAGTGCCTGTAGCCGAGCAGTGGTTTACCACGCTAATTATATGTGCCCCTAATTGCGCTAAGCGGCATATGCGTGCCAATAGCCAAATAAGTGTTAAACCGGCGTACCCCGTTTGCGCGGAGCTGCGCGCAAACGAAGCTAACCAACGGGCAACGGTGAGCAAGCCGTATCCAAAATGCCTTTACACAGACACACCCCTCAACATGTCTAGACAGTCCTGAAAAATAAAAAGCAGTGGCCAGGTTCGAACCCAGGATACTATACACCATAGTCAAGGTACAGAACCACTAAGCCATGACAGCAGTTCATAGAAATGCAATATCAGCTCATATATAGGAATGAATACAAACTACAGCATGACAATGCAGGTTTACTGAAGTGGATACAATTCCAAACTGGCCAATCACAGATATGTGCGGGAAAAACGGACTATATAAGCCCCATAGGTGGGAATACACAGCATAAACGATTGTAGAACAGACCTGCAGTTAGAATGTCAGGTGTAGGTGAGGGTAGTCGCCCGGCGCAGAGGTGGGGTGTTGAGGAGTCCAGGTACATGGCCTGGCTCCTAGTCCATAACCATGAGGCCCAACTCATGCAGGGCCAGGTCCTTTGGGGAGCGTACAAGGCTGAGGCGTGGGACCAGTTGGCTCATGAACTCACCAGTGCCACAGGAATTCCTAGGACAGGTGAGCAGGTCCGTCACCACCATGCAGACCTGAAGAGACGTAAGCAGGACCAACTGAACCGTTGGATCCAGGAGGCCCGGCAATCACCCAACGCCCCACCACTGAGTAAGTATAAATTAATTATGTTTGTAGAAAGTTAAACTACCTGAAATCATGGAGATGTGTATTCCAATATTACTTCATTTATATTACAGCTGCAGGTGTCCGTTCTGCGAACCGCAGAGCCTATGCTGATAGGCTGGTGCGGTTGCGCCACCAGGCAGGTCAGTAATCCACTACTAGTAACTGTAAAGATATATAAATGTATGACAGTTAGCATAAGAGTGCAGTGTAGCCAGGAAGGAATTAAATCTGCAACTCACAGAGTGTGAAAGTTTATGCAAGTATTGCCTGATTACAACAGTTCCCAGCCTGTAAGATGAAACTAATCATGAGACTGTCCAACACATATTTGTAAATAAAACTGCCCTGCCTGTAAGAAAATAGTACACAAACAGCAGCAGCAGGTAAAGTATAGCTGCAGAAGAGGATGAATCCACCTGTGTGAGATGTATACTTGTGGAAATACTGAAATATGACAGAAGTGAGAGTGCTGGAAAGAACTGCAATAATTTCTGTTAAAACATGTCAATAAAGCCTAGAAGTACCAGTCTGAATAGTAACATGAAAGCAAGTGAGAGAGTGTGAGAAAGTGTCAGGAATACAGCACTACAGTAGTAATAACCCCTGAATAAAGTATACTGCAGTCAGGACATAATTAAATGCATGTGAGACCCAAAACCAAACAGAAACATCTGTTCAAAGTGTTGCTGCATGTGGAATGTGTACACCAAAATCTGGATATGCTGCTCCCAGTCTGAAATATGCAGATAGGATGACTGTCTGATATCCCAAACATCCACACCTGTCTACAGTTATACAAAGAACAGTTAACAGGAGATGTATCTGCACAAATTTCGATATGACTTGTGTATGAACAGCAATAAAATGTAGACTTATGTTGCAGTAACAGTCCCATTTGCAAGGTTAAGTAGTTAACATATAGGACACTGTAGTCAGAACAGTAGTGTGTATATAACTGTAGCTATTATAAATGTACAGCATATGTGGTTGTATTTGAAGGTCTTAATAATATGTCTGATTTACCCCACCCTCTAACCATCTATAACCCATTCCACGGGAAAATGGAATGTGCAATCACAATTACCACCCCTGGACATCTGTCCTGTTGGGTCATATATATTTGCATGTCTGTTGATGCATCCGCCCTGTTCATACATCCACACCCGATGGCCTGTTGCCATCAACCAACCCTGCATGTTGTTGGACTGTGTATTACTGTTGAAATTATGCATGTGCTATGCACGCTGTTCAATGGTGTGAATAACTGGTTGTGTGGTTAATGGGAATACTAATGCATGCTGTTAAAACTAACTGTGAATGGTATTTATATGTCACTAACCCAAACTGTTATGACATAATGCAAAACATAGAACGACAGGGAAGGCGGGTTCCGGCAGACCCACCTCTCCCACCTCAGCTGGCGAGTGCACCTGGCACTAGTGCCGAGTCCGGACCCTCCTCCGGTGGCCCTGTGCCACCTGCAGGTGGAAGCGCTGCAGGGGACGGGGCTCGCCCCCCCTCTGCAAGTGTGGCCGGAGGAGATCCACCACTCACCCTCCGTAGCGTCCGGACTGTGGTGCGTAGGGAGATTCGGGACTCTGTCCTCGAGCCCCTACGCCAGCTCGAGGCACGGGTGGTGCAACTAACGGGCTTGCCCGTTGCCCCGCCTACACAGCCCCCAGCACAGCCCCATCCTGGGCAGTGAAGGAACAGTGGCAACTGCCTATGGGTGGGGATATCAGTTCCACTGTTGCCATCTGTGGGCTCATGGGCTCTGGACATCCCAACCTCCGTCCCCGTCATTTGTGTAACCCCCCCACACGTGTCATACACCGCCCCTGTATGCGTCTTGTTTGTCTTGTCTGTTAACCTACCCAACCTACCTCCCCAGCTGTACCGACTACCTTCACCTGACATACCACTCTCACCTGAAAAAAAAAAAAAAAGGGCACTCTGTACCCACAAAAATTACGCCCCATACATAGCTGCCCATTCCGCACACATGTCTACTGGACATGGAACCCATCAATTCCAATTGGCTGTACAACAGGTATTATTGTTGTCCTGACACCTCTCTCAGGGGTGGAAGGTTTCAAATGTCACACCAAATTACATACATATGCACAGCTGTTGCTGCTGAAGAAATGGGCAGCTATGGGCCTTACCTACATCCCTCCTGCACATCCCAAGCTTGTTTCCCTACTGTCTTACCCTCTTTGTGACCCCTTTTTCACCACTTTCCTGTCTCCCCTTTTTCTTTTCTTTCAAAGAAAATAGCGCGGGTGTGCGCAAGAGTAAGCACGTTTAAGCGGTTGTAAGCGGGTGTGCGCAGAGCTAACCGCCAGTGCGCATGCGTGAGCTCCGCGCAAACCAGCGCTAACCCGGTTACAACTGCTTAAAAGTGCCTTAGTCACTTTGATTGACAGGTCCCGTACTCAGTTCAAAAGAAAAATAAAATCCCACTGTGAGTCCCGAACCCAGGACCTTGGCAAATGTAGTCTGCATGTCTTACCACTAAGCCATGACTCTTACATAGAAACACTGTGCTAAAGTAAATATATCATTTAACAGTAGGAATGAATGTAAAGGGAATATAGATGTGTAGTACACAAAGCATGACATGTAGAATCACAAACAAAACTGGTGGATTTCCATAATAGTAGTGTGTGAACAGAAACAGCCATGCTAGTTGGAAGCTAGTAGGTAATAATGTCACCATAGCACCTTGCAAGACACACACATACTCACAGCAGGATATGCACTGCCCATACCCCACAACCTCATACAGGAACACATCCGGACCAAGTAATACAATATGTGGAGCAAAGGCCCAAAACCAGGGACACATTACAAATGAAGTTACAACAAATGCAGACAGTTCAGAAAGTAACAGGGTCTACACCTTGTGGGATGTTTGGAAGGGTATGTAGTCTGGAACTTGAATGTTTGTCACCATATTCTGACTTGAGCCCAGACTGACCTGCCAGATAAAGGTGTGCATGAGATAATGACCAAATTATGAGGCAGACATGTGGACAGCCTGCAAATATCTGTACACATGACGGGTGCAACACCACCATATTTGAATAGTTAAGAACCTAGACATAGCAACAGTGAATGTCTTACAGGGATGCCCCACAGACCCCATGTGAAATGTACAAACAGTAGGCAGAAAGGTGTAACACACGCAATGGTAACTATGGAGTCCAGAAAGTATTCACCACTCGCATGGCAGAAAAAGTGTAGTAATACCTATGCTCATGCTAACCCACAGTGACAACTGCAGCATACCAGACATATTAATGGGTGCACCCCACTGATATGTACCATTCCATGAGGCACATAACTGGTGAACCTGAAAGCCTCTGGGGCCTGCTCAGCAGCATACCCACATATGCTAATAGATGTCAAGGCCCACACCATGGCCAGACCACACTGCATGCTGTAACACCCTAGCAGATATAGCAAGCATTCCAGGGTGTGAATGTACATGGGAAATAGGAAAGCTACAGCAGCACACAACAGTCAAGACACCTAGCAGGCACACCAGTACTGACAGTAAAGGGCAACTATTGAAGACGTAGCAACAGAGTGCAAGCAAAGGTGAAAGGAAAGCACACACACACACATGCACACATCAACAATAGTAGTAGTTGTTAGTGTACATACACAGTCAGTACAGGAAACTGGAGAAATGAATGGAGGAATGTTAACCCACAACCCACCGAGTAAAATTAGAGATACCAACCTTTACACTCACAGAATGTTGTCCACAGCATAACAGCATGGTCCCTGCCATTAACATCTGAAAGGGCTACGCCTATTTCACACACCCTTTTATGGCACAGTTCTGTAATCACAGTGAGAACTGCAATCAGTACACAACAGGCTGCATGCAATTAGCAAATGCTGGCTAACAATTGGTGCAGAGGCCATCACATGGGCATATGCAGATACCTACAAAAGTATGCTGTATTCCATGTCCACGCATGCAATAATTACATTGCACCTGGAGAGAGAAAGAGAGACAGAGAGACAGAGAGACAGAGAGAGAGAGAGAGAGAGGGAGAAGCACACCCAGAACTAGACTGCAACTAAGCAGACAGACAGCAATCCCCAGCAACAGCTACCTGGAAGCTGCAACTGTGAATTGGAGCAGCAGGACAGAGAGACAGACATTCGCAGACACAGCTGTGACAAACACAGGTACTGTAAAGTAATACTATCAAGGTGTACATACTGTGAACCCTCCATATGTGTTATTGGGCTGTATCCATATGTATATGAAGATGTGTAATGGGCAGGGGATATACAGCACCTATCAGTGAAGGCTGTACATACAGTTGTATGTGTGAGCATCTATGTGCACATATATATGTCGTTTGATTGTAGGTTGTACTGCCATGTACTATTTAGATTACACAGCTATGTATGTTTAGCAGTATGTTAGTGTGTGTATACAGTAAGGTAGACATATATGCTGACATACCTGTCCAACATATGGCTATGTAGTTATGTCAACATATGTATGTGTATATATCTTATATGTATATATATATACATATGATATGCATATATGTATACATACATAGAGAGAGAGAGATGTAGGACTACATAGACAGATGCTGATAGAATATTGTAGTGACATATCTATGTAATGCACACATGCAGAGATAGATATATGTAGATACATATACATAGACAGACTGATCTGACCACCTACAGGTATGATTGTATATGCTGACCTGCAACACAGCCTGCCCCCCCCTGTCGCCCACACCCCCTCTGCGCCCCCCCCACATCTACAGCAGAATATGTACATCAATATATATATATATGTGCAAATGTATACACACATATGTACATGTATATAGAAATAGACATATAGACATATCTTAATACATAGACATATGTATAGAGAGAGAGTGAGAGAGTTGTATACAGAGCTGGAGTGAGGCACATGTGTACAGATGTATTGCAACTGGTGCCTGGTGACAAAGGCACGGAGTGAACACCAGTGTCACATCCAGAGTATCATACCACAGTCCAGATCACCTACACAGGTAACCACCATATAAATGAGTGTCCGCCCACCACTGCATGTGTCAGGGGTGGTCAGGGTCAGACATGTGTACAATAGTGGCCCCAATGATAGTCACAGTGGCACACTATCCCTGGAATAGCTGCACATGGTATGTGTCCGCACATGGTCAGTCAGGCATGGACATGTAGGTCGGTGTACCCCCCACAGCATGTAATGTATGCCATGGTATGGACCTCACACGACAGCAACAGATATGTAGAAGGACACAGTGACATGTACAACACGGTGACAATGCACCCAAACACAGTACCATTGCACAGTGACTGTCAACACCACAGAGTACACATATGCCGCCCACGTACAGGTTACCACCCCCAGATGCACATATGGAGGTCACACCCATGACAGATGTCCAACAGGCATTGTACCACCGCCCAGCATCCACAACCTACCTGTCTGCTGTGTGTCGTCTGTGCCACTGCAATGTAGTGCACATGTGTAGGTACGGGTTCAGACTCACAGACAGGACACACCCTGCAACAAACCACACAGTGTTACGATGCGAGACTCCCCATGTGTACATGTCACACATACCCCTGCTGCATGTCACTCAGATAGGTAATATGCCATATGTGTCACCCTGTGTAACTGTGACGGCAGCAGGTACCATCACACCACATGTGTCACAATTGTCAGGTTAGCAGAACAGTACGCTGCTGTAGACACGGGGGCATTAGCATATTGTATAGTATTGTATTACAATGTCATGTATTGTGTTGTATTGTATTGGTATGGTGAGGTGCCTCCTGCATGGAGTGGAACCACTGGTGCTGTGCGCCAGTGTACAGGTACATACCCTGTAGTCAAGGTAGTGTAACATAGCACCTCTATATGTGTGTTTAGCGCCTGTCAGAGGGTATGTAGCATGCAACTGGGGATACCAGCAGGTCCCGTCCATGTCGTGTATTCTGCTCACCTGTGGGTGTCTCTCACCTGGATAACTGTGATGACCTTGAGGTTAGGGTCAGCAGGGATAACCATGCCTTAATACAGGGGGAGGGCGGGGTGACACCTGCACTGACCCTGTCCGCCACAATGTCGTCTAGCTGTGGTGTAGGTGAAATATGTGTAGTGTACTACCCATGGGCATAGAGGATGGTTCCTGACCAGGTCGCTAAATAGGTCAGGTGGGCCTCCTGGTCATCTGCAGTATCACGCTTGACGTCCCACTCAACATTGCCCATGTAGTCAGTGTGATGGGAAATAGATCCTTACCAGTGCTGCTCAGACATACCCTCCCTTCAGAGACTGATGCTCTGTCTCGTAGTAGCTTACATGAAGTGTAATACAATCAGTATATGGCTGGGGTTCGCCAGACAGGATTCTGTCCCTTTGTGGACAGTGTCCTGGACATATATGGGACTGCATGAGCCATGCGGTCTTGGAGATGTCTGTAGAAAGCAATTGTGTAGGGGTCAGCATTGTGTGTTGTCTCTGACACTGGCCCAGTGGGCTGTAAGGATACCATATCAGTGTTACAAAGTGTGACGTCTGTATCTGTAATGTTGTGCACTGTAGCCATCTGTGCTGGTGGTGGAGGTGGGATATGTATATCCAGGGCAAGCAGGGTGTTGTCAGCCCACAGTAGTCGCCGATGTACGCCATACAGTACCTAGACACAAACACACAGAGTGAGGAGGTGCACCTCACCTGAATTGGTGTTCTGACTGCTGGTGTCCAGTAGTATGTCGTACGTAGCCTGGCAGGTACTGTACAACAGTTGCTGGCCGAGCAGTGATACCTGGCCATCTACATGTGTATCCACCAATAGACAGACAGCTGCTACATATGTGTGATATGTGGTATCATGACAGTCAAGTAGCATGTGTAGTATGTGTGCCAAGGTCTGCCAACATAGATTGCTGATACCATGTTATCTTTATTCCCAGGTACATGGCCCACCCAAGACATGCAACCTACTCCGTGGCTGAGGATGAGGAGATACACCAGAGCCTGGTGCGGGACTATGCAACACTCTTTTCCCGCACCAGCCAGAATCAGCAGGTGAGGGCTGCACTGTGGCAGGACCTTGTCCGTCGGGTAAATGATATAGGCATGCATAATAGGACATATGAGCAGGTACGACATCACTGCAGTGATTTGATTAGACATGTCCGTCAGCGTGCGTCAGATATCCACAGGCAACAGGTCGCCACAGGTGGTGGGGTGGCTACACATCCCCACTCACCAGACTGGAGGGACTGCTCCTGAGTGTAGTGGCTCCAGTCCACCTGCAACAACAACAGCAGCAGACATGCGTCATGATGGAGGCTGGAGCCGCACAGCAGCAGGACACTGAACATGCAGGTAATATGTCACATGTGTAGTTGACTGTTCTGTACACTGGTAGTTAATGCATGTGTGTGGTGTGTCCTTTGTTTGTAGCTGCAACCATAGTATATAATGTGCAAGTGTGATATCCGCAATATTAGCTGCAGACCTTTGAAAGGCGACTGTGGTACTCCTGACCTGTATCATACTCAGTAATATTGGCACAGTTGTGCCCACTAACATTAGTTTCCTCCTGTCTGCAGGACCCTCCGGTATCACTGCATTGCAGCCTATCCATGCTGGTGAGTGTCTATTTACTTTACCTGTAAAGATGTTGGTAGTAATAGTACCTTTTGGCACACTTAGTGGTGCCCCTTGTATGCATGTAGGTGTGTCTGTGTCTGTGTGTCAATATCACGCATACTGAGTACTGTTCAATTGTGTGAAACTGTGTGCACGTGTGCAAGTGTGCAAGTGTGCAAGTGTGCAAGTGTGCATGTGTGCATGTGTGCATGTGTGCATGTGTGCACCTGTGCATGTGTGCACCTGTGCATGTGTGCATGTGTGCATGTGTGCATGTGTGCATGTGTGCACCTGTGCATGTGTGCATGTGTGCATGTGTGCACCTGTGCATGTGTGCACCTGTGCATGTGTGCATGTGTGCATGTGTGCATGTGTGCACCTGTGCATGTGTGCACCTGTGCATGTGTGCATGTGTGCATGTGTGCATGTGTGCACCTGTGCATGTGTGCATCGCTGGCAGTGTGAAGACATTGTAAACTGTGTTTCCTGTTTCCTTCCCACAGGTTCTGTTGCTGCTCTGGTGTTATCTAGCAGGGAACCTGAGTCAGGTGCCGTGGGTACTGCTACTGATGACATTGGTGTAGTGGCACAGGACGGTATGCCAGGGTCCGCCATTGGTCAGCCAATTGACAGTACACAGCTGTTGACACCATCCATGCGCACAGTTATCCTGCCAATACACCCCTTGTCACCACTGTCCCTAGGTGATGGACAGCATACAGTGGGCATTGACCAGGGTAATGTGGTATCTGCGGCACATGCTTCCCCACACAGCAGCCATGGGCATGGCCCAGAGATGGTACCACACAGACAGATGTCCAGGGGCTCTCGTGGGAGCATCCATGGGCGTACTGCCCCTGGCAGACGTGCCCACGGAGGACTTACAACCTCAGCTATGTTTCGGACTGTCATGCAGGCACAGTCACGTATGGAACAGTACACCAGACAGGGTCTGAGGGAGCTGACAGCATGTCGCACAGCCATGACCGATGGTATGCGTGACATTGCGGCCGGCATCCGTGATTTCACCGACGTCGTAGACAGACATTGTGGGGACATATTACACCGGCTCCACAACTACATGTCCATGAGCCAGGGTGATGGTGGGCGGTTGCGTCGTCGACGTGGCCGTATGCCAGCAACAGCAGCAGCTGGCAGTCGGCGTGGACGACAACAGGGCCGGGGCCGCCCCCGTAGTGCCAGCAGCAGCCCCAGCAATGCTGGGTCTGTGCTGTCATCAGACCGCCCCAGGAGACCACGTGCACGTGGCTCTGGCCAGGGCCGACAGGGCTCTGTGTCCAGTCAGCGAACACCCGCTTCTGATGACAGTACCCAGTCTGGGTTGGTACCAGATACGGTCCGTAGCACCCCTGCAAGGCACAGGTACCGTGTCCGTGGCCAGAGACACTGATCTGTATGACCTGGCAGGTACAGTCTGTGGCTGTCCACAAACACCAGTATATGGCAGCCATGAGGTGGAACTGTGTGCATCCATACACACATGCAAAATAACAACACCTAGGGCTACCGCATACACGCACACACTGCATCAACACTGCCCCACCTTCTACTGCTGTCCCTCACCAACACACATACACATACATGTCAATTGGTGGTATGGGTGGCTGACCCAGGCATACCAAGTTCACACCCTGTGCATATGATGAAACTGTGCCACCTCCTGCAGTCTGTAACAACTGTGCAGGTACAGGTTAACATGTTGCTGATGCACAGGGTGACCACATAGATGTGTAGTAATAGTATCACACTAGCACTGCATGCACACACCTCATACCATGCTAGACAGCACCAACACACATAACGAACTGTCACAGGAGGGAGAGTCCCCATATATGTCAGGGATACTGTGGTGGCAGGCCAGGGAGCATACATCCTACTAAGTATGGCACCACTGAGAGAAGGATCGGTGTCTGTTATTTGACATGTGTATTACTGCAGGTATGGGCACATGGGTTTATATCCAGTTATTGTACATCCTGACAGTACATGCATGTTCCGTACACTTGTGTGCACTGAGACTGGACCCTGGCCATCTGACCAGTGTATTTCCATGTACATGTGCATAGCGCCTGCATATGTGCAGTGTTACCTTATGGAACTGGTACAGCTTGTTTGTTGTACAATGGACTACATGGAGCCCTGTTCACTGTACCTTTGTTTGCATGCATGTTTGCTTGCAATTACCCTGGAATACCGATCACACCTGTAATGCATAGTTATAGAGCTTCTGTGGACTCCTAGTGCCATCTGTGTAGCCTGCTATATGTATGGCCATGTCCCACTTGAGAGGTTGCCACTGTTTGACCTGTTCACATGTACATTGACTGTGACACAGTGCATATGACCTGCCTGACATGTGTCCACGTGAGCAGTCATATATGCTACTGCTAAGTAGTCACAGGCACTACACCTTCACACATCCATCTCCTGTTGAACTACCTGCTTTGCTAGGGACAGCCTGCACCTGTCACCCCTGGCCTATCAGATATTGGCAAAGCCTCTTGCTACCCCATAGTGCCTATGTTAGGCAGGGCTCACATGACAAACCCACCTTCATAGGTATCACAAGGGATAAGACACTAAGAGCAATGCTACCCAATGCCAGATGTCTAAACCTCCAGATGCATGCACCCAAAACACTCCTTTGCATGGGAAACATCGATATGTGTGCAGTAACAGATGCCTGGTTCAGGGCTACTGAGAGCACACCAGCACTACCGGGTGTAACCCGGTTGATTTCTTTGCTACAGTCACCAAGGCCATTGCCGAGGGGAAGGTGGTTCACACAGCCTACCTGGACCATGCAAACGCCTTCGCAACAATACCCCACTTGGGCATTCTAGGGAAGCTCACCAGCTTAAATATGAGCCCCTATGTCACTAGATGGATTGCACAGTGGCTCAAGAACAGAACCCACATGGTTAGCATTGCTGGAGCCATGCCAGTCCCCATAACAGTTACAGGATGTGTCCCAGAAGGCTCAATCCTGGGACCCTCTTGTTAAGTACATCTTTATTGGAGGTACAGGCCAACACGGATGAACTGTGGCTGTCCAAATATGCAGATGACTGCAAACTGGACACCATAATCGACTCCCCAGCTGACACAAGCATCTTCCAAAGGGGCATCATAGCAACAGACAACTTGTGCCAGAGCCATGGCCGTCTGCTGAACAGTGTGTAGAAGGGGAATGTGCATCCTGTAGTCTGTTCACCTAGTTACCAAAAGGGACATTGTCCCCACACACACTAACCCCCCTCAGCCAAAAACACACACTTGCCAATTGCAGGATTCAAACCCCTATCTGACTGTTATGACACGTGAGACAGGCGCATTAGCTGAGCACGCTATTTGCATTACTTGGGGTTTTCTTCCCCTGCTATACTTATAGAGTGCTGACATCATCAGTGTTTAGAAAAGGGAATGGGCATCCTGTAGTGTCCTATCCTATTTGCCAAAAGGGACACTTCCCTCACACACTAACTCCTCTCAGACAGACACACACACTTGCCATTCACAGGAATCAAACCCCTACCTAGCTATGTTATGACACTTGAGACGGACGCATTAGCAGAGCGCGCTATTCGCATTACTGGGAGGTTTCCTTCCTCCTGCTCTACTTATAGGGTGCTGACATCAGCAGTGTTTAGCAAAGGGGAGGGGCATCCTGTAGTCTGTTCACCCAGTTTCCAAAAGGGACATTTCCAGCACACACTAACCTCCCTTAGACAAACACACACACTTGCCATTCACAGGAATCAAACCCCTACCTAGTTATGTTATGACACTTGAGACGAGTGCATTAGCAGAGCACGCTATTCGCATTACTGGGAGGTTTCCGTTCTCCTGCTCTACTTATAGGGTGCTGACATCAGCAGTGTTTAGCAAAGGGGAGGGGCATCCTGTAGTCTGTTCACTCAGTTTCCAAAAGGGACATTTCCAGCACACACTAACCCCCCTCAGACAAACACACACACTTGCCATTCACAGGAATCAAACCCCTACCTAGTTATGTTATGACACTTGAGACGGACGCATTAGCAGAGCGCGCTATTCGCATTACTGGGAGGTTTCCTTCCTCCTGCTCTACTTATAGGGTGCTGACATCAGCAGTGTTTAGCAAAGGGGAGGGGCATCCTGTAGTCTGTTCACCCAGTTTCCAAAAGGGACATTTCCAGCACACACTAAACCCCCTCAGACAAACACACACACTTGCTATTCACAGGAATCAAACCCCTACCTAGTTATGTTATGACACTTGAGACGGACGCATTAGCAGAGCGCGCTATTCGCATTACTGGGAGGTTTCCTTTCTCCTGCTCTACTTATAGGGTGCTGACATCAGCAGTGTTTAGCAAAGGGGAGGGGCATCCTGTAGTCTGTTCACCCAGTTTCCAAAAGGGACATTTCCAGCACACGCTAACCCCCCTCAGACAAACACACACACTTGCTATTCCAAGGAATCAAACCCCTACCTAGTTATGTTATGACACTTGAGACGGACGCATTAGCAGAGCGCGCTATTCGCATTACTGGGAGGTTTCCTTTCTCCTGCTCTACTTATAGGGTGCTGACATCAGCAGTGTTTAGCAAAGGGGAGGGGCATCCTGTAGTCTGTTCACCCAGTTTCCAAAAGGGACATTTCCAGCACACGCTAACCCCCCTCAGACAAACACACACACTTGCTATTCCAAGGAATCAAACCCCTACCTAGTTATGTTATGACACTTGAGACGGACGCATTAGCAGAGCGCGCTATTCGCATTACTGGGAGGTTTCCTTTCTCCTGCTCTACTTATAGGGTGCTGACATCAGCAGTGTTTAGCAAAGGGGAGGGGCATCCTGTAGTCTGTTCACCCAGTTTCCAAAAGGGACATTTCTAGCACACACTAACCCCCCTCAGACAAACACACACACTTGCCATTCCAAGGAATCAAACCCCTACCTAGTTATGTTATGACACTTGAGATGGACGCATTAGCAGAGCGCGCTATTCGCATTACTGGGAGGCTTCCTTCCTCCTGCTCTACTTATAGGGTGCTGACATCAGCAGTGTTTAGAAAGGGAATGTGCATCCTGTAGTGTCTTTTCCTATTTGCCAAAAGGGACATTTCCCTCACACAGACTTACACACACGCCAACCTCACACACACACACACTGAGCACTTGCAGGATTTGAGCCCCTATCTACCTATGTCATGACACTTGAGACGGACGCATTAGCGGAGCGCGCTATTCAGATTACTGGGAATTTTCATTTCTCCTGCTGTACTTCTAGGGTGCTGACATCATCTGTGTTTGGAAAGGGGAATGTGCATCCTGTGGGGAAGCAAACACCAAGCACACTATGGCTAAGCTGTCATTCCCTAGGGCAAACAGCCTAGTGTTGACCTCTACACCATTATGTTTAATTGTCAAGTGCATATTATTTGTTGCTGATAGACTGTTTGCATATCTTTATTGCCATAGCATTCCCTGTTGGTATGAACAACCTCTGCATCTGTGGAAACCGTTTGCATATGGGAGGGATCCACTATATCACGTATGTCTCTGTAGTCATTTAACTGTGTGCACTGGGCAGACTGCTGTAATGTGGTTGGTTCCTGGCATAACACATAACAATACCAGATACGTGTGTCCCACTGCTAAACCAAGATTTGGACTAAGTGTGTGAGCATGCCCAGTTCAGCCTTCCCATGGCATGTTGTCAAAGTGTGTGAGCATGCCCAGTGTGAGCATTCCATATGTTGGACTCTGCAGCCCACCACATTTGTGGATGTGTGTGAACTTCACAAACTATCACCCGTTCATGGTTGTGGGTTGTGTGTCATGTTGTGTAGTTACTGTACAACTGCTTTGTGTGTGAACACAACAGGATTATACTGTGCCTGCAGTGTTTGCATGGGATACTTTGCATGCAGTCGTCAACATCCTTTCACACTGACCTAACACTGTAGTACTGTATAGTGTACTGGCAGTACTTTGACTGTGGTGGACAGTAACCTGGGCTTTACTGCTATCACTGCTTTACATTTTGATCGTGGGCAGAACAGCCTGGTTGGGGCCAGTTGTGTACATCTGACCATGTTGCATTCTGTTCAGATATGCACTACTTACACCAGGCTTGCCCAACATTGTTAGTGTATCCCACAACATAGGTGTACAATTGCAAACACTAGCGATGTGCCCTAGTCCATGGCTAATGCAAGTTGGAGAGTGTGTTTGTCCTTCAACACACATTGTAAGGGGAGTTTGCCATGACATATGTCATGGTTGGTATACTGTGCCTCTGTCTACCTGTGACATGACAGTGATACCCAGGATAAACCTACCATCTCCCGTCCACCCATCAGGATTCCTATTGAGGAAGATTGATAAGTGAATCTATGGGTAGCCTGTGCTGAGGGTTCACTCATGGGTGGGAGTGGCTTCTGTGTTATGGATCACACAGTACAGCCTGTCCTATGTAAGTCAGTGCTGGGGTTCAGGTCTGTCATGTGCATAGCTCACTGCCATTCAGATTGTACTATGTGCAGCATTTTTATTGATGCCAGCAACACAAGCAACACATGGCATGTGTGTAGGCTGATTGATACTCCTGATGAGGTACTGTTGGGGACTTTACAGTTGCTGGAGGTGTCTGCTGAGGTACATCCCACAGGGGCTATTGTAGTCAATTGTACCACTGATGCAGGAGGACTGCAGAGCCACAATGACCTCCCCTTATGTAGATCTGACATCCTTCATGATTAGGTGGGTATATGGTATGTTTCTGTAAACACTACAGCACATGTTTGTCCAGTGCAGGATATCTATCACCCTGTGTCCCCAGGTCTCTCATTACATGTTAACTACATAATGGGTTAACACCTATGTGGTAATTGGTGGGCACTTACTGTATATCCACGGGGTTGACTATACACATTTCTGCACTTAGCTTGCTGACATAGCTATGGCACCAGTTGTCTGTTTCTATGTGGCCCTTTTGTGGGATGCATGTGTCAGCTGGTGGATCATATGTGGTGAGCGGTTTGTAGTCCTCTGCAAACATGTTAGGACACAGTCCTTCCATGTTTGCCTGTACCTATGGGACATATATACCAGACGAGGGAGATACCAGGTCCAAGCCTTGTGGGATGCCAGTTATATCTGGTTTGTAGTCTGACATGGCTGAAGCATGTCTGACCATGTCTGTTCTGTCCTTGGTCTGGTTTGCAACCCCTCTACTGACATGTGGGTTTATATTTACACTGGTGAGCCTATCTATACTGAACATGTAGGGTATTGTATAGAAGCCTTTGCAAGGTCCAGATACACTGTGTGGAGCACATTGCCCTCATCAATGACCTTAATGACTGTTTCAATTGAGTCCAACATGGTTAGGGGCAGGATCTGCACTTGAGGAGGCCACACTGGGTTAGGTCCGGTGTCAGTAGGTCCCCAACATCCATATTTCTGTGGTACATGCTGCTCCTTTCCATAGCTGTGCAATCTGGGCTTCTCAGGATTCTGGGGTAGTACTGTTCAGTATCCATTCAGGCAACACCTTTGTTGAGAGGGACCACTGTTGTTGTACACTGCTCTTTGGGTACATATTCTGTGGTACGGCTGACATTGAGCAGTAGTGTGGTTTGGCATTCCATTCATCTTAGACTCCATGTTGCACTACGCCCAAGTCACCATCTCATACCATTGCTGCTGTGTGTTTTGCTTTGGAGATGTTGTCTGTTACCTCAGCATCTGCTATGTCAGGGGGCCAGCAGTCTGCTGGGATAGATATTCTGCATACGTGGGGGTGTGGGGGTTTGCACTGTACCTGTCGGGATGTATGTTGGCAATATGTGTGTGTGTTTGTGGTATTTGTGTGATTCAGGGCATATCTGTGAATTCACAACATGGCTCCTACCATCAGTTGTGTAAGCCTTGGGATTATCCTTCATGTCCTGTACAACTTGTATCTACATAGGTTCATAGGTTCATACTAGGCTATCCACCCTGGGCATTTGTTAGGCTAGCCAGGGTGTGTGTGGCTTTGAGACCCCTTGCTATCTGGATATTATGGCCATGTATTATTTGCTTAGCTGTGCCTCTGTCTGGACATGACACAGTGAAGACCCCCACTGTAACTCTACAATCATCCATCCACTTGGCAAGATTCCTGTTGAACAGTGTCAGTGAGGGGCTCTGCCTAACATGGGGTGGGATTCTGGTCCAGGGTGTGTGGAGCCTCTGGATTATGTATCTGTCCCACCGGCACATCCTATTTCATTATGTGTTGGGATTGACATCTCTCACTCTCGCAGCTCCAATGGATATGTGTTGTCTGGGGTGGAGCATGTCCATTACTCCTGTGTTGGGCATGGCCTCCTACAACAGGCATGCAATGCCTCTGTGTGGGCAGTCTGCGACTGGAGTCAGCTGGGGTGTCTACAGCCTAGCAGCATATGACATATATGTATGACACTTTATCTTCTTGGTGAGGTACCTTTGCAGTCTTCCTAACTGCTGCAGGTGTCAGGTAAGGTAGATCCCATATGAGGCATTGTACTGGATTATGGGTGTGATTGGGATAAAGTATAGGGGCACAGTGACCTCTGTTGCCATAGATGTGACTCCTTTCCTACTACAGTGTCACATGTAGACAGTCTTCCTAGCCACATTGGCAATGTGGGTGTCACATAACAGGTTACTGTTCACTTGTGTCCCTTGGTCCCTGGTTACTCCTTCCATACATAATGGTTTACCACCTATGTGGTATTTCGTGGTACCTTGTTTGGTATTTGGTGGGACATTCATACTGTCCAGTGTCTTCAGGACGGTTGGGGGGGGGGTTATTGTGTGTGAGAGTGCGGTCTGTAGCATACTACAGACTGCACAGCAGTCTTGCCTACAGTTAGTTGCACATGGGTGAACTCCACTGCCTTGTGCATTGTCAGTTACCTGGACGTATGGGTGTCTGTGCTGCCTATGGTTACTCACCTCCTTTTATGTAGTGTTCCATGTTTTGGGGCCATGACACATGGTACATGGTATAACCTGGTAGTGCTGGTGTGCTGTCAGGAGCCTTGCAGCAGGTTTCTGTCACTGCACAGACATCGATGTTCTCTATGCTGGGGATGGCCTCGAGCATGCATATTGGGGTGTACACATCTGGCATCAGTCAGCATTTCCCTTATGTTTCTTCCCACTTATGTTTTCTCGGGTGGTGGGTCAGTCTTTTCAGCCTTGCCTACAAAAGGCTGTGTGGAGGTGTCCAAGGCCTTATCCACTATTCAGACGCCCAGGGGTAACGGGTGCAGGCCATCCCAAGGGCAGCTGCATGGCTTGTCAAGCATGACATCCCAAGCTGACAGACATTGGATCCCCTTGGACTGACACCAGTAAGTGTGCTACTTGCTATGACTGATCATTCCATGTTTCTACTGTGGCATTATTCTTGGTAAGGGTAGGTTGCTGCAAACGGTGAGTGTCATACCAGCCTGGACTACATAATCGGATAGCTCATCTGTGTCTCTTTACATGTAGTCTAGGGCAGTACATCTCGGGTCATTCACACCAGCATGGACTATGACTGCATCATATTTCTGTTTGCTTTGGAGTGACCTTCATATTTCTGTTATGTGGCATATTGTGGCGGCCTACAGGCAGCTTACTGTACCCTTTCCTTTGTTCAGTCTGCTGTGCGGGACAGCAGTGTGTCTGACTATGGAGTCACCTATTACAACTGTATCAGGCATGTTGTTTCTCCTTCTGGCCTGTGACTGTTTGGCACACCAGCTTTGTGTGCTATGTGTTGCATGTGCTATGTTTGGAGGCTGTTTCATTGGGCGTCTGCTTTATTGGCCTCTGTTGGTGTGCTGTGTGTGTGATTTCTGCCTCCGGGAATGTATTTCTGTGTTTATGTGTTTGGTTTGCAGTTGTGATAGGTCTACGTGGGTATGTGTTTGTGGTGTGTGTGGTTACCTTCTCCTACTGACTTGTTTTGGGTGTACTGAGTTGGGGGAGCTCTGCCTCTGGTTTGGATGGATGGTTGCATCTCTCACATATATTTGTATTTCTTGGGTGGAGTTGGTGGTTGTCTGTGTACTTGGGGCAGGTGTAACATTGTCTCAGGATTCACAGATTCCACTTGTTGTGCCTGGCCTTACTGGATTGCATGTGTGGACAGATTATATTGTCATACTACTGATCAGTAATTACGTCATTGTTCATGCTTGCTCTATCATGTAGTAGCTTCCTCTTTCTCTTGCATGTTTTGGTTATGGCTGGTGTCCACCATGCCAGATTTAGGCACTGTGTCTTGTTTTAATTTGGGACTGCATAATCCAAGCATTCCTGGCGGTGTTCATGTAATGGCTGTCTTACAGGTTCTGAGGCGTGGCCCATATTTTGCACCTGCACGGGACCTTTCATGGATTCCACATCATTTTGGAGGTGTGCAAATAATGCTTAGCACATGTTTTCCACTGTGATTTCCCAGACAGGGACTGTGGTCAGGATTTGTATATCCAGTGTGATTACTATATGGTCTGGTGTTACCAGTGTGCAATACACTTCTCATCTTGACATCCCGTACCCATGTTGCTGATTATCACATCCAGTATGCTTGCCCCTCTTGTGGGTGTGCTACGTTGTTCCTGGGCCTTTTGGCTTGTGGATTCAATGACCTTTTGTCCTACACTGTTGCATCTGGTATAATGCTCCCAGTCTATGTGTCTGGGTATTTGCAGTCACCCAAAATAATGTGGTTTGGAGGACTTGATATATTCATGTATTCCAGCATGGGCGCGATGCAGTTCCTGGTGTTGGGCCAGTACTCTGTAGCAGGCTATACACTGGTGGGCGGTTTTAGCCACTGTTACTTGAGCATGGCTAGTCCATGCTGCTTTTTGTGGTGGTACCAACATGGGGGTGTGGTTATCCTTGACAATTCTTGCTGGTCGCCTCCTTTGTAGCTTGTTCCAAGTGTTGAGGATGTACAGCACAGTATGAGGTGTAACCTGGTAGTGTTAGGGTGCTGTTGTGAGCCTTGCCTCAGTATTCTGTTACAGCACAGTTATCAACATTCTCCATACTGGGTGGGCTTAGTCTGCATGCATCTTGCTGTTTGACCTTATCCCTTATCTGATTCTTATCCCTTCTGGTACCTATGGAGATAGGTTTGAGTTTTGCACCTTCCTATTCGGGGCACACTGTGCATGACAACAGCCTTTGCCAGTATCCATACGGCCTGCACTGATAGGTGCATGCCAGTCCTGGCAGGTGGTGCATCATGTCATGCTCAGCATGTCATCCCAGACTGGCACACAGTTCGTCCCCTTTGCCTACCTGCATTACTTCGGTAATTGTTGCACTTCATCATCTCGTTGTCCTGTTGTGGCATGCTGCTTGTTGAGGGTAGGATGTTAGACGGGGTCCTCAGGTGTGCATATGGTACTTGGTGTTACATTACTTGACACACAGCAGTCATGCCTCAGGTAGTGCTGCAGGGCTGCCTCTGTCAGATGCACATATTACACTTCCCTGTACATGTTTGTGAGCAGGTTGTGTCACATTAGGCATCCCTGTTACTATATGGTGAGTCGGAGAGGGGTATCATTCCCAAGGTTCCTACTGAGCCAATGTATGTGCTATGCATTGCCTCTTTGCCAAAGCCAGGGCATACTGGGCACGCCTCCTTCTGCCTACTGGGGCAGGCTCAGGTTGTTCCTCCTCCGAGTCACGCTGTGCCTGTGGTGGCCTTGGCGATGGTGGGGGGCTGTTTGGCCCAGCCCTATGGTGATCCTGCTGCAGCTGTTTTCGCATGATCATATTATGTAGCATAGCACATACCATGACAATTTGGGTACATGTAGTTGGTGTGTACTGCAAGGCTCCACCAGATGTGTCCAGACACCGGAACCGTGACTTGAGCAGCCCAAACACACGCTCTATTACATTACGTGTTTGTGCGTGTGCCTCATTATGGCGTTCCTGTTCAGGTGTGTGTGCATTTCTGATGGGTGTCATCAGCCACGGCTCCAGTGCATATCCTGCATCCCCCACTAGGTGTCCGTGTGGGATGTCCCCATTGGCAAATGTCTGGTACAGCTGCGTCAAATGCCAGATGTGGGAATCATGGTAGCTCCCAGGACAGCCGGCACACACATTCATTATTATGCCCTGGGCATCACACACGACCTGGCAGTTGATGGAGGGGAAGCCCTTGCGGTTTATGTAGGCCCTACCCCGCTCTCCTGCTGGTGCTTTGATGCGTATGTGCGTGCAGTCTATGGCACCCAGTACCTCAGGGTATTCCGCTATTTGCTGGAAGAGACGATGTTGCTGGCCAATACCTCACGGGCATTGGGGAAGTATACATGATCACCGACATGTGCTGACATGGCATCCAGGAACTGGTGCAGTACCCTGGAAGCTGATGCCTGTGATATCCCCATCATATCGCCAGTTGGTCTCTGGAAGGTACCTGTTGCTAGTATTCTTAGGCCAACACATACCTTGGTTTCCACTGGGATGGGTTCCCTCTGTTGGTTCTGTGTGTGAGGCGTGGCCTGCACAGCTCCACTATTTGCTGCAGGAGGTCTCTGTCCACTCTATAGCGCTCTACTATCTCCAGCTCATGTAACCCGTGGTAGGTGACCCTGGGCCTGTACACTCTTCTCCGCCTCCTCACTGCGGGTTGCCTGGCACCATCTGCATTGTCACCACCCTCAGCAAGTCGCCTATGTCTCATTATGACAGCTATGGCAGCCCCTAACATTTCTGCTCTGAGTTCAGCTTTTTCAGTTTTCACTTCTGATAACTTAACTCCTGTCTTGCAGTGTCTCTTGAGAGAAACATTCTACACTGCTGTTTGCAGAGTTTTAAGTGCAGGGCTGGCCTAGTATTCTGCCTGTGTAATTGCCTGCATCTAATTGTTTTCACCTGCTAGCTCCAGCAGTATTCCCTGCTAACTTCCTAGTACATCTGTTGTTTCCTTTTTCCTTTCTGTTTCCTCAGGGTGGGGCCGTGTGCAAACCAGCAGAAACACGCTCACAGTGGCTTACACACGCGCACACACACTTACACAGTTCAAAATCTGCTTATTCGGATTAAAACGCGTGCACGCCCGCGCAAACAGTGTTAAACATCTCCCAACACGCTCCCACATGCTCAGTCTGCCTTACACGCGCGCACACTGCCTTACACGCGCGCACACTGCCTTACACGCGCACACACCGTCTTACTCGCGCTTCACGGCGCGCACACGTGCGCATACACGTCCAACAAGAAACCTTGGTGTAGGCAACAGTGTACACCTTCCATTTCTTGGCTTTCTCGTGTTTACTTGGGGGCACACCTCCTTCCTTGATATCTGTCTGACATCTGTCATGTAACTCTACCTTCCAATGACTTCTATCCCTTTCTACCATTCCCCCCTGTGATGTCACCTATCTCCTACTCTGTTCCTCCCCCTTCTGTAACTCTTACACTACTCAGACTGTGCTCATTTACTATGTGACAGTGGTATTCAGTATCCTTACCCTAATTTGCATCAGATTGCCTACTAATGCTTAGTTACATCTCTTACACTTGGCTTCCCCCCTTGGCAACCACTACACGGTGGCCATGTTGGTTTTCCTATGCTGGTCCCTCCATTGACATTCCATATATTGCATAAAACCTACATTTGTAGGTTTAAAACCTTCGTTTTCATGTTTTATGCAGCGCAGCCCGTTTGCGTGGGGCTGCGCTGGGTTTACACATCGGCAATTGCCGAAAAAAAAATAATTATAATTTTCATATTTTTGCATGGGGTTGCATTGCCAATGGCCACATATTTGGCCATTGGCATGCTGCCTATAACATATGCACCCTTTATTTGGAGCTGACATGGCTCCATTGCCGTGTTTGCAGAAACGTACTCAGTTGTCCACTGAGTACATTTCTGCAGCTAACACGGCTCTTACACGGGCTGTTCTTGGCTTCCTGGATCGCTAATCAGCCTCATTTGCATGCTATTCGGCTGCAAGTGGGCTGATTAGCTTAGCCACGCCCACTCCGTGTAAGAGCCGTGTTAGACTAACTCTTACACGGACTTTGGGCTGTTCCTGGATCGCGAAGGCTACATGGAGTCTTACACTACTCTTAGACTCCGTGTTAGCCTTCGTGAATCCGGCCCAGTGTCTGTTATGTAAAAATAAAAACATAAACAGCGTCGAAAAACAAGGTCAGATAGTGTAAAAAGCAGGTATCTGAGGCACTAGGCAACCTTGGCAAGTACTGTGTGGAGTCAGGAACCAAATTAGATATTTATGTGCCTATCACTGTTCTAACTGTGTTCAGTACAACAGATTCCACGTGTATGAAGCCATATTAGTAAAACGCTACTTCCATACAACATTTATTAAATAAAAGGGACCAATTTAACAGGTATAAAGTGTGTTCTGACAGTACCCGGCTCATACGCATTCAGCATTAACAAACACGCTATTTTGATACAGCCCAAATCAGTTTAAGATTGAACAGCACAATTCAGTCTATAATGACACAGTATTCATTAAGCGTAGCTACATTAAAGGTTATGAACTGATATTCAGTGCAGACACCTTCTACAAATATTAAACTCTATTCTTACATAGCGCTTTCAATGTAAGAGATGCAGTTGAACATTTAGTAGAAACCATTCAAAGCGTGCGTGGTCCACATTTTCCAACACACGTCCTTAAAAAGCCGTTTACTACTTCAGTTGGAGCAGCTGTTTTATTCAACACGTAGTGCTTCTACCTTACTTAAATGCTTGTCTGACCTGGTGTCATCTAATTAATATAAAACAGCGTCCTCAGTCTTATGTTCTACAGTGCTCTGTTTTATGCACTTCAAAATAACAGCAATGCCATGCTATTCTACTGGCGAGTTCTGTTTAGAAAAAACAGGCACTTGCCCCTAGAGTGCCAACAGATCTGCCCTAAAGTGTTTTTACTAGCGTTTATCTGTTCCACGTGTTACTCATAGTACACAGGTCGCCGATAAGACTGATAACAAGGCAAGCACACGTTTGGTCATATGAGAATAGGATTTAGCAGTAAGAAACCCTTACTAAAACATTTGTAGGTAACATACAGTTGTTTCAACAAAATATTTCAACAATTTAGTACTTACACAGGGTATGGAGACCAGGGCCAGGGACACACAGCAGCCAAGAGATAGTCCAAGAAATAAAGATGGCGCCAGATGGGACTAGGGTTATTTAAGAGGTAGGTAAGGAAGTAAGGTATGAGGGTGAGAGGAATGATAGGTGAGGGAAGGTGCAGGTAGGAAGTGACTGGTACTATGCTCAGATAGGTTGTGCTGGCTGAGATAATAGCTATCCTGTGTATGGTGCTAAGTGCAGTTGAGTGGTGGTGGTGGTGGTGATGAGTGGGTGGGTGGGGTGGGGTGGGGGGACTATGGAATGAAGGAAAGAGCAGAAACAGAGAATAAGTAGGAAAGAGCAGAAACAGAGAATAAGTAGGATAATGGACAAGGCCTTCCTAGCAGGGTGGGATGTGGAGGGAGGAATAGATGGATAGGATGTAGGGTCCGAACCAGTGAAGGACTAAACATTTGTTTATGAAAAAATAGTTAAGGGACAAGCCATGCACATGTCCAGATTGATCAGCGATGAAACAGCCTCTATGGAGACAAGGAAGGTTTTTATAGTGAACTACAGGCCTGAGGATATAAGCATACAGACAATTGTTAAGTCTATAGCTGAGATGAATAAGAGGGACAAGAGCAAGCCTTACTTCTCGAAGAGCAATAATAGTTCTGCCATTCTTTGCATGAGAAGTAGTAGATCATGTTTTTCTAAGCCCAGAGCGAACATCACATTTTCTTCAGATACTTGGTATATATGTGATATTATCAGGGCTAATTGGCACATATTAACAGCTGACAGGAAATATTTGAAGTGGTAGGTTCAGAACCATTGTTCAGTTTCAAGAACAAAAAGAACCTGAAATGTTTACTTTGTTATGATTAAGTCTCCTAATAGTCGAGTTATTTCTCAGAGGCAAGGCATTTATAGTTGCAATCATTACACTATATGTAAGTATCCTGAGAATAATAATAAGGTCATACATCCAATCACAGGTAAGAGATATATTTTTTCCCATTATGTGGCTTGTTCCACTCGTAATTTGATTTATTTAGCCAGATGCAAAGTTTGCCCAGCCTTTTATGTTGGGAAAACCAACAGATCATTGAGGAAACAGATTAGGGAGCATTTTAGTGAAATACAACAGAAAGTAGAAACTAATGCCCTAGTGAGACATATTAATAAAGAGGGCATGAGCCACTGTTTTATGTTCCAAGCCATTCAATTAATATTTTTAGATAAGAGATTGTGTGGTTTTGTGTCTAAAATTGAATGGACAGAAGATAAATTGATTGCGACTTTGCAGTCTGATGAGGGAAATTTATTGAACAACTGTGTCTCTTTAAGACCATATCTGAAGGCTAGAGGTTTATGTAACTAGATTTTGATCAGATAGCTTGAAACTATGTATCCTTAAATTATTATGTGTCAGTTTTTTTAATGTCTGATGAAGCATGGGTGTTTGATGTGAAAGCGCTTACTTGGTATATTTTTTAATGTTGTCTTTGTTATTTATTGGTTGTATTAAAAGTTTCATTTACTAGTAGCCACGGTGGTGCAGCGGTAGCATTGTCGCCTTACAGCAAGATGTTCTCCCGTTCGATTCTTGGCTGGAGCACCTTCTGTGTAGAGTCTGCATGTCCTTCCCCATGGTCGAGTGGCATTCGAAAGACATGCATGAATGGGCATGCCTTCGTTGAAGGTTGGGCATCAGGCTGGCACCTCGACACCATAAAAATCAACTGCCAATCATTAGCGCACTGGCATTCCGCTGTGGCGACCCCTAACCGGGAAAAGAAGAAAAAATTTAATTTACTCAGCTGTGGTCTGGCTTGTCTCTTCCATATTCAGTCTTTTTGTTTTTGATCAAGCTGGTTCATTAGGAGCAGGATTTGTGTTGGATGTTCATCGGAAGAGATTATGAAGCAAAAGTTAAAGCTCACAGTCTTAAAAATAAAGAGGGAAGCTGATACAAGCTAAAATAAATATACTGCTGTTAGAATATTGTTTTCTACAAGCTGGCATTAAAATTCCTTAAGAATGCAATTACAAGGACTATTAATCATAAATAAGGAAAGAACAGTTTGTGCTGAATAATTAGTGATGAGTGAAAACAACGACATGTAAAGGAACATCCTCAACTCTGAAAATTAGCTCACAGCTGCACAACACTGATAAGTATGAGGTTAATTAGTAAACATTGTAAACAAGTCCATTGTTGCTTAATTGCTGTGTTTACATTAGTAAGTATGCATAAATGTTAAGATATAGTTTTGGAATGTGTAAATGAATTGCCTGTCCATGTAAAGAAAGTTCTGGTAAATTCTGTCAGGTAAATGAGAGACAGAAGGTCTGAACTGGCTTAGAGTTTAGCTTTCTGTGTAAATCCTTATGTAAATTATGAAAGTATATAAAGATAGCTGTACTGAAGTACTGAAATAAGTGCTAGAAATATCTTCAGTGCCTCCAGAAATGAAAGATGGTGTACAACTCACATAAGCATCCTGTAATACTTGCTAGATTTGTCATACACATCATTGCATTTTAATAGTAAACTAAAATTGAACTGCTGTCATTTACGTCCATTTATAACTCTGTAATTAACCTTGATAAGTGAGAGTTAGGCAAGACCAGAGGCTATTCATAGTGTTTCACTCAATGTGATGGTAAGTTGCCCTGATTACTATGAAAACATAGTACTATATTTTTAGTCTCATTGCTTTACAGGAAGAAACATTTATTATTTAGTTTCTTTAAAAAGAACTGTGCTTACTTTTCTTAGTTGCACAGGTTTAGCCTTTCGTTATTATATGAGCATGACTTCCTCCTAAGGCACTTCATTCTGTCATATGTACGCATGGCACTGAAATTTAAGGAGTGATTATTACAAGTACTTTGGCCACGTACATTTAGCAAAGAGCACTGTAAGTAGTATAACTTTTCAGTGAAAATGCCTAACAGACTAAAATAGCAGCTCTTCAGTAGAATTAACTGCTTACATTTTGTATATAGGTAGGTAGATAGAGAAATAGATATTGCATACTGATTTCATTAACAGTATCAAAAGGAGATTGCATTTTAAGTGCATATACAATATTGCATTGTTTATGCAAGAGTCATGCATGCCGATGTGGGATATAACATAATTTTTCAAATTATGTTAATTCTGAGTTTTCAAAAAGTCAAGAAGATTTCTTTGCGTTTAAAAGATTCACTGAGTAAGACAAGTATACTCTAATAACTATAGCATTAAAGCCTAATAAGAGTATTAAATAAAGTAAACAAGTTTCAGAGAGTAGCCGTTGCAGAACTGAAGAGCTGATCAATGGCTGAGAGAGTAAAGATGCTTCAACAGGTGACCCCCCCCCCCTTTCCCTCCAGACATTGTAACAGATATAATGAAAGGTATGGGTTTAGTAAACATTCCTAGAGTACTTGTTTGTTATGCTGTGACAGGTTGAGATAAGTTAATCATTTGATAAAGTGAACATATAAAGTCGTGTAGCTTTTAAAGAGATGCACTGACTGATATTGTTAATTTGATTACTGTAGATCTAAATTAGCCTTTTTATATACACGTGGTTATTAATGATAATATTAATAATTAGTGGTGCTGTCACACTGTTATCTACAACCCCTTTTCCTGTTTTTACATATGGGATCAGAATGTCACTTCAACAGTAAAAAATTACCTATACCCAAGGTTCACAAAGTTGGCTAGCCTTGTCATGGTAGTTCTTCCCCACTACACACACACACACACACACACACACACACGGCCTATTTAGAGTGTCCAATCCACTTACTACATATCTTTGGAATGTGGAAGGAAATCGGAGCACCCAGAGGGAGCCCACATGACCACAGGGACAACATGCAGACTCTGCACAGAAGGCACCCCAGCTGAGAATCAGACAGGAGAACCTCTTACTGTATGGTGACAATGTTACCCAGTGTGCCACTGTGCTGTTAACTAAATGACTTAGAAAAGCTCCTGGTAAACCTTTTTCCTTCTTCCTGAGATACACTGTATGGTTCTTAGACCAGATAAAAAGGTTTTAGACTTATTGTGGGATTTGCTTCTTTGATACTGCAGACATCACAAGTGACATTAAAACTGTTATTAACAAGAAGGTCGCATGGTAGAAATTCTTTAAAAAATTACAATATAAATATTAGATTTTAAGAACATAGAGTTAATTGTACAAGTAAAACAAGCACCATATGGTTAGCAATTAACAACAGGAATATGTTATGCTTTTGCCATTTTGATGAACTGTTACAAAGAATATCTCTTTTGCTTATATCTAGATACCACATTAAGCATAGGGTGCTTTATCTTACCTGATTACATATGTGCTCAAAATAGAAAAAACTGGAAACAGCCTTGCCTGTTGAGCATATTTAGTAACAGTGTTAATACAATATTACTGTCTCGAAGCCAGGGAGTTGAGTGTCTTGTTACACAGATCAGTTACTGTGCGCTCTTATATGAGTTTGTGTAAGCAGCCATGGGAAGCGAGCACAAGTGCAATTTTAGGCTTAGGGAGCAGGAGGGTGATTTATGGTTAGGGAGTGGTGGGAGATTTTAGAGTTATAGAGTGGGAAAAGAGTTTTGTGGTTAGGAAGCAGAAGGGAGTTTTAGGTTTATGGGATGGGAAGGGAGGTTTAGGTTTAATAAGGGGTAGGTGAGTTCTGGGGTTAGTGAGTGATTGGGGAATTCAGGTTTAGTGAGGTGTTCTTACAAAGAATAATGAAAACTGATATAAGCTAAAACAAATCTACTGCAGTTAGAAGACTGTTTTATTATGAAAGATGATACAGAACATTCTCAACAATTAATCTGCAAAATATTTTAATAAAAAAAAAAGAAAAAACACTTCTTGAGTAATAATTACATCTGTATCATAACAAGTAAAGCCGTGTGAAGGAACAACTCTTACAACACAGTTTTTGACCTGGATTCAGTAGTGAAACTTCCCGTTACCTTTCTTAAACAGTTTTAATCATAGCAAAAACAATGGTCTTTCCATTGCTGCTGTTCTCTGAGACATTTTAAAGCCTTTGATACTATTTCTTACAATCTCTTTTTACAAAGGTTGGCTAATATGGATCTGGCACACAACACATTAGAAGGGTTCAAAGTTATATGTGCAGTCAACTGCAAAAGGTGAAATGGTACCAGGCAGTTTCTACATTTCTATCCAGTAATGTAGGTGTTCCACCAGAATCAATACTTGTCCCATTTCTGTTTAGTATCTTTGTAAATGACATGCAGGCCACGATTCCTGATGCTACTTTATGACTCCATTGATATCTGTATTGTTAACTCCCTCAGTAAGTTACAGCATTCAACACAGCTTAACCTTCAAAGCCTAGAACATTGGCTTAAAGACTCAAATATGTTATTAAATGCCAATAAAACTAAGTTACTTGTATTTGGCTACAGTGAAATCTCAATTCAAAATAACTAACACATTCAACAAGTCTCCCAAGCCAAACATATTTGTATATTCCATCCATCCATCCATCCACAACCCCTTTGTCCCATTTTTGCACATGAAGAAAGGGTGTCAGTTTAATAGTGACAATCATCTAGAGCCAAGGTTTACACCGCTGGGTGGCTAGCCCTGCCACGGTCTTAATTATCCTTCAAGAAACATATTGACTACGTAACCTCAAAAACTCACAAAACTGTGTGGATGTTATACAAATCAAAATATTGCCCACTACAATACTACAATTAAATTCAGTCCCAACTTTTTTTTACGTTACTTTATGACTCCTCTATCCTTACTAATATTCCAAAAACTCACATGTAGAGGCTAGAATAAACCTACAATAAAATTGCAAAATATGCTGCTAATGCCCCCAACACAAATTTCCATTTTAAATCTCTTCATAACATTAACTAGCCAGAAATAAAGCATCTTTTAACATTTAACCAATTAAAAAACAAACATAAAATTCTATATGACCCCAGCAGATGCCCACCCATCAGTAATTTACTTCCACAATATATTCCTTGCAGAAACCTAAGAGCTCAGACCCTAAACATCCTAGATGTTGTCAAACAACCAGACTGACGACTCTATATTCTTTTCATGTAGCCAAACTATGGAATTCCATTCCCCATACCTTAGACATGACATTAAACATAATACATTTCTGAATAATCTAAAAACGTACTCAGCTTCCACTTGGACCTTTCCTTGCACTTGAATTGCATCTCCATCCTTCCTATCTCCAACCCCTATCCACTCTAGTTTCCCCCATCTTCCTCTGCCTCCTTTAATCACTTTGCTATACAACTCTTAACTTTACATTTAACTGTTGCCATATATTTTTGATGAATTTATCTATAAAATTCATTGCTACTGCTTCCTATTTATGTACATATGTATCTTGTAATTGTGTTTCTTATCCATGCAGGAATGTTTATGTATAGCTGATTTTTTATTACCTATTCTGTATGACCGTGGAATTTTTCTCCCTGGGCTTCCAGTGAAAATGAGCTTTTAGATCAGTGGTATTACAAATGGAAATCAGTAAATAAATACACTCCTTGAAAATTAGCTGTGAAATAAGAAAAGTTGATACATATGAAGTTAATTTGTAAGCCCTGCAAATAATTATTTGCTTAGTTTCTGTGCCTGTATTAATTAGTGTGTTTGATTGGTAAACATCTTATTGCTTAGGGATGTCAAATGGAACAGTGCATATGAAAAGCAAGTTCTAACAAGTGAGAGGAAATCTGAATGGACTTATAATGCAGCCTTCTGTACTTGTGCATGCATACATACATGACAAGAGTATGTAAAGGTAGATGTATTGTGATACAGAGATGAGTTGTAACATGCTCTGTGCTTCCACACTGTCTGTGAACTGAAAGATGCCTGCATAACTCTCATATGTTTCATGCAATAACGTCTTGATTTGTCTCTCTACAGGTATAAAGGTGTCAAAATTACTTAATGCTCTATGGTTCAAAATCATGAATACTGTGATGAGTAGGAGTACCTATGGGAAGTGTCAAAGTCCAATGACTTAATTACAGATTAAATAACGACTAACTCAAAGATAGGGTTTGTTGACATTTTTTATTAGGAATTCTCCAATTCAGTTTTGTTTATGCTGTCTTTTATCAGTAGTAATAGTTGTAGTAGCAGTATTAGTATTAGCGGTTTTAACAGTAGAAACTGTAGTAGTTGCACTAATAGTCGTAGCAGCAGTTGTAGTGATATTAGCAGTAGTGGTAGCAACAGTAGTAGTAGTTATAGTAGTAATAGCAGCAGTACTAGTAGCAGTAGCAGTAGAAATAGTAGTAATAACAGTATCAGTAGTATTAGTAACAGTAGTAGTAGAAGCTGCAGTAGTAGTAGTAGTAGCAGCTTTAGCAGTAGCACTAATAGTATTAGCATTAATAGTACTAGCTGTAGTAGTGGTAGCAGTTATACCAGTGATAGGAGTAGTAGTGGCAGTACCACTAGTACCAATAGTAGCAGAAGCAGTAGCAGTAGTAGTAATAGTAGCAGCAGCAGTAGTAGTAGTAGTAATAGTAGCAGCAGCAGTAGTAGTAGTAGTAATAGTAGCAGCAGCAGTAGTAGTAGTAGTAATAGTAGCAGCAGCAGTAGTAGTAGCAGTGGTAGCAGCAGGTTGTCAGAATATAGTTTTAACAGATGGAGAGTGACAGGGAAAGAGAGATAGGACCAAAAAACAGACTTTTGATACTATAGGAGTATAGGAGGCTTGAAACAGTAAATGTAGTTCCAAGGCAAGTAGTTTTCAACCCAGAGAAGATGTTCTGTAGTAACCCACAAGGTACAGTCTCTTTTTCATATTGATAGTGAGAAGCCAGATAAGAAGTATGTTATTACATTTCTGGTTAAATATAAAGAACTATAAGTAATGTATGCAGTACTGAAATCATTTTGTGATTTGTTTAATATATGGAACAGTTCCATGTGAGTCAGATGATTTATTTTTATACCAACTTCTCAAGTACTGTGGCATTAGGGAATGCTAGCTATTGATTCATAATGTCATGTAAAAGATGGATGAGGGAACTGTGATATTACAGTAGCTATTTTCTGGTTAGGCTACATGTTTGAGAAATGTGCAGTCTTCACAGAGATAAACATGAAGTGAAATTCAGGAAGGTAATTATTAGTCTAGGTCTTATGCGGGCAAATTGTGTAACAGATGAAAGAGAACAGAGATAAGGGAGGAGAAAGACACAGGCAGGGGGTATAGAGTGAAGACAGAAAAAGAGGAAGTAAAGAGGCTTTTAGACCGGCCATGAATTTACTTCAAAATGGTCCAAAGCAGTTTTAAGTCTATATTACAGAGTGTAGCTTTTACTGGATATTACAATAACTAGATTTATGTGCCATAATATCTGTTCTAATATGTCTTTTAAATGAATGAGATAGATTGTGATATAATTTATTGCTACTTGCATACCAGTATTTGTCCATGGTGCACATTAGTTGTTCTTAGTAGTGGGCCAGGGAATACCACAATATCTGCATTTTGAGGGGTGCAAATTACTATGATTGCTAGAAGAGAGGAGTTAAAGTGTGCAACTGCTTCACTCGGGGTGGGGAGTATGTTCAAAATAAACCAGTAAATACAGTTAAGTCTTGAACCCAGAACTTTTCTGGAATATTATTTAGAGTCACCACATGTAGTGTGTGGATCCTGACACCATATGCCAAAAACTTACATATAAAACTTATCTAAGCACAGTGGATGTCTGTCTACTACACTGAGTGCCAAAAACAGCTTAGGTGGGCATAGGCATTCAAATGAATGTGGCCATCATTGTTTGTGATTTACAAAGTCCTAAAGTAAGGAGTAAGGGATTTCCCTAAGGCCATACTTTACAAGCATACAGGTGCAGACACACTGCAACAAAAGGGAAACAGTAGCTACCCTTTCCCTGCACGCTTTATGTTTTGCTCAGCAGAGCAGTGCTGAGCAACAATATCATTAAATGGCAAAATAAAATGAGGGAATTCAGTTATAATAACCAGTGTGCGCTGCTGTCCCAGCATTACCACAGTCATGTTAAATAGTAATGCACTATCTACATCTTCTGAAGCCCAATAGCAGTGAGCCGGTGAAACACCATCCAACCCAGAACTTCCTGTAGTTGATCTTTTCAAGCAATGGTAAGCAACTAAGGGCTACCTATGTCCATGACTATGAAATGACTAATTTCATGAATCTCTCAGTTTTATGTATGCAGAAGACCTAAACAACACACTGGTAGTGCCTTTGCTGTTTGCTATCCATGTTTTCATGGTACCTTATGTTATCTCTTGTTATTACTTTATCCCACTGTCAAAATTACTTTCTAAGTGGTTAGAAATATTAAATCCACATAACAGGCTCACAGTCTCATATTTGTATGACAACTTAAATACAAGAAAATACAAAATAACTCAAAATAGGTCCACATTGTCACTGCAAATCCTTGAATGTTTTGAAAATGAGGTAAGCCATGTTGTGATAAATTAGATATCCTTATATCTTACCTAATTCTGTAGTATTTTTAAGACTTTTTGTGTTTTTATTAGTACATTCATTTTATTTTCAGTTTTATATATTATATTTGGACTAAGTAAATATAGTAGTAGATTTTATTACCTTTGTATATGTTTCTTTAAATAAGTTGATTGGTAAAGATTTATATGAATGTTTACCTAATAGATGTTCTATTCCTATAGGCTATTGTAACTTATTTAAGATGATAGTTTTTTGTGGTCATTATTTTGAAGTCTTTAGTATTAGGACAAAAGTGTTTAATGAGTGTTTTAATGCTATTAAAAGGTTTTATCTCTGGATGGAGTTTCTGTTTTTTTTTCATTTTGCTGCAGTCATGGCTCCAGGGATTTGTAGAGACAATGTGGACCTATATTAAGTTATTTGTGATTTTCTTAGGTTGCACACCTATAGAACCTTTTTGCTTGAGTCGTGACTTTAAAATACATGATGTGATAACTTAGCACAATGGGTGGGCTCGCTCTTTCAAGTTATCAGTATACAAAACATTTAAAACCACATATCTACCTATCTTGGAAATAAAACAAGACAATATTTTACTATGAATTACATTGACAGATACTGTTAAATCCTAAGGCTAATACCACAGTGGGTACAGACCTTACTATTCATTATGGCTATAGTTGCCTTGTTCATTCCTAGTCATAGAAGTACAGATGTCACTACACAATTTACACTTACACTCTGTAGTGGCTATTTATCATATTGTCATTAGCAGTGCAGAAATACCTAAATGAAGGACTATAAAAATTAAGTTGTGCCAGTGATGCTGTCTTAGGTGAGGACTACAGTACTATCATATACAGCAGTACTACACACAGTATAGGTAACATCATGTACAGCAGTACTACACACAGTATAGGTAACATCATATACAGCAGTACTACACACAGTATAGGTAACATCATATACAGCAGTACTACACACAGTATAGGTAACATCATATACAGCAGTACTACACACAGTATAGGTAACATCATATACAGCAGTACTACACACAGTATAGGTAACATCATATACAGCAGTACTACACACAGTATAGGTAACATCATATACAGCAGTACTACACACAGTATAGTGATATTATGTGACTGCTCACTGTAGGACAACTGTGACACTTATGTCTCTAATCCAACATATCCCAAACTTTGTATATCTTCCATTTGCAGTGAGAGAGAGAGAGACAGAGAATGTCTGTACGTGTGTGCATGTTGTTAACCCCCAAAGAAAATAAAACAATGCAATGTCTCAGACCTGAACTGAATGGCCCACCAAGGCTGGATGTGTGTAATTGTATAGGGGCATCCCACGTAACCACCAGTTGTGAAATATACTGACTCTCACACCACCATGCAAGAATAAATTAATATTTTAGAAAACATGCAATGTATAGACTTGGCTACATCTTTCACCCTGAATTAGTTTTCAGAAATTCAGTGACCAACACTAGTGCCCATGGCCATAGGTACTATACAGAGCTACAGGGTCTCCTTTGTTTTTATGTAGCTTTAGATATTCCTAAGGGACCTGCCACTGATGAAGAAAAGCACACATCATAAATTTGTAGGCTCTTGTCTGATGTACCATAGCACTGCATATTTTGAAAATGTGTAGCGAGGCCATTTCCTTCAGAATAGGTCCCCATCGCAGCACAACAGATGCAATTATTATGCAATTCTGTCTTATAAGGCTAAATTGCGCAATAATTGCCAGTTGGCATGGCAGAACACCTTTTGAAAGTGTTTAATTGGGCCCACCTTCCAAATCAAGTAGGGCCTTACATTATTACCCTGGTGTCAGTTTAGGTCTATCCATCTACTCATCAAGGCAAGCCTTAAAGTCACACAAACTAGTACTTTGTTTGAATTTTACTGGTAACTTACTCCATAGGCTGGGAATATGCAGAGTTAGGAACTTATCTCTCCAGCAAGTAAAGTGTAAATTGAAGTCTCTAATACAGGTGCTTGAACTACTGGTTTTGTAAAGAAAAAGGAGGTCAAATAGGACTGGGTCTTAAATGGATCAAAATTCAAGACTCTGGTCACCTTGGAGCAATGGCAGCTAGAAAGTATAAGGAGATCTTTGCTAAGTTATCAGAATAGTTCAGCATTTAAAGCCTTTTTTTTAATAAAAATCTTTGGGGCCTTTCCAGCTGAGTGATATGTTTTCTACTATCTCATCCTAGGGGAAACACATAGTGGATCTCCTTAGAATGACTACTTCAACAATTGTTTAAGTCCATGAACTTGTCTTGATATGTAGGCATCATTCCTGATAAAGGCAGGATACTCCTCTAGACCAGTGTCTTTCCTGCTCTAATACATCTATTGTAATCTCCATCATGTCTCTCTGGATGTCCCTCTTGGTTGATGTGTGGTGTTTCTGACAAATACATGGGTCACCACTAGGTCATGGTCATGCTTGTGTGGTTTAAGAGGCCTTAGGGTCCTTCTTAAACTATGGATCCTGGCAGCAGACAAACATCTTACAGTCACCTTTCCATATCCAGTCTGGTGAGTTTGGAGTCTGTATGCCTGACTATAGAGTCACCTATGACTAAGACATTTCCCTGGAGGACAGCAGACTTAAACTTATAAGGTTAGGTCTGCTTTTCTGTTGAATCTTGGTTGATCTATGTGGAGTTATGTGGGGGGTGGAAAGGAGTAGGTGCCGCTTGGTGTGCTGAAGGCTGATATCTTATAGAGTATGCTGTAAGAGGATTTGGCAAATGTCTGCTCTGCTTATTTTAAATAATAAATGCTATTTTCAACTCCTCACTAAACTCAATCTCTTACTTGTGACGCCCCACCTCTGAGTTAGTAATCAAGGGGCCTCAATCCTCACCACTGGCAGCAGTGGGAGATGTTCCCTGGGAGGATAACAGGTACACGCACAGTATCCACACACACACACACACACACACACACACACACACACACACACACACACACACACACACACACACACACACACACAGGAAAGGCTGGCACAGGTTTACTAGCTATTCCTCCTTCTGCCCAGACAATAAGGTAGTTATGACTGCCACCAGATTCTCCTGCCAGCTACCTTAAAACTCTTCTAAGGGTACCCAATATACTGAGTGAAATTAATACAAATAGTAGTTTGACCAAGAGCAAGGCTATAGGAGTATCCCACACAGTGTCATCAAATTAATATGCAAGTACTTTCAAAACTTAAATTTCTCTACAAACATCAGCCACAATGAAAGGTTTAAATATATTTTATAATAAATAGTAAAAGAACAAGAAAATACTAAGTATATATTCACAGTGACATCAGAGTTCAAATCAAAGGAAATATTTAAAATAAAATTGAAGGACAGGCTCAGACAGATAAAGAAAAACAATATCTAGACTAGGCTTCACTATATTCCTGACTGAATCTAACAGTGTTATACTATTCCTACTTACTTGATAGAGCAAGGCAGATGATGTGGGGAATGGTCCTTCTTGTTGTCAGGCCCAAGACAAAATAAGAATGTTCAGTCTCACTGAGGGACTCCTCAAAATAACATCTAAAATATTACTTCTGGGATAGCTTGCAGAATGACATCACTTCTGGTCATCTGACTTCTAGTTCCCATGCAAACCCCCATTGCTGGAAGCTGGCAGGATTTAGCACCTACCTGTAAACACACACACACACACACACACACACACACACACACACACACACACACACACACACACACACACACACCTTATTTTTGCTCAGATCTGTGGCAGGTGCTGGAAGTCATAAAATATTTTATACCTCCATGCATCCACAGTAGTAATTAGTTCACCCCAAAGACAATGCAGAGAGCTTCCTAGTACAGACTTTGTGTCTCTGGCTGTATTGAAACCTGTGAAATAACATCTTTATGCCTTGGCCTGTAAAGTGATTTCAGTTCAGATATTTTTAAAGTTTGCTGGACTGAGGTTAACCTTTCAGTTTCCTGTGTTAAAACATATACATTTAAGCAGTTACAATAGTGCATGTACATTTCTGTTCTCTCCAGTAGGGCACACTGTGGATACATTTCAAACACAAGCACTTTACAAATACCTTTTCAAGAACATCTCTACAAATCAGTTTGATATACACATAACATACAGTTCTAATACATTTGTAACACAAACATCTTGTATAAATCAATTTAATATTCATAAATGACATATAATTATTTACAAAATTCCAGCCATTTGTACTGTCTGTACCTTCTATTGTCACATTTGCCATGAGAGAAGGGAACAGAAAATAAATATTTGCTAAATTGCCCTAAACAATTACTTCTAAAAATTCCAAGAAAGAAAACAAACAATGCAAAACAAATTTAAGCTAAAGCAAATTTCAATGAACAAGAGAAAAATAATAGAAACAATGGAAAACTGCAACCCTTAAATGAAAAGAAAAACTTCAAACTAGTCTCAACACCGGCAGACACAGGTCAGTTGCAGCTCCAAAACACCATGCAGTAACAGGTGAAGGTCTGTCAGTGTATCAGTGTTATATTGCTACAAAGTGTCTTAGCCATGAATATCTGCCCACTGGCTTTGTACGAATTATTGCTTCACTGCTTAAATATTATCAGACTGGCATTGTAGAAACATTCTTGCTTACCAATTTATGATAGTGGAGAAGTAACATACAGAATGTGGGTCCTGATTAAAAAACTTTTGCATATCCACAAAATGAATTGCATCAGAATTAATTGATCTAGGGATTTAACCTTTGCTTGTCACATAAATAGGACATGTTGGAAGGGCAGGTATGTGTCTCAGAGTATATCTCTTCTCTGGCATGAACTTCCCATCTGTGTGAAGCAGAGCTCTTTCCTAACCCTATTCAAGAGAGACTTCTAACACTAGATGAGAAACTGGAAATATTTCCTGGGCCTAGTACCTGTGTCTCTAATGGCCACAGGCAACTCTTGCCATTACTTACATATACCCCTTAAAATAACCTCTAAGGCACATACACTTGCAGGTTAGATTTGGGAAGTTTGGCTAGACTTAAAAAGGCCAGCACATTAACTTGCTGGATACATTTGGGATGCTTGGATCGGCTTATAACGGCCTCTGTAGTCATTAGCCTAATATACACTTATGAACCAATGAACCTCTAAAACTACATTGCTTTGACAAGCACTCCTCTCTGACAGCCAATAGTGAGAAGTAATATCCAACCATAGGCAAATGGAATACATTACTTTATCTTACATAATTGCATGCAAAAGCAAACAGAATATTTTTATAATTAAAAAGGTATACTTCATTCAAAGAGAAGTAAAACATTATAAGCAAAAATGAATTTTAACCAACCTCTGAAATAGATCCATAACAAGCCATATCGGTTTCACGTGTTTTTTTTTATGAAATACCACTAACACTCTTATGTATTATCTGATTATAATTACACAAATATAATACCAGATAGTGATAAGTAATAGTCAAATACAGGGTGTGGGAATGTTTCACTTTATTGTACATAGTAAGAAATGCCATATAGGACAGTTTCTTCCGCCAACATTTAATAATAAAAAAGGTTTTACTTTCTTTTAACAGAGGTAAATAGTTAAGGAAATAAATAGGTTTAACATTAGCAGAAACATATGCAGGCATTGAAATAGGGATCCTAATTATATAATTATGAGAGGTTCATCCAGACTCTGCCATAGCTTGCTCTGAGGGAAAGGTTAGTTTGCTTTTTTATTTCTTGAATTTTGTATTACTTTATTGACTTTTTCTATTTTGCATACTGTGATTTGTTTTCTTTACACTGTGTTTTACTTGTATTCTGCTTTTAACTACATATTAAAACTTGAAAGGAGACTATAGCTCTGTCTCTTGTGAGTCAGACAGAAATTAGAACAGGTCAATTAAGGAGTCACACATAAATTAGAACAGGTCAGTTAAGGTTAATCATCTGTGAACTTAGGGGGTTGAGGTAGGAACTAAACCTTCTGTTTAACGGGTAAAATAAAACATTTCAGAGCTTTACTGGAAAAGCTCACCCAAACTCTGCTACAGCTTGGTGTGAGGGAAAGGTTAGTTTGGTTTTTATTTCTTGTATTTTGTATTACTTTATTGTCTTTTTCTATTATGTATACTGTGATTTGTTTTCTTTACACTGTGTTTTACTTGTATTCTGCTTTTAACTACATATTAAAACTTGAAAAGAGATCACAGCTCTGTCTCTTGTAAGTCAGACAGAATTTTTTCCACTCTCCTACCCTGTTACTGTTGTGTCCTGAAACACCACTGTCTTTTTAGTTGTCTGCCCCTTTTGTTAATTTGACTATATATCTCGTTCCCTCTCTCCTTTCACTGGCTGGTGTGAATAAGAACAAAATTATCATTTTGTGAAATCACCCCCCCTTCAGCTATTTAAAGTTATTGGCCATCCTATTGTATTCCATAGTACCAGAATACATAAGTGCCTACCCCCTTTCAATCTATCTTGCTCTTTTAAAAATAGTGGCTCTCCACTAAAACTTAACTTTCTAAAGAGCTAAAACTCAAGTTACCCACTTTCATATCTAACTGCTTAGTGCACACTGCAGTGTTTAGGATAAACCATTTTTCATCTTACCTTTAAGCATCTATTGCAAGCCAACCAGTTATTGGAGAGCCCACATTCTGCCTCTCAGTAGTCATCTGAGATTAGTGCTTCTGTTTTCTCCTGGTGAGAGAAGGAGTGCAGGAACATTAATTTCTGAAGACTGCTGATCAGCAGAAAGCCTAATAACTGTTTTATAGGTGACAGCTTGGAATATGTGCTTATATTCTGATCCTGGTAAGAGAAGGTGCAGAGTGCATTGATTCCTAACTGCTTCTGGTTGGAGAGTGAGTGTCTCTCCTTAATGTACCTGAGTGGTCTGGTTGCTATTCGAGGCATCTACCAGAAAAAGACTACAAGTCTACAGACCCTTGAATCATCTAGGGCAAGACTTTGGATCACCAAACAGGCCATGGCCTGCTTCTTTTCTTGGGATTGGTGCTAACATTTTGCTTGTGGTGAGAGAAGAAGTAAAGGAGCATTGTATCCCAATACAGTGAAGCTGTAGTGAGACCAGCATTAGTAGTAGCCATGCAGTAGCCATTCATGTGACTCCCCTCTTTTCATCATTCTTGACAAGTTAATTCTGTGTTTTCAGTAAGTACTGCTTTATTTGTTTCTAACTTCAGAATATCTCCCTAAATGCTTCATCTTTAAATTTTCAGGGTTTATGTATTAGTTTCCCCTCAAGTGTTTGGCAGTGCTCTGTACAAACTCAGATACATTGAGTGACATTTTTCCTGAAAAAGCACAATTGAAATTTCTCCAATACCTAGTTGCACGCATGACAACTAGTTTGTAGTGACAAGCCCTGTCCCCATAGTTGCAAACCAGATACACCTGACAGTGACTGATATTCTCACTCCAACTGTCTAATGAATAAAAAAGGGTCTGTTACCATGGACATGAACTTTCCTACTGTCTCCATTACCAGCTTGGTGGATATGGGCATCCTGAGGCAATGTAAAAATTGCCTTATGTTTACTGACAACCAGTTAATTCTCAAACAAACTGATGGTATGTGAGAGATGTGTTTACACAGTCACAGGAGGCAAAGCTCTCACATAAAGTACTTCCAATATCAATAAGGTTGTCAGTAGTACACATGCTGCACACATCATGCACAATTCAAAGCAGATCTATACACTTGCATATTCTGAGGTACTTAAATGTAATCTTCCCAAACCACAAAGACCTCCTAGATGAAGTACACATAACAAATACCCTCAGCAGACCCAAATGTGCTCTTTCAAAACAACACCCACATCAATACATACAGCTACATCTCATGTAGCCTCTACCTCTAAGCCCATAAGGCAGGTCTACACACAATCCAACATTCTAGTCATTGGAGACTCTATCCCGAGACACACTGATGTCCGTCTCACCAGGCTGAGTAAGGAGAAAGTTACAGACAGTTGCTTATCAGGGGCTAGGATCTGCCACATTACACATGCACTCAGGTCACTGGACCACAATTGCCAATATGATTCAGTCATAGTCCATGTGGGAGTAAATGACCTGAGATGTATCTACCTATACCATATGAAGAGAGACATCATGGAGCTCTTGGAATATGTGTCTCAGGCTGGTATGAGCCTAGCATTGAGTAGCATTTTACCTTGTCCAAGGATGTTGCTACAATACAAACAAAAGATGATTGACTTTAATAATTGGCTTAGTTTCTGGTGTCATTCTAAGGGAGTGCAATATTTGTCATTATGGAAGTAGATGTTCAACAGACCATGTTGCCTTGTCAAGGATGATCTGCACCTCTCCCCTCTAGGCTTTTGAATATTAGCTAAAACATTGTCTTTCCCCATAGTGCCTGTTTTAGGCAATGCCAAACTGAAAGTTCTTCTGACATAAATCAAAACCAAGAAAATCTAAAGCTATTACTGCTCAATTCTAGAAGTCTAAACAAAAACGTCCACTCCCTAGAAGCTCCCTTTACCCTAGAGAATGCTGATGTCTGTGCGGTCACTGAGACATGCTTTAAAACTGCGGATAGCATACTGACAGTGCAAGATTATAATGCCTTCCACACATTTAGGCCAACTATTTCACAGGCAGAAGCTAAAGGTGGAGGTGTCTCTATTTACATCAAAAATAAATATTCTTCAGTCTAGTCAAACAGTGACCCGGGAAACCCATAATATGTATTTAAACTTATTAGAAACACTAACCATCCTATCCAGTACCATATTCGTGGGTGACTTTAATTACACCACTATTAATTGGGAATCCTATACAACACCAAATGCACAGGAACAGAGATTCCTGGATTTTGTAAAAAACAAACTCCCTGGACCAAATAGTCAATAAACCAACCAGGAGTGCAACCATACTGGATCTGGTCCTCACTAATATGGGAGACTACTGCACACACCCTACTGTAATACCTTCCCTGATAAGGTCAGACCACAAAATGGTCTCCTTTGAAGTAGAAATAAAACGTGGACCCTCAGCTAAAGCTGGAATATTCAGGCCCTATTCTAAGGCTAACCTCCTGCTATGAAGTGAAAACCTGGCAAAATTTCAAGCCCCCATAAACCCTGTGAACCATTCTGTCTATGCAGAACTGTTCACAGAAACCCTATACAAGCATGTTAATAGCTGCATAGAAGCAGCTGTACCCACCAGAAAGAAGTACAGAAGAAACTCAAAAAACAAGCCACCCTGGTGGAATCACAAAACCAATTGGCTATATAACAGGAGGAAGAAAATCATGGCAAAAATTAGGAGGTGCAGCACCCAGCAGGATAAAAGCACTCATCAAACTAAACAGACAACTCAGAGAAAAAAATAAAGTCTGCCAAAGCAAATTTGAGGTAAGTTTGGCCTCCCGGGCCACAGACAAACACAAAGCATTCTTTGGCTATGTTCACAACCTCAAAGGCAATACACAATTGTATGCAGAACTCATTGTAAATGGAGCCACCTATATTGAGCCAGAAGATATAGCAAACATCCTGGCTGATAAATTCAGCTCCAACTTTACTCCTCTCTTCCCCTCAACCTTCCCTCAGTAAATATCATCAGATATAACTCCCCCTACTATCACTAGGGAACAGGTCCTTAATGTTCTCTCTAAAACCAAGAACGCTACATTAATGGCCTCAGGCAGTATCCCAGGATGCCTTCTAAATAGCTTGAAACATGACCTATCAAGGCCTCTGGAATTACTATTTAACTGTAGCCTCCAAACAGGCTTCATGCTTCATGAATGTAGAAATGCAACACTCATGCCTCTGCACAATGGTGGGCCATCTACAGATCCTGGAAAGTACAGACCCATACTAGTCTTATATGTAAAGCCATGGAAAGAATTATCATGGAAAGGATTAACAGAGATATAGGAAACCTCCAGACACTGGACCCAATGCAGTTTGGTTTCGTCAAGGGCAGATCATGTCTACTCAACCTGTTAGACATTTTTGAGAAGGTTACCAAGGCAATGGATGAGGGCAAAATCATTCACACTGCCTACCTTGACCTGGCTAAGGCATTTGACACAATACCCCACTCAGGCATTGTTGACAAACTCAAGATGTTAGGTACAAACCAGTATGTCACCCGGTGGATAGCCAACTGGCTCACAGACTGGACCAAGGAAGTTGTGGAGTCCACCTCTACAAAGAGGCCAGTCACAAGTGGAGTCCTTCAGGGATCAGTCCTTGGACTGCTCCTTTTTGGCATTCACTTCTCAGAAGTCAAGGCCAATGTCAGTGGTCCTTGGCTGACTAAATTTGCAGATGATTGCAAATTAGGAGCTGTCATTGAATCTCACACTAACACAAATGTTCTCCAGGAGGGGCTGACACAGACAAACAACTGATGTCAGACCAATGGACTAAAACTAAATTCCAAGAAATGCATAATATTATCCTTTGGGAATTCCATCCCTGGTAACTATCATATTGAAAACACACCCCTTAGAGCTGACTCAGTAGTCAGGGATTTAGGGACACACACATAAATAGTAATCTAGCCTTTGATCATCACGTGTCTACAGTGGTAAGGAAATTATTCTATGTTGCACAACTTATAAACAAAGGTATGGCATCTAAGTCCAAGGAAGTCATTGTTCCACTTTATTCAGTGTCAAAGAAAAATATACTTTAAAAATGATCAAAACACGGTAGGTTCAGGTTAAGGCACTTTAATCTTGCAGCAAGGAGACAAAAACATGCTATTACAGAGTTTGTCTAACTAGAAACAGGAAATACTTTCATTTTTATACATTCTCTAACTAGACATGGCCTACCAAGCTGACGTAACAGATTACCACCTTTTTCATCATCATCTGTTGACCATCATTCCCATGAATTTCTGCTGATTTATCAATTTTTATGTGAAACTTCCTGAGGAAAACAACATGGCCTTGATTACTCCCAGTTAGATACATGTTATGTTACCATTCAAGGTACTATGGATAATTCAAGCACAATGCCAACAGTTCATTTCTCTAATAATCCTTTGTCTACTTTATCTCTAAGCTTCTGCAGCTGTACATGTTCTCATGCTTCGAACAGAGCTGATTGTTTAAAATCATTACATTTACAGAATATAGTATTGTTCATTCATTCGTTCCTGACCTAGCAGATAAGCACCTGCTTCTTAAGTACATTTCCAAAAGGCATAAACATGAATATTGCTGTGCTAGCAGTTACTAGGTCAGAGGGCATCTTGCAAGTTTCAGAAAGCATACTGCAGTTTTCAAAAAGCATCTTTTTCAGTCTCATATGAAACTCAATTTATATATAACATAGTACATGAATAATAGAATGAAAAGCGTATTAATACATTTGATTATTAATTGGCATTAAGCATACACACATTAATACATATTTTTCTAACATTTCCCTCCTGTTAATACTTTTTAATTCTATTTTCAAAAAAGATAAACAGTTTGCTTCTTTTCCTAACCTCTTCCAACCAGGATTTGCAGTTAAGAAAGTCATTCAGTTTAAACTTTTATGAAAGTGTCTCGCATTCTAGCAGCTCTTCAAATTCAGTACTTTGATACATAGTCTCAGATACTGATATATCTATGAATTCTTTGATTAGTTTCTTCATGCAGGGGATTCCACAACAAACATATTAGGAATAATCCTACCCCAATGGCAATTAATATGTTCATTAGGATGAAACCCCACCCCCCAAATACATTCTGGAAAAAGTCTGTCAGAGGGTTTGGGCCTGGTTTGGTCATGGCTGACACTTGCTGAATCACCTCGAGATGATCGTTAATCTCATGCTGATGATCAGGAATAAACGCACAGCATTCTTCTTTGATTAAAGCGCATGTCCCACCCCTCGCCGCTAGGGTGAAGTCAAGAGCAATTCGGTTTTGGAGTACTACAGTTCTCATGGCATTCATTTCATCAGTTATCAGTTCTAGAGTAGAAAAAGTTGCATTACTCATTACTTTGAGAAGTTTTGACAGTTTTTGCAGCTCCCATATCGATTTAACTGCACCATATGCAGGTAATATACCTGCCCAGGATATGACAGCATCACTCAAGTCCATGTGCGCAAGTTTGGTTCCCACAATACAATGGTCTTTCCGGCCTGCTTTGATCTGTCCCACTGTATTCTCAGGTTTCTTAACAGTCTTTTTGGTCACATCTCGGGTATTTCGAATATTTCCCTGAGGCAAAACTTCAGTGTGTCGGATGGCCGGGACCAGGTACCCCAAAAAACAACTTCCAAACCAATTCGCAGGTAACCATTTATATGCCTTTTTACCACACACAAAATAGCAGTCCTCTACTTTAGTTGTTACTTTGTTACGAAATGACTGCCCTGCATGAAACATTTTCCTATCTATTACAGATAACTGTTTGAAAAGTACAGGATTACGTTGTACCTGATCAAGAGTCTTATGCATAGATTTCAGAAATGAGTCATAATCTGTACTACAAGATCCACCCAAATCATTTGTTTTGTTATAACATTTATACTGTACGGTGACATTACACTTACTCCATCCCACTTGGATGGTATCATTTTTGTAAAAACGTACAATTCCTTTTTGTGTTACAGGCAAATACAGTGCTACCTTATCATGTGCTTTAATAGCAACTGTGTCAAAAAACAGATTTTCCCAGGTCGCATTGACCCCTAGGGGGATAGCAGCCATCAATAAACCCCCGTATGCTGTTGGTATGGCCGTGCAGACCCAGCAGTTCGAAACATTAAAAGTCTCAGCATACACATGTGTAATTGCCTGATAAGTGTTAAAGTTCAGATGCCAGTCTATGTTTGGTTCATTACGTCTAATCAGTTCAACTTTCGTGGCAGGAAAAAGGAGTGGCCACAACAAAAAGAACAGTGCGATTAGCATAGTTATTAAAATGATCATACAAGTTTTCTGAGGTTGCTCAATGTCTCTATTCACTCTGTACCTGGCCATTATGTTCTCGTTGTACAACAGTAACAAAGCTTTTGTCCAATTCAAAGTTCTTAACCAGTTTACAGTACGTCAAATGAATCCAGGAAGCTCGCTCCGTGATCTTGACTGCAGTAGGTGTCGACAGTAGTACCTGGTATGGTCCTTCCCACTTCAGAGAACTCCAGTTCTTTCGCTTCACAATTTTCACCCAGGCCCAGGTGCCTTGGGCTACTGGTGCTTCCGATTTCGGTTGCTCTTTATCTGAAATAGAATTTAACTGCAAAAGTTTATTATTCAAAAATCATCTCATATACCCTGCAAGTGAACTGTCAGCCTCTTGCTCTGCAGACATGAGAGGTTTCCACTGAGGTGTATAATATGCCCTCCCAAACAAAGTTTCAAAAGGAGTCAATCCCTTTGCATTTGGAACAGTTCTCATGCTCAACAGTGCTAAAGGCAAACAGTGCACCCAGTTCTTTTGTGTCTCGCTCATCAACTTCCTAAGCTTACTCTTCAACACCCCATTATGCCTCTCTACTAACCCTGCAGATTGGGGGTGGTAAGCGCAGTGATTTTTTAATGATATTCCAAAATAACGACTAAGTTGCTGTACTGTTTGGTTCACGAAATGTGTACCATTATCACTATAAATCTTTTCCAGTATACCAAATCTGGATATAATTTCTTTAACAAGGACCTTTGCAACAGTAGCTGCATCTGGGTTTTTAGTTGGAAAAGCTTCCACCCATTTGGAAAACATATCTATAATGATAAGGCAATACTTTTTATTCTCACACTTATTCAGTTCTATGAAATCCATACAAATAATATGGAACGGATACGGTGGTGTAGGGAAACTCCCTTGCTTAGGCTTCAATGCCCCTTGTGCATGATGCTTGTTACAAACATGGCATGCTGCACAAAAATTTTTTGTGTAATTTGTAAATCCATAGGTTGTAAACACTCGATTCACTAACTGTACCATCCCCCCTATTGAGATATGGCTCTGCCCATGGCTCAACAAAGCTGCATATCTAAACAAATTAGATGGCAAAATTGGTTTCTTTTCCTTGGAGATGTACACTCCCTTTTCAAGGATTGCTCCTCGTTTTATCCACTTCTGTTTTTCTACATTTGTAGTAAGTGTCTGCATTTTTTTTAACATGTCTAAATCTAAAATCTCAGAGGGTTGTAATTCCTCACTCAAAAGAAAAGCTTCTGAGGCTGAAGCTGCTTATTTCGCAGCTGTATCAGCCCACGCATTACCTTTTGAAATCCTATCCTGTTGCTTAGTATGAGCTACGCATTTGCAAATAGCTACTTTTTGAGGTAACTGAATAGAGTCTAATAAATCTAAAATGAATTGCACATGATTATTTGGTTTACCAGTAGATGTTATCATTCCTTTATTTTTCCACTGCTGCGCAAAAACATGTACAGTAGAAAAAGCATACTGACTGTCAGTATAAATATTCACTTTCTTACCTTTTGCTAAGGTACATGCCCTTGTCAAGGCAATCAATTCTGCTGCTTGTGCAGATAAATTGTGTGGTAAAGATTTTGCCTCTAAAGTTTCAGTATCAGAAATGACTGCATACCCCACTAGGATCTGTCCTGTAGGACCCCTCCTGCACGAGCCGTCCACATAGTATGTCACCTCGGCATCATCCAAGGGAACATCTGTAAGGTCTTGTCTAGGTAATGTTTTTTGCTCAATCACCTGCAGGCAGCAGTGCGGTTTGCCATCTGCAGGGGTTGGGAGCAAGGTTGACGGATTCAAAGTTGTGCATCGTTCAATTGTCATATGAGGTTGGCTCAACAGTATAGTCATACAGGAAAGATGTCTAGCAGGAGAAAGATATGCTATTTTTTCTTGCAGTAAAATAATTGTGACTGCATGAGGCACTCTCAATGTGAGAGGGTGGAATAACACTACTGAGACCGAAGCCTGCACTGCCATTGCAGCTGCAACTACTGCTTGTACACAGTGGGGCAGAGACTGCGCCACTGGGTCTAACTGTGATGAATAGTAAGCTATGGGGCGTTGCTTGTCCCCATGCTGATGTGTCAATACTGATGTCATATAACCCTGCTTACAGTCTACAGTTTGAAAAAATTGCTTATGATAGTTTGGTAATCCTAAAACTAAGGATGATGCTATCAGTTGTTTCAGCTTGCAGAAAGCTGCTTCTGGTGTCCATTGTAATAAATCCTGTGCTGCCATTGGCTTTTTGAATATTAAATTGGCCAGTGGAGCAGATTCCAAAGCATAATTTGGTATCCAACTCCGACAAAAGTTAGTAGTTCCCAGGAAGGACATCATTTCCTTCTTGGTAGTTGGTCTAGGTGCTTGTAATATTGCTGTTTTTCTATCTTCATCTAATATTCTACCTTCTTTGGATATTACATATCCTAAGTACTTAACTTGTTTTCTCCAAAGTTGTAGTTTGTTTTTGTTTACTTTGTGTCCTTGAGTAGCTAGAAACTGTAATAATGTTATGGTGTCCTCTTTACATTCTTGCTGGGTGGGGGCTGCCAGCAGAATGTCGTCTACATAAAGTAAAATCTGACTACCTTTCGGTGGGACAAACCCCGCCAGGTTGCTTGCCATTTCTTGTGCAAGTATTGTTGGACTTTCACAATATCCCTGTGGTAATCTCGTATATGTATACCGTTTCCCCTGAAATGTAAATGCAAACCAATGTTGGCTGTCGGGGTGTATCGGTATTGAGAAAAATGCATTACTAATATCTACCACAGAAAAATACTTTTGCTGAGGTTTCAAATCATTCAGTAAGGTGTGCGGATCTGGCACCGTTGGTGCCCTGGGTATAACTGCATTATTTACAGCTTGTAAATCTTGGACCATACGCCATTCCCCATTTGCTTTCCTGACAGGAAATAAGGGTGTATTACATGGTGAATCGGGAGATTCTATTAAGACTCCTTCCTTAAGTAAGGCTGCTATTATAGGTTTAATCCCTATCTCTGCATCCTTCCTCAAGGGATACTGTCTTTTTTGGGGTCTAAAAGCTGACTTTGGCGTTATGGTAACTGGTCCTGCTGTTCGTATAAGCCCTACATCTGATTTCCCTGTTGACCAGAGAGTCTCTGGTATGTTTCGCAAGGCTTTTTCCTCTTCCTCCAATAAGAGTAATACTCAGCTATTCTCACTAGCCTGTGAGTGCACAGCTGGGTGTGTCTGTGTAATCCAATTCAATTTCTGCTTCTGTACTCCTTGTTCGGAGAGTTCTAATTCTGTCTGTTTTTCCCACCTTGTGACTTTTTCTCCTAAGTCTGCCCATTTTAAAGTTTTGTTCTTAGTTAAACTAACATGTGGCAGTCGATTAGATTTGTAAAGTGCTAAAAATTCCTGGGGCAATGAACAGCTTACTACACTGTTTCCTTCAGCGTCCCAGTACAAGTTTCGTAACACTAGTCTGTTTGCATGGTTCTGAAACAATTCCTGCTCATATTCTTTATCAGGTCCTGGTCTATTACAGTAATATAGAGTACAATGCAACAGATGCTGTTTGTCAATGTTGAGGGAGGGGGACTTACTGATGGCTACGTTCATCAGTTCTTCGGTTACTGCCCCTGGACCAGTTGTAACCAAGTCCTGGCTGTACCAATAATATGTCTCACCCTCCTGTCACACCACAGAAGTATCCATTTGTCACTGTGCTTCCATACCCTGCATGGTTGGAACTATGGCTATGCCAAATATCTGCATTAAGTCTCTACCCAAAAGGTTTACTGGACATTTTGCAAAAACTACAATTTTACTTTTCTGGGTCTTTCCTGAAATGGGGTCTGTTATCGCTATGTCATGGGAGAGTGGCTCCCGATACAGCTGTCCATTAGCTGCTTTTACTAGTATATAATCTGGTGATTCTGAATCTTCCGGTAATTTGGAAGGGTGTATCAGGGTCCGTGAAGCCCCTGAGTCGCACAAATATTTGACTTCCCTCCCCTCTACCAGAAGCGTCACTTCCGGTTTTGTATCTGCTAAGTAAAGCCCTAGGCTCAATAAGGCTAAGTCCAAAATTTCATTTTCTTCAATGTCTACAAATTCATGTACATCCTCTACCCCTTCTGTCACATCCTCTACCCTTGCTATCACATTTGTACTTGTCTTTTCCTGTTTATTTCCATTTAGTGATTCTTGACTATCATATAGTCATTCCTCATCCTCCTTATTTTCTGCAGTCACCTTCTTATTTAGCCTGCAATCCCTTGCTAAATGTCCTTTTTTCCCACATTTAAAACATTCACCTCTTTTCTTCCTTTCTTCAAAATCTTCTGATCGCTTGTCTGATTGTTTATTTCCCTGGGTATTTTTCTTACCCTTTCTCCCAGTTTGTTCTACAAATACTTCTGACCCATCTTCTGCTGAAAATACTTGAGTTTTCTTTTTCTTTTTACTATTAAAATGTCTCTCTGCATGTCTAGCATATTCGAGTAATGACTGCAATCTACTCGTACGATGATCTACCATGTGCTTTGTAATAAAGCTGCTAATGGGAGTTATACTACCCTTCAAGAATGCATTCTTTAGCTGTAGCTCACAAGGGGAATCTTGTGTCTGGATTTCTGGTATCTGCATTCCGCAGTGGTTATTAAAACACTCTAATAATCTAGCATAATATCTATCAACTGTTTCACCTTCTTGTTGAATGCACTGATTAATGCAAGTCCAATCAGCCCTAGGCTTCCACTTTTCAGAGATTCGGTCTGTCAGACCTTTTACTCTGCCATCCAATTCAGCATTAGTATGTGGGAGTGGTCTAAGCTGTGCATCATGAGGATTCCAGTCGCCACTGATCATGTGCCAATCTGGACCTACAATTTGTCTAACTACTTTTTCTACTTCTTCTCCGTTCAAATGGTAACTTAATCTCATACCCTGTAAGTCTACTAAAAATTTTCGAAAATTCACTTTCGGATGGGGAATTCCCTCCGTGGCTTTCTGGATATATTCCGGTGTCCACAGTCTATAAACTAAAGGAGTCGGATTCTGTCCTGCCTGTCCTGCCTGAGGATTCAGTACTTCTATGAGTGGACATATTTCTTCCTCACTCATAGCTTGTGATTTCCTATTTATTTCACATAGTTCAATCTCCCTTCTCAAGTCGCGTGTTCGAGACCTTGTCTCGATAGGATCCCTGACAAATGGTTTTGATGCTGTGGAAACAGCTGGGTATAGCGGAGGTGGATCAGCTTGTCCACTCGCTTCATATTCTGGTAAGGGAAGCGGAGGGGGCGAAGGAGGGGCCGTTGCTATTACCAAGTTATTATCTTCTTTGTCTAAGAACATCGTTTTTGAATTTTTTATCTTTTGTTCCCTGCGATTTGGTTCCTCAAGCCACCTATGCTCCTGAGGGACTCCTAATTGTCGATGTTTTTTAATTGACCTTTTGCATCTGTTTTTAGTTGCCTGACGAGTTTAATAAGTGTGAGTTTATCTAAATTACCATCAAATTTATACTTATCAACCCATTTTGAATAATACTTAACATTGTCGGCACGCTGTAATTGCATATATTTCATGTCTTCAGTTAGGGGCGGGTCTCGGGAACTTTTCGTACACTGATTTCCCATTGTTGCCTTAGCGAAGCTGTAAATTGTTACGTAACCCTTCTTATCACATGGTACCACGGTTCTATACCTTTTCACAGTTTATCTAGAATAACTGCCTACCTATCCTGTTTCCCTGATCTATGACAAAACAGTAACCCCTTTTTTGTCCCTGATCTGCACATGCAAATCTTCCTGACAAAAACAGTTCTGTAACTAGTCCCTGATCTAAAAACAGAAATAAGGTAATTCCTCCTTACCTGACCCTCCGTGAGTTGATCCACCGGATTGTTGACTCGTCCTCCAATCCCAGATCAGAAACAGTGGCTGGCCTCTTTCGAACGACAGTTCAGTCGGAGGTCTTTCAAAACAGAAGAACTGATTTGGCCTCTTCTCCGTATGGATGCATACCACCGGGTCCAATTCTGACCTAGGCCTAGAGCGAGAGGTACTTTCCGGTCCGAAGGACCAAACTGTCAAAGGAAAAATATACTTTAAAAATGATCAAAACACGGTAGGTTCAGGTTAAGGCACTTTAATCTTGCAGCAAGGAGACAAAAACGTGCTATTACAGAGTTTGTCTAACTAGAAACAGGAAATACTTTCATTTTTATACATTCTCTAACTAGACATGGCCTACCAAGCTGACGTAACAGATTACCACCTTTTTCATCATCATCTGTTGACCATCATTCCCATGAATTTCTGCTGATTTATCAATTTTTATGTGAAACTTCCTGAGGAAAACAACATGGCCTTGATTACTCCCAGTTAGATACATGTTATGTTACCCTTCAAGGTACTATGGATAATTCAAGCACAATGCTAACAGTTCATTTCTCTAATAATCCTTTGTCTACTTTATCTCTAAGCTTCTGCAGCTGTACATGTTCTCATGCTTCGAACAGAGCTGATTGTTTGAAATCATTACATTTACAGAATATAGTATTGTTCATTCATTCGTTCCTGACCTAGCAGATAAGCACCTGCTTCTCAAGTACATTTCCAAAAGGCATAAACATGAATATTGCTGTGCTAGCAGTTACTAGGTCAGAGGGCATCTTGCAAGTTTCAGAAAGCATACTGCAGTTTTCAAAAAGCATCTTTTTCAGTCTCATATGAAACTCAATTTATATATAACATAGTACATGAAAAATAGAATGGAAAGCGTATTAATTCATTTGATTATTAATTGGCATTAAGCATACACACATTAATACATATTTTTCAAACATTCAGTATTCATCAAACCTATCATTGAGTACAATGCCCTCTTTGGTACACACTTAACCAGGCATATCCATCAAATGGAATGTCCACAGAGTTTCCTCACTAAAAGAATACAGGGCACAAGTAATATGTTCTATGCAGACCACCTCAAGGCCCTATCCCTGTATTCTGTTTCCAACAGGCTTTTGAAAGGAAATCTATGCTTGGCATACAGGGCATTGTGAGACCCCACTCTGATGGGCCTCCGGCATATCCACAAAACAATCAGCACCAGAATTACTTGTTCTAAAGACATAAACCTTGCCTGTGATATAAATAGGACCTGCTAGAGAGATAGGCATGTATCCCACAGACTACCCCCTCTATGGAATAGGCTCCCCATCCATGTGAAGCAGAGTTCCTCCCTAACCCAGTTCAAGTGCAACTTGGACAATTGGATGGGAAACCGAAAGTTCATCCCTGATTTGGTACCTATGTCTTTAATGGACACAGGTAACCTGTAAAGGGTTCATCTCCCAGGCCCATGCTTACACTTATCAAGAGTATCAGAACTTGTTAGAGATATGGGATGCATGGCTAGGTTTAAAAAGGCCCTTGTGGTCATTAGCCTAGTAAACACCTATGAACCTATGAACCTATAATGAGTAACAACAGGACCATAAAAAGGGATAAATATCTAACACAACAAATTCACAGATTGTGGAGCAAACTTCCTTTAATGGTTAAAAAATTAAATACATTGAGTATGTTTAAAAGCTGATTTAATGAATATCTGGGTTATAATAAATATCAATCTGGAATAATGGAGACTGCAGTTTTGATGGCCTAGAATGACTAATACAGCAAAGTTAAAAACCATGAAACTGAAAGAACTTTAAGAGGTAAAGAACTGCATCTGAAATATTGAACCAGAAATACAATAAGTAATGTGACAAGTTTATTACTACCACATAATGGAAAGCAGTCATGCCTGAACTTATGTGCAACTGCAAAGGCTTTCTGTCATGTTTATTGGTCACACCAAATCTTTTTGGAAAAAAGTAAATAATTGATTGGGATAATGAATGGTGACTGAAACCCTGAAACAGAATCACAGCAAATAACATGGCCTAATAGGTAAGCAGTCGTGGCCTAACTGCTAATATGCTAGCAAACTGAATGCTATGCGGCTGCAACTTCAGTGCTTTTCAGTAATGGCAAAATGTTCACAAATTATATCTTGTTTGTATTCCAACCAATTTATTGAACTATAGTGTGCCTGGGTATGTGCAAGCCAACACAAAATGGGACAACATATTAAGTGTAATAGGCAAGATGAACTCTTGGGCTGACCAAGATGGCCAACTAGGTGGTTGCCTGACCAAAATTTCAAACAAAAGGCTGAAATATAATTGTGTATAATAAAATACTTTTATATTATTTATTTTGTTAAAAAACAAAGTTTGGGCCATGTGGGGGAAAAATTAATAGTACATACAGTACATATAGTAGTATTATATAGTAGTGCATGCAAATCTTTTCAAGGCAGTATTATAAAATTAAACTATCAAGGAAACCTCTTAATGGCTTAATGCAAAATATATGTAGAAAGTTAAATAACTCTGTAGCAGTGTGCCTTCATTGAAGGAGATCATTAATTATTTATTAATGGAAACATATTGCAGGAAGCCATATGCAGTGATATTTATATGTCTCACAATGCAGTATGTATTATGAAAGGACAGTAAAATACTACAGTCATTAACACATAGTGAATTCATATGTATCAGCAATTAGTATACCCTGAATATTGCTGAGTAACAGACAAAGAAGTTATATGTATTACAAACGGTATATGTTTATCAGGGGTGTAGCATGTCCCAGTGGTGATATTGGTGCTGAAGGCAGGCACTTGGGGAAAAAAAATTAAGGCTCATTAGAAATGTCCTGGCCATCCATGCTTATGACAGCATCCCAGGAAGAGTTCTGTAAAGGCCTACAGAGGTGGCAGCAGCATGGACTTAGAAGGGAGATGCTTCCTGCTGATTGTAGCACTCCCCGCAGGTTTCTTGGGGTCCTAGTCAAGACAGTCTGAATGGGGGCTGGTTATAGAAAGACCGATCATCTACAGATAGCCACACCACAAATGGCATTCATGCCTATGATAGCTCCTTCAGGGTGGCTACTACTCAAGTCAGTGGCCATCTGTCACTGTAAAGGAATAAATAGGCAGAGATTTGTAGGCAGGAGTGTGGGGGTAAACTGCACATTTTAAAAGAAAAGACAGATAAAGACAAATATATAAGGGATTTGAATGAGCCAGCTTGTATTTTCACCAATAAAGTAATACATTTACTGGATAATAAAAATCAGTCACTGGTAAAATTTGGAATAAATGCTCCGTAGCACAAAAGAAATACTAACAAATGTGAGATAAATCCAAAAACTTGGCAATGGAGCAACCAGGGCTGAAAAAATATACCAAAAAGTCCAAGCGCAATGTCACAATAGAACACGATTTATTAACACTGGTAAGTGCTTTCACTTAGGAGCTTCATCAGACCAACCATTGCACAGAAAACATAAACGTATATATAACGTATATATAACAACTAAATTAACGACAATCATTCAATTAAAACTCCTTAAAGGCATATACATAAAACTTGTATACATAGATATAGGTCAGAGATACCAAGCAAAACTACCATGTGTATCCTCCATAAATATTAAAATGCATATTTGTTAAAATAACAGCTCTATTCCAGACATGGAATGAGACAAAATAAAAATGAACACTTTGGAGACATGCACATTATTTACACAATCTTCTCCTTTTTAAAACTGGCTTGATGGAAGCCCTCTCATTCTAGCCCTTCCCTCTATCTGCTCTTAAAATAATGATCCAACAGGTCTCCCTAAATTCAGTGTATGTTTGAATATCTCCTTCCCTAACACCAGGTGTGATCGCCTCTATTATCCTAAACTTAAATGTGTGCTGAACCCTAAATTCAGATACATGCTTGGACAGGGCATTATGTGGGGAACCTCTCTTGATGTTATACATATGTTCCTTCATCCTATCTCGTAATACCCTATTGGTCTTCCCCATATAAAATGCCCTGCAAATTCCACACTCTGCTAGATAAACCACGTGGGGGGGTCATGCAATTATAGATCCCCCTAAACGAGAAATCTTTACATAGGTCTGGATGGTGAAACACCTCAGTGGTATTGATATAACCACAAAAATTGCACGACTTGCATGGTTCAGTGTGACCAAACCGCATCTTATCCACACCTCTTTGGTTAGTACACAAAAGTCTTTTCAGGTTCTTATGACTTTTGAACCTGAATGTAGGCTCACTACTCACTATATTCCCAATATCGCCATCAACTAAAAGGATTGGCCAATGTTGCTGGAAGTTTCGGTAACATACCCCGACTCACTGGTATAAAATAGTGGGATCCTAGTATAATTAATCCCACTATTAGGTTCAGGGCTTTCAATAACATCAGATGGTCCAAAGTATGGTCTTGCTTTGGTCTCTCTCAAACCAACCAAGTCATCCCACTGTCTATTTAACTCTTCTCGAGTATATCCCCTATCTAACAATTTCTGCTCCAAACCAGCCAACTCTGATTGTAACCCAGCCAGCGAGGGGTTCATCCTGGAGGCTCTCATACCCTGTCCCCTAACAAGATTCTTAAAAATATATCCAGGATGCATGCTGGATCTAAAAATATAAGTGTTCCTATGACATGTTTTACGAAAAATTCCTGTGTTAATCATGCACTGATCCAACTTTTCAATATAAATGTCCAAGTATTCTATAAAGGTGTAAGACAAATGGTATGTGAACGAGAGGCAGTCTGTTAAACTATTCATAACTTCAAAAAACTTGATAAATTCTAGTGTAGACCATCGCCACAAGATGAACAAGTCATCCACGAACGCCTGTAAAACATGACATTCCTCTTGAATTCCTCCAAAGGGAATAACAAATCATTTTCCCATTGTGCAAGAAACATATTGACGTAGCTATTGGCACAAGAAGTACCCTTAGCTATGCCATGTTTCTGTAGGTAAATACAATCCCCAAATATAAAAACATTGTTATTCAACTGGTTATTTACTGGATAATACTTTTGCTGTGACTTGCAATAGACTGCAACTTGGACAGCCTATAATATTTAGGCTAGCATACATAACATTAGTTAAATTGTGAAGCACAATAACTGATCCTTACCCTTGGCTGCTTTTGGCTGTAAAATCATAGATTCTGTGGGCCTGGCACTTAAGACCTTTTGGCAACAACTAATAATCCAAGTGAACCATTTTCAGGTTCAGCCCAGGGCTTAAGGGATACAAGATGACAGAGGAAGAAGTTTACATAATAATTTATTTTACGAAATTAGTTATGCAATCAACAATCAATGATACAAAAACAGTTTTAGGATTAATCAGTGAGACATTAGCAATAGTGCGTGTGTCTTCTTACAGCAGGAGAACATCTAATAGTAAAGACATTTATACTCTACAGTGAATATTGTGCTACAATATTCACATTGAGATGTGTGCATCAGGAAGAGAGGAACAGTAGGGGAAGGATTTCTAGATGCAGTAGGTTGGGGGAGGAAGATGAAATCAGTTTGAGGAAAGTTTTAAGGCAGTTAATTATTGTGACTAAGTGGAGGAGAAAGAGACAGAAAGGGATGTATATATAGAAGACCTTTGTGGGGAGGGAGGGGACAATAAATTTGTTAGAGATGCATTTGTGTGTGTGTGTGTGTGTGTGTGTGTGTGTGTGTGTGTGTGTGTGTGTGTGTGTGTGTGTGTGTGTGTGTGTGTGCACGTGTGTACATGTATGTGTGTACATTTGTGTATGTGTGTGTGTGTGTGTGTGTGTGTGTGTGTGCGTGCGCGTGTGTGTGTGAGTGTGTGTGTGCATGTGTGTCTACATGTATGTGTGCATGTGTATGTGTGTGTGTGTGTGTGTGTGTGTGTGTGTGTGTGTGTGTGTGTGTGTGTGTGTGTGTGTGTGTGTGTGTGTGTGTGTGTGTGTGTGTGTGTGTGTGTGTGTGTGTGTGTGTGTGTGTGTGTGTGTGTGTGTGTGTGTGTGTGTGTGTGTGTGTGTGTGTGTACATTTGTGTGTGTGTGTGTGTGTGTGTGTGTGTGTGTGTGTGTGTGTGTGTGTGTGTGTGTGTGTGTGTGTGTGTGTGTGTGTGTGTGTGTGTGTGTGTGTGTGTGTGTGTGTGTGTGTGCATGTGTGTCTACATGTATGTGTGCATGTGTGTGTGTGTATGTGTGTGTGTGTGTGTGTGTGTGTGTGTGTGTGTGTGTGTGTGTGTGTGTGTGTAGGCGCACACGCATGCATGTGAACATGTGTGTGTGTGTGTGCGTGTGTGCATGTGGATGTGTGGATGTGTGTGTGTGTGTGTGTGTGTGTGTGTGTGTGTGTGTGTGTGTGTGTGTGTGTGTGTGTGTAGTGTATGGGAGAAGTTGCATTGTATCTGTAATGTGCCTGATGTGTGACTACTGCAGTATGTTTTATATCTTAATGTGAGGACTAATGAGTACTAGTGAACCTCCAAATACTGGTAGTCGTAAAAGTGCATGGAGTGTTGTTGAACTGTGTTGTAGAACAGATTAAGTGATGGCAATTACATTTGGATTTGTTGGTTTATAGATTCATAGATTTTTATTAGGCTAATGACCCAGGGAGCCTTTCTAAGCCTAGCCAAGTTTTCCAGAAAGAATAATGATGTCCTCTGTCCAAACAGGACATGAGATCTAGGCATTTAAAACCTACCTCTATCCCTAAGGGAGACGGGTACCAGGACTGGTGTAAATTTCTTATTCCCCATCCACTGGTCTAGATTGCTCTTAAATAGAATAATAGACAAACTCAGCTTCATATGGATGGGAAGTCTGATCCACAGGAGGGGCAGTCTCTGGGACACATATCTGTCTCTCCAGCATGTACTGTTTAAGACACCCTCAAAATTAAGATCCCTAGACCTTGTAACCTTGTATTTTTTTGGGTTTCTAATACCATGACAGGAATTGAACCCATTCCTAAGTCAAAGTATGACCAAAGTTCATGAAATTAGTATTGTTTCAATCTTTAATGTCAGCCAGAAGTCCTCTTCGCAGCACCCACAGTGTGCCCAGTAATAACTCCTGCAATTCATATGTGGTTACATGTAGTGGTAACATGTCTAAATATGACTACAGATTTTTTTTATGAGACCCGACTACTACTGGAACTGTCTGGGTGTCTTTCATCCACATTGCAATCATTTCTGCCTGCAAATCCTGATATTTTATGACTTTGTGTCTCTGTGTACACAAGACACTGTAGTCACTAGGTGTGGTGATTTCAATGATCAATGCTACTTTTGTCTTCTTTTTATGGACCACTATAGCCAGTTTTCTAGCATCTGTCTTTTGAACTGTTGGAAATGGGTGAGCCCATGTAATGTAGACATCATCATTTTCTATGATGCTTTGTGGCTCATGTTTCCAGTGTTTTATAGCCACCTCAATACCATAATGTTTGCACAATCCCCTGTTCAACAGTCTTGCCACATTATTATGCCTTTCAGTATACAGTCCTTCTGCCATTAGTATGTCACAACCAGCAATGAGGTGTGCAACTGTTTCTGATTCGGCTTTACAAAACCTGCCTTTGTGTATTTCTCCCACATGTTCAATGGACCTTCGAAACCAATGTGTACGTAGCCCACTATCTTCGCCCTCCAATATTAACCTACCATCTCTTGGTTTGAATTCACCTCATTTTAACCATTCCTGCATTCATTCATGATCAACATAAGGTTATTCTAGAAGTTTTCTGTACTTGCAACTATATTTATGCATTTTCCACATTTATTGTCTTTTTATTTGGTCCTTTACCTTGTATTCTTTCCATTGTTTTTTGGCACATTCAGTTGCTCCCTGGTTTTTATCTACTTCTGGTTTGATTTCCATTTCTGCTTGACACTGATATGCTTCTGCTAGATTAAGCAGATAAGTCATCATAGATTTATTCTCCTCATCATGTTTCAAAACTTTTGCTACATTTGGGTCTTGTGAGGTCAGTAGATATGTGTGGAGTTCCATGACTGCAGATCTAGACATGTAGTCAATTTCAAGGAAGCCCATCCCTCCTTCGGAACAGGGAATGTATAATCTTGGTATACACTGATTTTTATAAATCATTTGGTGAGCATGAAGCATCCTTGTGGTTTTCCTATCTAATCTATCCAACATATTTTGGGGCCAGTGAATCACTAAAACTGTAAGTTAAGACAGGAAGAGCTGTTTTCAGGATTAGTTTAAATCTTCTAAAATATTCCTTACTAGTTTCTATTCACATTTATCCATGTTTTATTGTTGATCCTTCATCAATTCCCAAATATTTATGCACTCCCTCTTGCTACAGTTCTTTTATATCACATTCTTGTCCCAAACTGACGTTTTCCTGGTGTTGCAGTTTTTCTCCTTTAAAGGTTACTTTTGCACATTTATCAAGACCAAATGACATTCTTGCATCGTCTGAAAATGTTTTGACAACTTGCATTTGTGCTTTCAGTTCCTCATCTGATGACCTATACAGTTTTAAATCACTGACAAAGACAAGATGAGAAGTCTTTACACTTTGTTGTTTTCTAGGAGCCAAATTATACCCATGGCCAAAGCTGTTAAGTAGACAGCTTAATGGGATAAGGGCAAGAGAGAATAACAGCGGTGACAGAGTCACCCTGGAATATCCCCCTTTGAATTTTGTCCCTGGAATAATAATTTGTCCTTTATCATGGCTTAATTGCAAAGTGGTCTGCCACTGTTTCATGGTCAGTGTAATGAGTCAATCAGTGTAGGGTATATCTTATACATTTTTAAGCACTCTTTTATCCATGAATGTGGGATACTACGAAATGCTTTTTGTAGTCAATACATACCATGCATGGATTCTTCCCCTTTTTACAGTTCGCCACTATGAGTTTATTTAACAACAAATGATCCTTTGTTCCATATGACTTTCTTTTATTGCTCTTTTGTTCTACTGCCATAATTGAGTTTTCTTCTAAATGACTATAAATGCATCAATTCCAGTGTATAGTTTATACTACGTTGGAAGGCAAGTTATTGGTCTATAGATTTTAGGGTAACTTGCAGGTTCACTCTTAAGTAGAAACATTGTTTTTCCTGTTGTTAGTCAGGTTGGTGTCTGTTCGGGGTGCGCATATAAATAGTTCTTACTCATGGCTAAATCCTTGTGCAAAGATACTTAATAATACTTTTAACCAGAAGTTAGATACTGCATCTGGGTCTGGGGTTTTCCAATTAGAGGCTTTTCTTAACTTTGTTTCAATCTCTCTGGCTGTTACTTCATCCCATTTCATATCCTGTACCTTTAAACTTCTTATTCTTTCTTTTATTTCATTTATTTTTTATTTAACATTTGCTTACCGAGAAAGTCCAACTGGACATTTGTCCTTTTTCAGTGGAGGCCCGAGGAGAAAAGCTCTATTTAATAAATTAACATAGTAAAGCACAATATAAAGATAAGTATAAAACAGTGGGATTAATAAACAAAATTGTACATATAATGCAGTGAGAGATTTTGTAAATTCTTTCTTAGTACTGAACAATTAATCAATAACAATAGAGAGCATCAAGTTTGACATTTGTAGTGTTAATCATGACTGTTTACAAGGCTTTATGAGTATTTGCTTTAAGCTATTATAAGTGGTCCTATACAGTCAAGCAAGGAGGCTTAGATGGAGAGTTAGGATCAGGATGGAACAGAGGAGTGTACTATCCTAGAGTTGCAGGAACAGAGCCAGGAGCTTGTCAGGTGGGTTTTTAGGAGCTTTTTAAAGTGTATTGTTGAGGGGGTGGTCACTAGTAAGTTTGGTAGGTGGTTCCAAAGCTTGGAAATGTAGTTGGAAAAAAGGGATTCACCTGCTGAGTTTTTTGCTTTAATGATTTGTAGGAGGAGTTTGTTGTTAGAGCAAAGGGATCTCAAATCAGAGTAAGGTTAAATGAATATCTTTGAGGGCTGGGGTGTTTTCAGGGTGGTAGATAATTTTATGAGCTAAGGTTAGTTTGTTGAAGTGTAGGAGCTGAGGGAGTTCAAGCCAATCGAGCTGTTTTAGTGCTAGACAATGATGTGACTTGCAAGAGGCGTTGGTGGCAAATTTGGATATTTTATTGTAACAAGCTTCAAGTTTTGCAAGGCTGGTTTTACAGAGATTTGTTTAGACTGGGGATGCATATAGAAGTGTAGATATTAGGTGTGTCCTGGCAACTGTAATTTTTGTACCACTAGTTACAAATTTTTGTTTATATATAGGAGGCCAAGTTTGTTTGTGAACTTTTGTAATGGTTTGGTCTATATGGAGGTTGAATTTCAGGGTATTATCAATTACAACTCGAAGTAGTCTGGTATGAGTAGTTGGAGTGACCATGGGTTTGTTTTTAGAGAGGATGTGGAAGGTTATGGGGGAGAAGTGATTCTAGAGGGGTAGAAGTGTAGTAGGTTTGTTTTGTTGGGATTTAGTATAAGCTGGGAGTTGGTTAGCCAGGTTTCTACAGATAGAAAGGAGTTTTAGGTAAACGTTTGAAGTTCTTTGACAGAAGAGGCAGAGCATATCAAAGTGGAGTCGTCAGCATATTGAATCATGCTGGCATGGGGAGTGGTGGAGTGAAGCTGATTGGTAAAGAGAGAGGATAGAAGGGGTCAAAGGATGGAGCCTTGTGGGAGCCCAAAATTGGCTGGGAAGAAGGGTGAGAGGGATTGTTGCCACTAGACTGCTTGTTGATGGTTGGTTAGGTAGCTTTGAAACCAGGAAATAGCAGTATGGCCAAGGTTATGGGAGGAAAGGACTGTAATGAGTTTACTCTGCTTGACCATAGCAAAAGCCCTTTAACAGGTCAAGGAATATGGCTGATACAAATTTGGAGTTATTTCTGTGTTGGTTAACTATGTTTGTAAAAGACAGTAGGGCTGTTGTGGTAATATGTGCAGGATGAAAACCCTCTTGATTAGGAGATTTTGTGAGAGGAGGTATTCCATGAGTTGGGAGTGTACCACTCTTTCCAGGATTTTAGCTAGGGGTGAAAGAATGGCAATGGGTGATAGTGAATTCATGAGAGCTACCACCTTTGTGAAATGGCAAAATATGAGAGATTTTCCATATAGTGGGGATGCATGCTTCTGTTATTGATCTATTTATAAGTATGGCTTTTGGGAAGGAGATTGATTCTGCTGCAATTTGTAGGTATTCTGCACGGAGATTGTGGGCTACTAATGTGGTTGATTTTAATTCTTTTAGTATTTTTTTGATATATTGAATGGAGATTGGGTTTAATCTGAAGTGGCTGGTGGAGTTATGTGGGGGTATATTATGGGTAGGGTTGGGGTGATAGGTTTGGACATAATCTGGTTATTAGCTAGAGTTTGGATGGATTTGGTGAAGTAAGTGTTGAATTGGGTTGCAACATTTTCATAGTTGTTAGTTGTTTTGGAGTGGGAGTAGTAGTTTTAGTTAGTTGCAACAGATTGTTAACTGAAGTCAGAACTTTTGTGGGTTATTCTGATGTTTTGTCTAGATGTTTTGGTAGCAGTTGCATTTGTCTGCTTTAATTAATTGTTTAACTTTGTTTTGAAGTTCCTGAAAATGTTGCTTAGTTGTGCTGGTTTTGTTCTTATGGAACTGTAACCAGGCCTTGTCTCTGGTTTTGATTATTTCTTTTTTTACTTCTTCTAGCCATTTAGCAGCTCTGTTATGTTCCACAGGATCTTCATAAATACTTCTCCAAAATGTATCTATTTCTTCTTTTTTTTTTTTTTTGCTGGTCTTTCAGTTCTTTTTACATTGTTTCCCATCTCTCTATAAAAATTTTTTGGGTCAGCAATAAATTGGTTATTTTGTACTTTTCCTTTATATTTATCTGTGTATTTTCTAAGTTTTTCCACCTGTGCTGAGATTTTTAGCTTGTTTTTTGGGATAGTGCATGATAGATCCTGGAATGTTGTAATACTGTGCACTGCTTTTATTACATCTATATTTCTTAGCATTTTTGTTGATCTGTTCCTTCTTCTATATTCTTCTAACAGTGACACTTCTTGTCTTAATTGCTTTTTAGTTTTCTCTATTCGATACTTCCATGATGGTATTCAATTTTTCCCCTTTCTTTCCCTCACTACCCTGTGTTCTTGCAGTAAAACTTTATCAGTTATTCATTTAGCTGTACGGTAATATATCCTGTTTACTTCTGTTATATTGTATGGATCTCTATGAACAGTCCTAATTACTGTGTTTATTTGTTTTATCAAACTTCTGACTTTTTGGGTTTTATTGACCTTAATATGATCTGCAGTCTATATCTTTCATTGACCTTAATATGTCTATCTTTATTAAATCAAGCAACTCTTCTCTTAGCTCATTTTCTTCTAAACTGAGGACATATTTTTTATTTTCCATTTCCTGCAGGCATTCTGTAGAAAGTTCTATAGCATCTTCCTGTGGCACATTCTTTTCAATTTCATCCTGTACCATCTGTTGCTCTGTCATATGGGAACTTACTGGCCTATCACGCCTCAACATTGACTGCATTAGTTTGTATAGTTTCCTGTTTCTTCCCTTGCTGTTCAGCTTCAAGTGGACATTAATACTGGTTTCCTGTGGAAGGCTCCAAAATATCTTCATATGGCACCAGCCCAATTGCTTTCCATTCTACTGGTTTTCCCTAAATTTGGAAATCCATTGTTCTATCCTGTTGTGGTGCTTTCTGAATTAGATTGTCTACACTGAATCCTTCACTTCATAGGTACTCTATAACCTCAGTTTCACTTTCTTTAACTTCTCCATTACTGATCTCCTTTTATACTTTTCCTCTTTGTCTTCTTATTTTTTGTATTGTAAAGTTTTCCATACCTGGATTTCTTTGCCTATATTTCTCTTTGAATATCTTTGGTGCTGCTCTTTTTGTATTGGTTAGTTTTGCTTTCTCCTTTGCATAAGTATTGCACCACATTAAATCACTTTTTCTTTCCCATGTCCATATTTCTTCTTCAGATGTCTCCTGATCTTCCTGCTTCTCCTTACTTTGGGGACTCACTCCATCATGCTGTGATGTAACCTGTGTTAGACCTTCTACACCAAATCCTTCACTTTTCAGGCACTCCCTAACTTCTCCTTCTATTTTTTTAACTTCTACTTTACTAATCTTCTTTTCTACATTCCCTGTTTGTGATATTATTTTCTTTATTGTGAAATTTTCCATATATGTATTGTATTTCCAGTACTGTTTGACTTATGAATATGCAGGAGATTCATAAGTGTGGGGTTTGTGCATGCTTTGTAAGCCAGGCATATATCACGTTTCAGCAATCTATAAGACACTGAATAGATGTAAAAGGTTATAACGTGGTCTACATAAGGCAGGTCTGTTATGCCTTCTATTCTTTTTGTAAGGTACCTCTGACATCACTCTCATTGCTGCATACGTCTAGCCAGGTACATACCAAGGGGAGCATTGCACTCTATGATTGGTCTGATAAGGGTGGAGTACAGTGGGGATAATGACCTCTTTGGACCTAGATGCCATGCCCTTACTTATAAGTTGTGCAACATAAAAGGATTAACTCACCACTATAACCATGTGATGGTCAAAGGTAAGGCTACTGTCTACATATGTATCCAGATCTCTGACCCTGATCCCTGACCACTGGGTCAATTCTTAGGGGCATGTCATCAACATGTCAATTAGAAGGGATGATTGACTTTCCAAAGGGTACAATTATGCAGTTCTTAGCCCTAAGTCTAAGATCATGGCTATGGCATAGTTTGTTAGTCAGACATAGTGCTAGTGTCTGCAGTGGAGTCAATGATAACCCTCAGCTTGCAATCATCTGTAAACTTAGCTGCCATAAACCTTTAGTGATCGGTTCCACTTCAGGAAATAGATGCCAAAAAAAAGAGTGGACCCAGTACCAAGCCCCGAGGGACTCAGCTAATGACTGGCCTCTTGCTGGCGGTGGCCTAACCTATTTTGGCCTTCTATTTCCTCTTTGAAACCCAGTTGGTTATCCAGTGGGTGATAACAGAGTTTATACCTAATTTAGTGAGCTTGTCTATAATGTCTGAGGGAGTATTGTATCAAAAGCCTTGGCCAGGTCGAGCTTTAGTGACCCTCTCAAAGAAGTCCACCAGATTTCATAGGCATGAGCTTCTTTAAGCAAAGCTGATCTGTGATGGGTCCAGCATTTGCAATTTACCTATATCCTCATTTATTGTGTCCATGATGATTCTTTCCATGGCTTTACATATTATGCTGGCCAGACTTATGGGCCTGTAATTACCTAGATTAGTGGTTGGACCTTCTTTGTGCAAGGCAGTTATTACAGCCATGTTCCATTCCTTGGGCACAAATTATGACTGAAGGCTCCAATTGAAAGGTTACAAGTGGACCAGGGTGGTCATGTTTCATGCTATTTAGTAAGCATCTAAGGATGTTATCGGGGCCCATCAATGCAGTGTTTTTTGCCTTGGAAAGTGCACTGATGAACTATGCCCTAGTAATAGTTGGGAGGTTTGTGGTATGTGGTATTTCCTTTGGAATATTGAAGAGGGGGGTGAAAACAGAAATTTGAGCTGAACCTCTCAGCCAAAAGTTTGGCAATGGCCTCTGTTTCAGTGTGGGTGATGCTATTTACAATAAGTTCTGTGCACAGTTAAGGTTATGGACATAGCTGTAGAAAGCTTTGTAGTTGTCCTTTGCCTGAGAAGCTATTTTTTCTTCAAATTTAGCCTCAAAATTATTAATTAACTCTCTTAGCTGCCCGTTTAGATAGGTCAGGGGACTTTTAGTATGTTGGGCTTTGTTCCTCCTATGCTTGGCCAAGATTTTTTTTTTTTTTGTTGTATAACAATTGATATTGTGATTCTACCAGGATGGCTTGTCTTTTGAGTTTGACTTATTCTTAATATGAGTGGGCACAGCTTAATCTATAAAGCTATCAATATAGCTGTACAGGGATTTTGCAAATAGCTCACCATATTCTATGGTGTTTACTGGGTCAAAGTGTCACTTAGTAGAGAGAGGGTAGCATTGGACTACTTCCTAAACATGGTTGGTTTTGCTGGATCCACAGATTTCATTTTTATTTCAAGCAATATTACCTTATGGACAGATCTGGTTAGCAAAGACATTACATTGTGTGAGGAACATTGCTCCCCCATGTTCATGAGTACAAGGTCAAGGATGTTTATACACCTGGTAGGTAGATGAGCCAACTATTTCAGGATGTTGGTATTTATGAAGTTTAGGAATTACTGGGCTTTTACTTAAGGAGTGGTATAGGATTCCCAATCTATAGAGGGGAAGTTGAGATCCCCCATGAAGATCACATTGGGTTGAATGGTGAGGAACTGTAGTACATTGAGATAGGTAGTATGGGTCTCCTGGGAAATGGAGGTGGACCTACAGGTTACAAGGATATGATATGAAATCTTGCTTACGGTGAGTTGCACATGTATGAGTTCCAATGGGTCACAAACTTTAACTAGTCTGGATCTGAGGTTGTTTTTAATGGGTCTATATTAGTTTGCCAAAAGTTTTTCAGCAAATACCTAATCATTGACCCGTATTCAGCGAAAATCACTTCTGCGATTTTCTGAATTTACCAAGGGCAAGGAAATACTTTCCCCACAGCACAACAGACCATTATCGGACTTAATTGAACCCACACACATGCCAACTATATTTACCAACTCCAAGATCACACTACAGTGGAGAAAAGGGCAAAGTAGTGTAGCTGGACAACCTTTCTTTGCCCTTGGTAAATTATGTGAATTGCAGAAGCAATTTTCTCTGAATATGAGTCGATGATTAGGTGTTCACTAAAATAAACTTTCAGTGAACTAATATAGACCCATTTTTAACATAGACTGTGACCCCTCCACCTTTAATTCCCCTGTGCAAGTAGCTGGTCTAAAGGTGTGAAAGGCCTTATAACCTTGCACTGCTGGGGTACTCTCCATGACTTTAAAGCATGTCACTGTTGCTACACGGATGTCTACACTCTCCAAAGGAATAAAGAATGTACTCCCTGTTCCTGTGTAGAGTGTGAATGTACTCCCTGTCTGTGTGGAGTATGAATGTACTCGCTGTCTCTGTGTGGAGTATGAATGTACTCCCTGTCCATGTGTGGAGTATGAATGTACTCTCTGTCCATGTGTGGAGTATGAATGTACTCCCTGTTCCTGTGTAGACTGTGAATGCACTCCCTGTCTGTGTGGAGTATGAATGTACTCCCTGTCTTTGTGTGGAGAATGAATGTAATTTCTGTCCCTGTGTGGAATGTAAATGTACTCCCTGTCACTTTGTGGGGTATGAATATACTCCCTGTCTGTGTGTGGAGTGTGAACATACTCCATGTCTCTTTCTGGAGCGTGAATGTACTGTCTGACTATGGGCGGAGAATGAAAGTACTACTTGTTCTTATGTGGCGTATGAATTTACTCCCTGTCCATGTATGGAGTATGAATATACTCCATGTCAGTATATGGAGTATGAATGTACATCCTGTCTCTGTGTGGATTTTATCTGTGGGCTTTGGTTTCTTCTCCCAGACCATCATCTGCCTCTGGTCATTTGTACTTTTACTTTCATCCCAGTCAAACACAGAAGATAACAATCTTTTTTTGGATGGGCAGGATGGTAGGCACTATTCCCAGACAAGATTTATATAGCCTTACATTTATCTTCTCATCTAATGGAAGGAATACTATTTTGTTAGCTTTAAACATTAAACATTAGGCACAGCTTATTTTTGCTTGAAGGAAAATAAGACTGAATTTCTTTCCTTACTTATGATTTTTTCCCTTCCTACAGCTGAACATCAGGGAATCTTGGTGGCCTTCCACATTCACCAGATCTACCAATCCCTCCTGCCCTCCCCAGACTTATACAATAAGAGTCTGGGCTGATGAGTAGATCAGGACAACCTGGCTCTCCATCATGATGCATGGCGGAAGGATTTTTCCTTTCAATTTATAACCTGCCATTGTCCTTCCTTGCATTTCCCTTGGTAAGTCCAAGGGCTTCTGTATTATGTAGACCATGCTTCCTTGCACGGAATAGCTAAACAAATGCCCCCATCTTGGTATGAGCATGCCCATCCCTCCCTGCCAGTGCCTCAGATATTTGAGCCACTAATCAAACACAGGTTGCCTGGACTGTAGTTAGAGTTTTATGCCTCATCACCATGGCGCTGACTCTTACTCATGAACTGGACCACAGTTAGAGCTTCATTCCTCATCACCACGGTGCTGACTGTTACTCATGAACTTTTGCTCAGGCCATTGTTAAATCAAAAGATTCTAAATAAGCTCCAAGATGCATCTTAGAACATCTAGAACCCTATGAATTATGGCTTAATTCAATTACATCCTGCAGATTTATTACAATAGAGTCTTGGCCATTTAAGGTTCATTAAATGCATGGGGGGGGGGGGGGGCTAGAAAGTAAAACAAAGTGTGAAAAACCAAGAAAGACGTAATCTGTCCTGTTAATAAAGCGCCAATAATGAGAAGGTACGTACTGTTAGAGTCTGTGGATGAAAATGAATGACTGCATCTGTAAGTTGGTTACAGATAGTAGTCTCTGCCATGCTGTATTAGAGTCCCCCCATAACAATTTTCCTCACCCATTCAGTTTCTTTCTGCAGCCCCCCCCCACCCTTGCTTTGATATCAACAGCCACCACTGAACCATGGAGCTTTTCTCCCCAGGCCCCCACTGAAAAGGAATCATAATTCCTAGTCGAGCTTTGCCAGTAAACAAATGTAAACAAATGAAGTAGCGTATTGTGTTTTGAATCAGAAACTAATGAAAAATACTCCAGAACAATGACATATTCCACCCATCCTGTCATGTGTCCTGATAATTACAGTTAGTGACGCATGAAAAAGTCACAGTGACATGCAGGTAATTCCACTATTAAGTTGTACAAGTGTGATTTAGCTATTCTCAACAAATACAGTAAATTACAAGGAAATCTTATATTCTCTGCACCACTCTCTTCATGATAAATAGCAAGAATTCCTGGCACAACACTGATAGGGCATAACCTACTCAAGTCCTGTACATTAAAATTAGACAATGACAAAAAGGGTAAAAACTCTGGGGTAAGAGAAACTCACAGGGAATGCCCCAAATTATTTGATGTTGGGTTTACCTCTTAATATGCTGACAAATAAGATTCAGAGACTCATAAAACTGATTACATTTGATGAGGTAATTACATTCTTTCAGGTATAATGATGTGGAAGAATTTTACAAATCTACCCACCCCCAATATGACAGAATCTTAATACTTTACAGTAGTACCACAGGTATCTCTAACCCCCCCCCCCCCCACTTGAAAGATTAGTATGTCATGATTCTCAGCACACTCTAGGCATGCAGTGTAAATATCCCTGTGCAATTTCAGATCAATCATATTTCTTAAATGGCCCACCATGTCCTTTCTGTACTGTGTAGGTCACATTACCACCTCATACCCCATGGACGATTACTGCTAGCTTAATATCTAGGAATATTCTACATTTACTAGACAGCCAGAAAGGAAAAAATCTCATAAACAGAAATTCCCATGCAACTGCCACAGGAAATATGATCTAGATATTTAAATAGTTCCTTTCTGAAAGCATTAAACCCGATACCGTGTTATTTGTGTGTTATGCCTGCCGGTACGCAGTAATACTTATAAATAAAGTTAAGAACAGCTTCAGGCACAGAAAGATCAAGATGCAGGATCTATTCAGTGTGTGAGACAGCTGCATTTAATAGCACTTGCTGCAAATAGTAACAAAGAAAATTTGCTGCCTTGTGTGTGTGCTACTAAACACAATGTAGAACCCTTGTATACAATAAAAAGTTCATTGATACAATAGAAAAAACATGAGTTGTAGTTGCTTCCTGTGCTTAACTATTCTGCAAAGCCAGTAAATTGTAATGCACAATGAAATTCAGATTTCCTAATTTAATGTTCACTATACTTTGAATGAATAGCAGGAAGTGCTTTAAAAAAATGCACCTTTATTGTGTTATAACATAATGGATTTGACTTACAAGATTATTTTGTTTTCCTAATACAAATTGTTACATATTAAACAGAATGTATTTGCTTTGTCTAAACATTTGTCTTTCTTTCTTTGCACTATATACTCCAATGCTTTAAGGGCAAAGGAGCTGAAACATTACTTAATGTCTTGTGTGTGTGTGTGTGTGTGTGTGTGTGTGTGTGTGTGTGTGTGTGTGTGTGTGTGTGTGTGTGCGTGTGTGTGTGTGTGCGTGTGTGTGTGTGTGTGTGTGTGTGTGTCTGTGTGCGTGCTCACGTATGAGTGTGTTTGTAGCTTTTTTTTGTAATATTTTCATAGCTGTTTCACTGATAAATTCCTTTATGTCACAGTATTTAACAAAAAAGTTATTAGTAGTGATGACTTGATTTAAAATAAGTTACATGACAATGAAGAAAAGACTGAAGGAGATTAACTTGATGTATTTAGATGTGCTTACTTCTTTGCACATATAATTAGCCTAATCAGTTATTTTTTTATAATTACAATACATTTTAATTAAATTATAAACTCAGTTGTATCACCATAGTGACATTTGCCAAAGATGGGTAGAAAACATTTTTATTCTACAATGAATTTTACCATAATGCATAAAACAGGAGAAGGCGTAACCTGTTACATCTTACAAAACAGCTTTAGATTTTGTATCATTTTTGCCCCCAAGTCTGCCAACCATCAAGCCTCCCTTCCATCACAGACTATACCATCTGAAGGAGACCCTGGTCTAGGCATCTGTGAGGGGAGGTTTGTGCACCAGCATTCTGACAGAGAGCATTTTTCTGATTTTTTTCTTACCCTGCCATTGGTGGTCATGTGAGCATGAGTGGTACAGCAGGTATCACCTATGTCCATGCATGCACATTCCCCCTTCATGTACATCAGATCCTCAATTCATGACAGACCTCCACTGCCCAGACAAGGTCCTTTTATTACAGTAGTGCCACTAGCTGGGCAGGAACCAACATCCCTTCCCCCAGGTAGGGTATCCCCAACCCCTCCATCTGTACAATCAGCTGCCCAAGCCACTAGTCAAAATGGAGGTATCTAGACATATTCTGCGCTTCATCCTTCTGTGCTTCCAGTGCAGGCATTTCTTGTGTAACAGTTTTAAATTGTATTTGTAATTAGTCTGGTGTTGTGGAGCAGAGGGATGAAGACCTGACTGTGCCCCAGCTGACCAGACCTGTGTGCTGACTGTGCCCAGCTGACCAGACCTGTGTGCTACTGTGCCTCAGCAAACCAGACCTGTGGGCTGACTGTGCCCAGCTGACCAGACCTGTGTGCTACTGTGCCCCAGCTAACCAGACCTGTTTGCTGACTGTGCCTCAGCTGACCAGACCTGTGTGCTGACTGTGCCCCAATTGATCAGACCTGTGTGCTGGGGAGTAATAAGAATAAGTGTTTGGTGCTGCTTTACCATGCATTACCAGGGCAACTAAGATTTCATTACAGTCATTAAAATTAAAGTGTACTTCAGTAATAAATGAAGGGATCTAAAGGGACAAAGACATAAAAAAACCACAACAAAAACGACTGCATTACAAACAATGAATGACTGTAATCAAAAGTACACACAAATACAACCCCACATGTACAAACACACACACGCACACACATACACACATGTCTACAAATGCATACATGTCTATAAACACATGCACAAACACAAACACGTAAGTGCCCAAACACATATCAAACTGATTAATACATAAAAAGCACCAACCACATTTCTATACTCATCAGCAATGCTCACTATTTTCTTGTGGGGTCTGTACCTTCCAGCTTCCTAATATTTGGGTTTTACCTCTCTCCAGGTAACTTTAATTATGAAAAACCTTTAAGGTCCATCACCTTACATATAAACAGAAAAACCTGACTCCCACAGCTTCTTCATTAGCATATATTGTCTTTAGGACTACCTCTTCCTTAGGCCATGCATGTTAACACCATTTCCATCCACAATGCACACCCCAGCACAAACTGTACTCTACCTACTACAGATTTTTTCCCAACATGCCTCTGTCATCACTAACTCCTCCCACAGCTCCCATACTGCAAACTGCCAGATAACACACAAGCTGCTTGATTCAGTCAGGAATCCCACTACCCCTCAGACATGTTTCCCATATTCTGACACTTTCATATTGATGAAAAACATTCTCATTCCATCACTGGAAATAGTTTTTCTGCAACTCTTTGGAGTTCTGTACTTGAATCCAGTGGAAATAGTAATCTTTTTGTCTTTAATTATGGCTTTGCATGTAGTTTTTGGTCATATGATGGAGGACAAAGACAGCCATAGCCTTCTGCTGTGAATGACTAGTGTTCTTTTCAGGTTCTAGCTAAGTAGTTATTTCCTTTGGTATTATTCTATGTACCCAAAACAAGAAATAAACAATGATTTTGTAACATGGACCATTTATGTTATATAAAAAACATCTTAGCAAATAATGCATTTGTTTATTTATTTCAGTTTGTTAACTAGATTAATTCCAGTGATCAAAAGGTTCCTTTAGAGGTAAGATTCAAGGAGAAGATCCCCACAGCACAATCATAGGAACAGTTGTTCTAGAGTGATGATCATTCTAAACTATTTGTCAGAAAGAACTAATGCCATTACCAGAGAAGTTGTGAAATGCAACATTGACATGCCTGCTGTAAATGACATAAAATTACAAGATTACATTTAGTTAAAAGAAGAAGTTAGAAATGTTGTCTTTTGCAATGAGAAACCATGTAAAAACCAGCATTCAAAGACCAGGGTATGGTGTGAAGCACGAGTTTATCATCATACATAATCCTGAGTTTTATATTACCTGTGAGTCCACCTGCAGTGATCAAACATGGGACAAACTCCTACTTCAAGATATGTGCTACTCCAACATTTTCAGTAGTGGAACAAATGGCAAATCGTAAGAAGTATAAAGATAAATGAAGAACGCAACAAGGCTGGGTCTCCAGTCATATTGGATTTTCCTTATCATTATGTTGTACACCTACATCTCCTCTAAAGAATTGACCAAACAGCTTATGATTCTTCACCAAAGTCTCAGCAACAAACAGCATGCAGCTGTCAAAAACACATGCATCCAGCACATAATGTCATCCTGGTTGTCAAGAATAGAGCTGCTTCAGCATTTACAGATCCCCAGTAAGGATCCATAAAGAACATATGATCCTCCCAGTTCATTTTCTTCATTAGTGATGCAGTTTGGAGCTCATCACATCTTTGGAATATCACTACCATAAAGGAAGTAACACATGAAGCATCGCTTTGGTTCATTATGAATTTGTTATTCAGACTGAGCAGTTTAGGCTAGTGTAGGTCAATATAATACAGTTTAACACTACCTGGAGTCATTTTGAAGCCAAGTACTGACAGGTTTTTGGAGTACTTAATTGTTGCAATTCCTACAATTCCTGTAGAAGGCACTGACTACTGAAGAATTTCAGTGAACAAAGCATTAGATATACTAAAGCGTGGTACGCTTCCTAGTAGACAAAATGAAAATAAAGCATTAATGAAAATTCTCTCTAATCAAAATATGAAAGAAAGAAAACCTTTCGTAAACTGTCCCTAAACACTTGTGCAGCTGGATTATTTCCTTGTGTAATGTCTCTCTTTTTAAATGTAATCCTTTGTTCGCTGGGAGAATGAGTACCATAAGGACACAGAAGCATGGCTTCCAGTAATCACTTGCTTAGAGTCATAGAGTGTGCAGATGGAGTTATAATTAAAGGGAATCAGATGTAAGACAACAAGGTATGTCAGTTTTACATACTGTTGAGTTAACCCATAACACATCATTGTCAAAGGCAATAAGAACTTTTAGCTTTCTGTGTCTTAAACACTTTGCAACTGTGCCTGGGCAACAGACTTAAAAAAAATCTAAGGTCCACCACTGAATGTGATGTGATTCAGAAATACATCTTTCTCTCTGCAGTGTCCTTTTCCTTTTTTGTCACATGCTGTTGTCTACAGAATGCCAGCATTTTGTAAAAGATCGGGAACAGCAGAATCAAATGGCAAGTTGTAGACTTGCATTCTCCTTTCATTCTAATGTTATAACCCGACTATTTTAAAGATCATATACATGAGTTCTATACTTGCCATCATATTCCTCTAAACTGTGAGATGAAAATTATGATCTCACCTTTTCCCCAGTATAGAAATGTTTCCATGTGGTAACAATATTTATTCAGTTGTACATTTCCCATTACACTAACAATCTGGTTGAAGCATATTACTTCAGCACTGAAGTATGCATAATCAGGTTTGACAACAAAAGGATTTGTTCACGTTAAATGACAGTTGTGCTATGAAAACATCCCCCTCCTTGTACCTACACTGGAAGCACTAAAACGTATGAGCTATAACTGCAAAAACAAACATATGAATAAAAGTTGCCATAGCAGCCCTTGTGAAATGCAAACATCAAATTAACTAGTTTTCTTGTTTTTGTATATCTGCCCAGGTTTGGATAATACAGATACATTAATATTAACACATATGCTATAAATGTAATATAGCTATTACTGAACAATGCTATACCATTACATCATTAAGCTTATATTGCAAGGTCCAAATGGAGAGATGATAAAATGAGCAAGCGAAAGACAGTAGTATTGCTGAAACCGAATTCATCTTCAAGTCTTGGTGAGTACCTTCATGAGGTGGGCCTTGCATATACAAAATCTCAACCAAATAGCGAATACAACTGTAGAAAATGCAAAGTGAGACAAAACACTGTCTCTGCTAGGTAAGCAGTATGAGTGAAACTGGACCCGGGCAAGTAACCTGAGAGATTTTATTAAAAATATACACACAACTGTGACAATCGGTTACTTGCCCGGGTCCAGTTTCACTCATACTGCTTACCTAGCAGAGACAGTGTGTTGTCTTGCTTTGCATTATTTACAAAATCCTCACCAAGTCAACACTGATATATAGACTGTATTTTATATAGCATATATCATGGACAGAAGTAGGTTAAAAAAAAAAACAGCTGGGTGCACAAGTCCCATGATAAAAAGCTGCCCAGTTCTGGTAGGTGCACTGGTGCCGGGAATGAAAAAAAATGACAGTGTAGAATCCTCAAGACATGGAGACATTCCTACAATGGGATTAGGCTAGGCTCAGGGGGAGGATAGCCCCCCTGTAGTAGAAGGAAGTAGTAGTCCACAGAACCCACCAAAACTGACAAGCCAGAAAACCGAGAGAACTACTGAGGATAAAAAAATATATATATGTATCATTACTATTATGCAAAAAAACAGAATTTCCGGACAGAAGATATACAAAAAGATTAAGAGAGAAATTAGAGGAAAGAAAAATACTTGCAGAAGAAAAACTGTCAAAAGTTTCAAATGCAAATTTGTGTTCATTAATACAACCAATTCATAAAAAACACTATGTAGACCAAGACACCTTGGTCAGTTTGGGAAAAGAAGTAACTGGATAAGTGCAAAAATATAAAGAACTAAACCTACAGTTATTTGAAAGGTATAATAAAGAAATAAGAACATGGGAAAGAAAGATCTGATATGGTGCAATATTTATGCAAAGAAGAAAGCTGAATTAATCAGTACCAAAAAGCAGCTCCAAAGATATTTGAAGAGAAATACAGAGAAAGGACCCTGATTTGAAAAAATTCATAATACAAATAAATAAGATCACAAAGGAGGAATGTAGAACAGAAGATTTGTTTTAAAATATGAGGAGAACAAGTCTAAGATAATTTCCTGCTTAGTTTAGCAGAAGCATATCAGTGTCAAGCAGGGATGGAAATCAAGCCAGAAGTAGATAAAAATCAGGCAGCAATTAAATATGCCAAAAAAACTAATGAAAGTATATAAACTGAAGGAACAGATGAGTAGGCAAGAAATCTGGAAAATGCATAAGTATAGTTGCAAGTACTGAAAACTCCTGGAACAACCTCATTTTGATCAGGATTTAATGCAGGAATGGCTAAGGAGAGGTGAATTTAAGTCAAAAGATGAAATGTTAATATTGGTGGCCCAGGACAGTGGTCTACACACAAGGTGGTTTACAAAGTCTGTTGAACATGTCAGGTAAATAGACAGATGCAGGTTTTGTAAAACAGAATCGGAAATGGTTGCACATTTATTCACTGGCTATGACACACTAATGGCAGAAAGCCTGTATAATGTGGCAATACTGTTGCACTGAGGATTTTGCAAACATTATAGTACTGAAGTAGCTGACAAGCATTGGAAACATCAGCCGCAAAGCATATTACAAAATGATGAACTTTATATCACATGGGATCGCCCGTTACCAGTCTTCTTCTTCTTTCGGTTAGGGATCGCCACAGCGGATCACCTGTCCGCTCATGATTGGCAGTGGAGTTTTACAGTGTCGAGTCACCAGCCCAGCGCCCAACCTTCCACAGAAGGCACACACACACGCACTCACACCTAGGGCCAATTTAGAGTGTTCAATCCACCTGCAGTATGTCTTTGGGATGTGGGAGGAAACCGGAGCATCCGGAGGAAACCCACGCGACCACAGGGAGGACATGTAGACTCCGCACAGAAGGCACCCCAGCCAAGGATCGAACCGGAGAACCTCTTGCTGTGAGGTGACAATGCTAACCACTGCACCACCGTAGCCGTCCAGATCGCCCATTACCAATAGTTCAAAAAAATAGATGTGAGAAAACCAGATTTAGTAGTTCATGAAAAGAAGGAAGAAATAAATAGCATTGATAATTGAAATTGCTTTACCCAGTGATTAGAGTGTCTTAGTACAGAGACGCACAAAGTCATAAAATACTAGGATTTGCAGACAGAAACAAGGGTAATGTGGAATAGGAATACCCAGACAGTTCCAGTAGCACTAGGAGGAATGGGTTTCATAAAAAAGAATTTACAGTTGTATTTAGCATGTTACTGATACATGTGACTCTGTATGAATCACAGAAAGATTCGATTTTGGGCATACTGCAGGTCCTGCAAAGAGCACTTTTGGCTAACATCAAAGCTTGAACAATACTACTGTCATGAATTTTAATTAAATAAACATAAAAAGAAAGCGATGTAAGAACACCACAAACTCTGTTTATTAAGCGCGTTTTGTCCAGCACAGTGGCTGGACTTCATCAGATAAAAGAATCAACTTCATAGACACTCTTAAATATTTCAACAATCCAGTCATGTAACCAATGTCTAAATGAAACCTCTTAACAATATTCAATTAACACATCACTTGATAAAAGTTCTACCATAGTTAAGAGTACAGAGTTAAAAGCCCTGACTAAAGAACAATATAATACATTCTCCCCTAAATAAAAAAACCTTCATCCTTCACTGCTCAATCAAAAGTAAATTTATTTATACCTGGTGTATTAAAAGTAAAAAAATATAAAGCATGTTAAAATAAAACCATGGTTAATATATAACCATTGTAAATAAATAAATGCTTTAGGTGTGGGACTAACCCTTAAACTCATCACTTAATTTCCACATACTTTTTAATTTTAAGTATAGGAGAATAGTGTATGTTTCATTTATTCCTGGGAACTGATTAGCATTTAATCAAAGTTGCCATAACAACTCAAGTTGTTCTAAAAGTAGTGAAGCTGGTCCTTCATGTACATTTTCACTAATCTGGTCTATAACCTTATTCAGTTTATGAATTTTAATTAGACTTTGACATAGGAAAGGGGTTCTTCCTCTCATGGTATTAGAAACCCAAAAGACTTGGAGAAATTAAAACAAGGAAACACGATTACCAATATGAATTATATCAGCTACTCAATAAGTTGCATCACTGTGCTAAATTAAGCATGCCACCAAGAAGCAATGATTCTCTATGAGTGACTGAATGTGAAGTTGACATGGTTACAACATATCAATTCCACGTGGAGGAGTATAATCCATTAACTGTTATACAGAATGATTGTTGTATCTATTTCTGTTACATTCTTGGCAGTGATTCTTTTTTAGTGTTTTCAGTTTTCTCTGCAGTTTATGTAACTATTGGGTTGGTATATTTATCTATTTATACATACATATATATATATATATATATATATATATGTATGTATTTTTATTTATACAAGACAAAGGGTATGAGGGCAAATTCCCCTATATGGTGGGGGTGCAGGGGGCTTGTCCTCAGTGCTTTTTCTTTGTCTTGATGGCACTTCAAATTGTTGAGCTCTTCCAATATCATTTATTTTATTTATTTATTTTACATTTGTTGACCGGGCTAGTCTGGCTGGATACATGTCCATTTTCAGCAGAGGCCCGAGGAGAAAAGCTCCACTATATACTAGTAACTTACAATAAACAAAAAATATGAAAAACATATAAGCAAAAAAAGGAACATTTTCATGTAGTAGAGTAACAATGCAGAGGCAGTTTAACAAGAACTAAACAGTAGTGAGGAATTGTAATCCCATAACAATTGCAATAGTAGGACTGCTAAAAAATGAGGAGGAGAGAAAAACAATAACAGATAAAGAGTCTATAAGTATTTACACTAATAACAAATTAGGATAAAACATGTAGTGCCAGGGCACTAGTTTTAGGATAGAGATTTGCACAGAAGTGATCAGCCTATAGGCTAAGTAAAAGGGGAGATGAAACAGGTTGCAGTGATATATCAAGTATAAGAGAATAGATAGTATAGGAAAAATTAATAAGCAGGTGGGATGCTAGGTACACTACACTGGAGTGATAGAAGTAGTGATAGTGACACGGACTGTAGAGAGGGATTGTTTGGTGAGCTCAGTCAGGATTAGAGCAGGGACATAGCCAGTGGGATTGAAAATAGTTTCTTAGTTTTTTTTTGAAAAGGTGTGATGAGCCTAAAGAGGTCAGTTCTATGGGAAGTTTATTCCAGTATGAGCCAACAGCATTAGCAAATAAGGAGTCACCTGCTTTATTATGAGATTTGAGAGTAGCTACTAGAAGTTTGCTGGCTGAGCGAAGGGAAGTAAGATTTTTGTATGGGGCAATGAGGTTATTTAGTATGGGTGTATTAGAGGGGTAATGGAGAATTTTATAAATGATGACTAATTGATGTAGGAGAATTAGATTTTGAAGTTCAAGCCAGTTAAGGTTTTGAGATTAAGACAATGGTGAGTACGGAATGGGGAACCTGTAGCAAACCTGGCAATACTATGGTAGGCTGTAGCAAGTTTCTGAAGGTTAGCTTTTGAAATGTTGATGAATGAGGGAGAGGCATACAATAGTGTAGAGATGAGATGAGTTTGGGCAAGAGACACTCTGGTGGTTGCAGTAAGAAAGGGCTTAAGTCTATAGAGGGCACCTATCTTTTATTAACAGCCTTGATGGTTAGATCAATGTGACAGTCAAAGTTTAGTTGATTGTCTATTGTAACGCCTAGTAGTTTAGTGGAACAATCAGGTTTAATAATAGTGCCATTGCCTGACACAATGGAAAAGGAGATAGGGCAGATTTAAGAGTTGGGGTGAAAAGTAATAATTTGGTTTTTTTGGGATTAAGGAGGAGACAGATTTGTTGGAACCATTTTTCCGCTGCTGAAAAGACATTTTGGGTGGAAGAGTGAAGTTCTTCTGGAGATAAAGAAGAACAGATGAGAGTAGAATCATCAGCATACTGAATACAAGTGGATGTCGGGAGTGAGGTAGACAGGTTATTTATAAATATGGAGAAGAGGAGGGGACCTAAGATGGATCCTTGAGGGACACCGATAGTGACTGGGAGCTGAGAGGATAAATGGCTGTCCCAGAGGACTGCTTGTTTTCTATCTTTCAAATAAGAGTCAAACCACTGTACTGCCAAAGAGTCCAGAGAGAGAGATTTCAAAGTTTCCAGAAGTTGATGGTTGACCATATCAAAGGCTTTTGAGAGGTCCAGGAATAAGGCAGAGGAGAAAAGGTTATTATTGCGATTTTTGTTGATGATGTCTGTGAAGGAGAGAAGGGCAGTGGAAGTACTATGGTAGGGCCTAAAACCATGTTGGGAGTCTACGAGTAGGCTGTTTTGCAAGAGATGCTGTAAGAGTTGATGGTGTATACAACGTTCCATAATTTTAGATAGTGGAGATAGTAGGGCTATAGGCCAGAAATTAGAAAGTTCATTAGTGTTACCTCCTTTATGCAGTGGAATGATATGGGAGACTTTCCAGCAGGATGGAATAGTAGATTCGGTTCAGATGTAACCAGCCCAAAACAGTGCTGAGGGAAAGAAGGTGCTCTGTGCTTCATGCATAGCAAGAGTATTTATTACTAACATTTCTGACCAAACAGGGAATATGGGTTTGCAAACTAATCCCTGCACTCCTACACACTCAAAAGAGTTGGGCTGACCCAATAATATGAAACCTTTAAGAGAAAAAACTAGAAATATGTTATATTCCCAACTTGTACACATTTTAATCTTGCAGAAATGTTGTGTTTCACAAATTAGTGATACTTGCTTTCTTTTTTAATGTAAGCAAATATTGTTCTTGGGTCTGGGAGACATGCCTTCCCTTTTATCTGTTGTGGACTTAGTCAATGGCAAGAAATCATGTTAATATAGAATCTGTGACACTTGATATTTGCTGTTCTTTTAAGGAATGGAACCCTGTAACTGTTTTCACCTGTCACTTGTCACATAACTATTGGAAATGTTTTTTCAAGAAGCTGAAAATGTTACATTATGTACTGTTCTTTCCTTTATTTAATAAAGCTATTTAATTTTCTCCATTATAGATGTCTTGTTAAAAATCCAAAAGGGCCTAGGAAAGGCAAAATCAATATGTTTGTAACCTCTGATATCACCATAGCCCTATAGTTAGAAGGCTTGCTTGCCCCTAGACAAATAACTTCTCAGCATCACATAGTTAAATGAAGGCCGAGGTAATCAAACCTTGTTACACAGGAAATACAGCTCACAGCCTTCACCCTCTGTACCAACTGCCAGACTGGCTTTCACAACCTGTAAATGCAAGTGGTTTAAAACTGGTGCATGAAATTACATTTTATTTTTATACAATTGTTTCTAAGAAAAGGAAGCCTGTATCCATGCTAGTTTTCATCTCTGCATCAGCATAACTCTCTTACACATATTAAGCACCATATACTGCATGCATATTTACATTTTATTTATTTTGTCTGTATTTACTAATCTATATAGAGCTTTGACCCACATGGGTCTTTTTTAGCCAAAGCCAGGAACACTTTCTTGTTAACTGATCTATTCAGAGTCACAGAGTAGGCAAATAGAATCTGACCCATTCAAAGTCTACAAGAAGCAGTTTGTTATCAGTGCATAGGCTTAATCTTCTGTACTAATTGCCACATACAAATTATTACATTTTTACATTTTTATGATGTACTGCTTAAAACTTTACCTGCTTTTCGAGGAGGTTCTTCATTAAGAACTGAGCCACTTGTCCATCTCTGTCAGCATACAGTTCTGTCAATATGGCTGTAAATTCCATCTCTTCATTATCCTCCCTAATTTATTCCCATTTGGTATACGTACCATTCATTGAGTTAATTGTCAATGGCAGCATAACTGTACCTAACTTATGACTGGTATCAGAGATGAGAGGTGAGTCATCTGGAGCTTAGAGTCAGATGAGTTATTTTTCCTTTTTATGATATCATGGTAGCAGTGTTCTAACTCTCAGCGATACATATTACATCATGGGTCTAATTGCTGTATAGCCACTTTTTTAATATTATCATGTTGAATAACCCTGTTTTCAGATGGCAGGTCTGCTGTTATATATGTCATGTATCATAACTTCCTGTTACCATCACTGTCTAAGTGGCAATGAAGTAAAGATAGTAAGTTGAAAAATAAAAGTTCCCACTATGAAGCTATGCATGAAGGCACCTCTAAATGCACAGTCATATGTAATATGCTGCTTAATGAAAATTGTCACGGCTGTATAAAACAACCTTATGAATACTTCTATCAATGTTCAAAATAAAGCAAGCAACCATAATAATTCATGGAGAGTGCATGTTTTAGAATGGTTGCTGTGTGTGATATTGGTTGGTAATTTACAGGCTAACTCAATCCACCTATTAAATGGCACCCACTGCACCCTAGTTGGATAAAGACTATTCTGTACAGGATGTATAACAGAGGCAGTATATTGCACAATATAAGGGGAACTGAAGTCTTGAAACTTGGTAAGTGTTGTTAAGATAATTGCTGGAACTCTGCAGAAGTGAAAACGCTGAAATCATAAGACTGATGATCAGTGTTGTGGGTTTTCATTATATCAGTATTTGGGATACAGGGCTCAGCTATCTGTGTCATCATTTTCCAGAGGTTCATAGGTTCATAGGGTGATACTAGGCTACTGGCATGGAGGCCCTTATAAGCCTAGCCAAGAATTTCACCCATGTTCCCTCAAAGTCAGCACCTGTTTCCCCTGTCCAGCAGGGACACAGGTAGGATCCTAGGGGTGTATTTTCTGTTTCCCATCCAGTCATCCAGGTTCCTCTTAAAGAGGACTAGAGAGGTACTCTGCTTGATGTGGACAGGGAGTGAATTCCACAAATGGGGGAGTCTTTGGGACACAAATCTATCCCGCCAACAAGTTCTGTTAATGTCACGGACCAGGTTAAGTCCTTGCATGCGGGTTGCTCAAGTGGAGTTTATTTTTATGGATATGCAGCAACTCCATCAAGGCTGGGTCTGGGATGGCCTTGTATGAAAGACACAGGTCACCTTTGAGCAGTCTGTATGAGACTGAGTAGAGGGACAGGGCTTTTAGCCTATCTGCATAGGACAAGTGTTTAAGACCCTGGAATTTTCAGGTCATGAACCTCTGTGGTCTCTCCATCTGCTGCATATGTTTGGTAAGGTACATGCCGAAGGGGGCATTGTACTCGATAATGGGTTTGATAAGGGAGGAGTACAGGGATGTTATGACCTCTTTTTGTTTTCTATAAGTAATTCATTTGGGAAACAAATTAAAGTATAGGTTGTTCTAAATTATCAATTTTCTAAAATTAATATGTATTTAAAGGGTACCATGAAACAAATTAAAATATAGGCAGTTCTAAATTATCAATGTTTTAAAATTAGTATGTATTTAAAGGGTACCATGAAAGAAATTAAAATATAGGCTGTTCTAAATTATCAATTTTTTTAAAAGTAGTATGTATTTAAATGGTACCATTCAGAATATTGACTGTAACTTTAAGCTGCATATAGATGAACCCATATAATTGATGTTGTGGAACATCAAAAACTACAGAAGCACACAAAACTGTGATTTTGCAGGGGATAAGCCTCCTGCACCTTCCACACCCCCTTTTTATTATATTTATATACCAACCCCAAGATTACACTACAGTGGGGAAAAAGGCAAATTACCCCTATCCCCACTATACAGTGATCTCAGTACAAATGGCTTGACATTCCATAATACACTTCCACTGCCTTAAAATTACCATGAACCAGAGTACAGCACCAAATCAAGATGCCAAGAAAGTGCTTAACTAACTTGGATTTTAAATAAACAGTGTGGGTTATTCTTGGCATCTTGATTTGGTGCTCCGCTGTGGTTCATGGTAATTTTAAGACAGTGAAAGTGTGTTTTGGTTCATACTACTGGTCTCTGCCTAAACGTTTTGTTTTTATTTTTGACATTCCATAATGTTGAGTATATGAGTTTGACCCTGTGCAGTTCAGTGTTACAAACATACAATATTCTGAATGGGACCCATATTTAAAACGTGTAAAACTGGAAGTCAATTTAATTTCTTCTAGTCTGCCTCCCAATAGTAACCATACTGCTGAACTTTATGTAATTATTTAGAGTAGTATAAAGACTTTGTAATACACAGGTTATCAGCTAGTTCACAAGAGTTAACCATTACATAATATTTTGTTTGTAGTTATTGGAAAATATTTTTTCTTCTTTACTTACAACAGATTTACTGAATGCAGAATACTACAAATGAAATCTTCAGAATTATGCAAGATTGTTGCCATAATAATCCTGGTGGCATTTCTGTTGGCAGCGATTGGAGTAACCATTTTCCTTCTCATATATTTTTTGGTTCTGCATGGTAAGACATTTGTTTATATTTAATTATTGCATTACAGAAAACAAACATTTTACCCTTAAGATTCTAAATTAATCCGTCTCTGTTACACAAGTTTGCAAAAGCTTAAACAACTCTGAAATGAGTCTAATCGAAACCACGGAACATTAGTCCTATTTTTGAAGCACATATATTTGTAAATTTATTATTGTATTTCTTTATTTTATTTAAAACTACAGAATAGATTTTTTTATCATCTTAAAGTGACTCACTAAATAAAAATGTACTGTTTTCATAGTGGTCAAAGGTGCTAGAGTCTAAAAACTTTCTCAGTATACCCTCAAATGAAAGTGATTCATTGAACATGTTTGCTAAATGTTGGCTGGTAAACATCTTTACATATTGTTTCCGCATAGTGGGCAATCCCTCTTTATCTTAGTCCTTAGCTATTGTCATTCATACAGCAGGGACTCTCTCTGGAGTTCAGATAAAACCTCACTGCAGGTAGGCCAGTTATGAAAACGGGGAGAAAATGTCATTCAGAGACTGAGTGAAAAATACCTCATTACCATCTTGTTATCATGTCTCTGAATCATATTTTAGCTAATACTTGTGCTACCTGACCTGAGAGCAGCAGTGTTCTCCTACAAGCCCATGTATTGTTTTAGCAAATGCACACAACTGCACTCACACACACGCACACACACACACACACACACACACACACACACACACACACACACACACACACACACACACACTCACCTTGCGCATGCACACACAGACACACACACACACACACACACACACACACACACACACACACACACACACACAAGCACACACACACACATTCAGATACACTCACACACACACATTCAGATATGCACACACACACACACACACACACACACACACACACACACACACACACAATGTCCAGCCCCATACAAATACTAACAGACATTCCCACTTTCACATCTTTGTTGAACTTAGCTACACCAATACTGCTTCCATTGGGTGGTATGGTGTGACTGGTCACTTTTTCTGCTACCAGTGAAATGTTACACTTGCAAGCAATTCCCTGAATCATTTAGCAGTGGAAATTAGTAGCATCTGGCATTTATTTTCAGGGAGACTATATGGTTAAGTAGCATTAGACACATCCCAGATTGCTGCATACAGCCTACCTGGACTTGGCTAAGGCCTTTGACACAATACCCCACTCAGGCATCATAGATAAGCTCAACAGCTTAAATGTAAACCCTTATGCCACTAGATGGGTTGCAAACTGGCTAAAGGACAGAACCCATAAAGTCAAAATCGCTGGAGCCATGTCAGACTCAAAGCCAGTCACAAGTGGTGTCCCACAGGGATCTGTCCTGGGACCCCTCTTGTTCGGCATTTATTTCTCAGATGTTAAAGCAAACATGGGAGGGTTGTGGCTGACAAAGTTCGCAGATGACTGCAAACTAGGCACCATAGTCGATACACCAGCTGACACATACATCCTACAAAAAGGCCTCACAGAAACGGACAACTGGTGCCGGAGTCATGGCCTTAAACTAAATGCCAAAAAACGTATAGTCATCCCCTTTGTGAAAAGCAAAGTACCCACAAATTATCACATAGACAGTAACCCACTGAGTACGGAAAAAGTAATCAGAGACCTAGGGACCCAAGTCGACAATGACCTCTCATTTGACACCCACATTGCCAAAGTGGTTAGAAAGACATTCTACCTTACACACCTTATCATGAAGGGATTCACATCCAGATCCATGGATGTCATTGTACCCATATACTCCTCCCTCATCAGACCCATGATTGAGTACAATGCCCCATTTGGTATGTACCTCACCCGGCACTTGCAGCAGCTGGAGAGACCACAAAAGTACCTCACCAAGAGGATCAAGGGTCTCCAATATATGTCTTATTCTGCCAGACTAAAGAAACTCCAGCTCTATTCAGTAGCATACCACCTGCTCAGAGGTGATCTGTGCCTGACGTACAAGGCCATGTCCAGTCAGGAACTGATGGACATGCTTCACCTCAAAAAATCCAAATCCATCAGAACCACGAGAGCTAAAGACTTAAACCTCGGCACAAGTATGAATAGGACATGCTGGAGGGATAGATTCATAACCCAGAGGCTTCCCATGCTCTGGAACAGAATCCCAGTTCATGTTAGGCAGAGCCCCTCACTGACTCTCTTCAAGAGAAATCTTGATGAGTGGATGGGAGATCGTAAGTTTACCCCAGGGGTCACCTCTGTGTCACTACTAGACAGGGGCACAGTAAACTAATTCTATTATATAAGGGGACCTTCACTGTGTCACTACTAGACAGAGGCACAGTATTCTAAATCTATTCTGTACATTTTTGTACCATTTCATGGGGTGGCAAAAGCCACATCACTATGGCTAGGCTTACAAATGCCCCAGGGCAGATAGCCTAGTACTAAATTATGAAACTATGAAACTATGAATTAGCACACAGTTCTGCCATTGAGAATGCCCTCACCACTACATCGCCTGATAGTGTGGAAACCTCAGCAGTAGTGTTTTCTGTGAATCAGAATGATCTACAAAGAGGGCAATGTGGTCATGTTAAGAACAAATAGAGAATTCATAACTGTGAGCAGTGCAGGGATATCAAACACTTGTTGTACTGCATGAAAATGATGGCTAGGGTGATTGATAAATGAATATGCAAAGTAGCAAAAAGTAAGGCATTCCTTGGAGAAAACATGTGACAATGTCACAAGAAAGCAGATTTGGGCAGTCCTTTAGTATTTTGAAGTCACAGAAACATTGGTAGAATTAGTGTAGGCTATGTACATCTATTTCGAGTACTTCTGGTACTGTATTGCAAAAATCTATGGACAATTTTGTATTGCATGGCTCTGGTCCCAATGTTAACCCAACTCAACCCAATATTGTTGGAGGTGTTAACTCTGCTAGCAGCGGTGAGTCTATATTTAATAACTTTGCATCTAAATATGCAGAGGAGAGATTACAGAGACATAGAAATAATTTTGCCAGTATTGGCAGTATTTCTAATGGTTCTCTGTCTCAAGAAATGCAAGATAGCATTGACACTTTTGAAAAACGAATTTTCAGAGAGACCCGCTGTCATTCTAACCTATTGGGTTTGCTCAGCTACTCTGAGTTAGACATTTCACCTTGAGGGCTGTGAGCATTTAAGAGCCCATCTACACCTTTTGATTCTGCGGATACCACAGATGCAGTTTTTAAAGATAGATGGTTAGCTGTGGCACACAAATGCGCTATCGAATGGGTCAGCATTTTGATCAAAAAGGAGCAACTTCTACACAAGAAACTTAAGAATGATCTTAATACCATGCATACTGAAATTCTAAGTAAAATTGGTTCTTCCAAGGTCAATGAGGCCTTTAAAAATATGAAGGATAAATTAAATAAGTTTGAGAATGAACAGGTTAACTTTAAGCTACACAAAATCAAAAGAGACTTGCGCGACTACAATAGTGGGCATGACTTTTTGTGAAGAAACAAGAAAACTGCATCTTCTGGGTTACCCAGAACTGAAAAACAACTTTCTGTTTCTTTTGCTTCTTCGGATGGAACAGGTTACACCACAGATTCCAAAAACAATGTCCGGGCATATCCTTCACTTCCCCCAGCACAACAACCGGAACTTCACCAACAGCATTTTCGTAACAACAGAGAAGGTGCTAAAGAGGGCAATAAGAGAGAGGAACTAGTTATGGTCTTACAGCAAATGAAGGACAGTTTAAACAACCATATAAGAGAGGTAGATGGAACAGATTTTTCTCCTATTTGTAATGTCTCAAATGTTGTTAACTTATCAGGTTGTTCTCTTATGGATGTGCAATATTCTGTACTGAACCTTGGATTAAATTTGTTCCGATGGTGATACCCATGCTACATATATAAAAACAGGAAATATTTAAATTTGTAAGGAAGTTCCATCTTAAATGTTTTTTTACTGAACAAGTGGATAAACAATATGATTGTATTAATTTTGAAATGGACAGTGAAGATGATAGCTTCCATTATTGTGTTTCTGATGATTTTAATATTGATGCAATGGCAAATGCATACAGTTTACTTGATACTAGTGTAGTCCATTTTAAAAGTAAATGTATTCCCCCTATGTAAATAATACTATTCGTTGTTTCTCAAAAATGCTTAATTTTTCTGTTCAAGAGCTTTTTGAAAAATATAAGAGCATGTCTTATCCCCGATATAATATGACTAAGAATGAATGGCTTGCTCTTAAAAATCTTATTGCTAGACATGATTTGATTGTAAAGCCTTCTGATAAGGGTAACAAGAATATAGTGCTTCATTATTCACAATATCTTAATATGTGTTTGCAACACTTGAATGATAATACAACCTATGACGTCTGTGATGTTAGTACGTATGTAAAAGCAATGGAAGATTTTACTGCTTTAATAGAAAAGGGATGTCGCTTGGGTTATTTTACTAAGAAGGACATTGACACTAAATTTAATACTGATGGATGCAACTTGGCCACTTTTTACTGCCTTCCTAAACTACAAAAAGATAGTATTAATCCTCCAGGAAGATCCATAGTGTCTGCCACTAATTATTTTTTACATAATGTGGGTGAACTTATAGATAATGTTTTATTGCCCTATGCGGAGAGATTGGATTCTTATATTAAGGACTCCTTTAATTTTTTGGAAAAGATATCACATATACAATGGAATTCTAACACATTTTGGATTTCCATAGATGTATGCAGTTTATATACAAATATTAAACATGATGGCATAATGACACTGCAATACTTTTTGGATGATAGCCCTATGTCTCATTACATGGTGGAGGTTGTTCATATTTGTTTGTTGCATAATTACTTTAGTTTTAATGATGTTGTTTACCATCAGCTGCGAGGTACACCCATGGAGTCACTATTTGCCCTCATGTATGCAAATCTCTTTATGGCCAAATTTGAAATGGGTTACATATATAAAAATGAGTTTGTAAAACAACATGTTTCATTTTATTTTAGATATATTGATGATTTGATTTTTATTTGTAATGGAGGGTAGATAAAGTTCAGGAATTTTTATGTCAGTTGAATAATAATATTTACAATGTTAAATTTGATGGTTTACAGTGTGAGACAGAAATACATTTTTTAGATGTACATTTAACTGGCATGGATGATGGTTCTATTAAAACTATAGTTCATTGTAAATTTGATGATGGCAACCAGTATTTACATGGTACTAGTTACCATCCTGAACATACCATTAAAGCTCTACCTTTTGGGGAACTGATAAGACTATCAAGGCTTTGTAACAATATATCTGACAGAACACTCGAGTGATGTTGACAGCAATCTACACGGCTGTGTTGTATAAAAATAGTAAATTTATTGAACGCGCCTTCGTCTTTGAAAAAAAAAGACTTCATCAGAAAAGACGAAAGCGCGCTCAATAAATTTACTATTTTTATACAACATATCCATGTGGATTACTGTCAACATCACTCGAGTGTTCTATCAGAACTGGTTTACTTTCATTTATGGTTGGTGCCTTGCAGTTCCTGCTTTTGTGTTTTTGAAACAATATATCTGACTTACAAAAACAAATACGCCAGACTTTGTCTATGTTTTTACATAAAGGCTACAGTGAAGATGTGATCACGGAATCTGTAAATAAAATAAGTGATACCAACCTCTCCAAATATAATAATGGGAATGTGTATTTTATGAGTAGTAATAAACCCAATAATGGTGAAAAAATGTTTTTGTTACCACGTATAACATTATAAGTGAACACATTTGGGAAACAGTGAAACATTATTCAAAATTTTTGCTGAGAGATGAATTGTTGAATAAAATTATTGGTAGCACACCCTATATTGCCTATAAAAGAGGGCAAAATTTGGGAGATAAGTTAGTGAAAGCCTTCTTTTTGTTACCTGTAGTGAATGTCTCTATTCCCCTAAGATATAAGGATACTGCACCTTGTAATAATTGCAATATATGTTGTCATATAGTGTCTAGCTTTTATAGAATTAATGAGAAAGTATTTATACCAAACAATAATTTTTGTTGTGACACGGAAGGTAGTATATTGTTTGAAGTGTCCCTGCAACCTATTCTATATTGGGGAAACCAAGAGAAAATTTAGAATTAGGTTGCAGGAACATATTAGAGACATTAAAAATCATAAACTGGAAAGTCCTATAGCTTTGCATTTTATGGAGAAACATCACAGTGATAGCAGTTTGTTACAAGCAACAATTTTAGAAAAAGATTTTGTTAGAAAAGGGGATGAGAGATTAATTAAAAATGTATTATTATATAAGGAAACTGCATTTATATTAAAATGTGATACTTTTACAACAAGGGGGTTGAATAGAGAAATAAATTGGAAATGTTTGCTTTAAGTTGCATTAATTGATTGATGTAATTGTTTTATTGACTATTTCATTGATTAATTTGATGCTAAGGGGTGTATGTATATATATATATATATATATATATATATATATATATATATATATATATATACACACACATATATATATATATATATATATATATATATATATACACACACATATATATATATATATATATATATATATATATATACAGGGGAATGTTCTTATGTAAAATGTACTCTTTGAAGGCTGGATTGGCCAAGGTGCTAAGTGCAATAAAACTTTGGATTTGGTTCCTGTTGTCGTTTTTCTACAATTGGATTTGCTGTGTTGGTTTTCATATGTACAAGAAGTAAATGACATAGTACAAACAGTGTTCAGAATCACAAGGGGTGTTTATATTGGGAGTGAGGGTGCATCAAGGTCCAACTCTGACACTATTGCTGTTCGTACTGGTAATGACCTACATTAGCAAACAGGTGAGATGGGACAGATCAACAAAACTATTTGCAGATGATGTGGTATTAAAAGCAAACTCTGAACAGGAACTTCAGCAAATAATAGGGGACTGGAATTCAAAACTGAAGGCACATGGGATGAAACTGAATAAAGACAAGATAGTTATGGCTGCAAATGGGGGAATCAAATGAAGATGACAGATAAGGCAGAAGGGAAGACTGTAGAACAAGTTAACAGCTTCAGGTATCTGGGAGTAGTGGTTGGGGAGAAGGGAGGTTTGAATGAGGAAGTCAAAGCTAGAATAATTGGTACTTCTGATAACTAGTATAGAGAATCAGGGGTACTGTGTGTCAGAAGCATGTCAATAAAGCTGAATGGTAAGTTTTGCAAAACAATGGTGCAAACACTACTTTTCTATGATACTGAAACCTGGGCAGTGAAGGCAGTGCAGGTGAGGAAGCTGGAAGTGATAGAGAAGAAGGGCCTGAGATGGGTGACAGAATGTATGCTGTGGGACAGATGAAGAAATGATGGCATCAGTGCAAAAGACAAAGTAGCTCCAATTGAAGAGAATGTCAAAGGGAACAGATTGCAGTGTTTCAGGCATGTGTGCAGGAAAGCCGAAGATGATTTGTAAAAGATGATATGGGAGAAACAGGAATAAGACGAAGGGAAAGAAGGGCAGTCAGCCAAGTAATGCAAGGACCGCAAAACAGCAGACCTGGAAAAAGGAAGTTGATAATGATGGTGAAGGCTTGCCCCTTCCAGTAAGCCCTTCTGAATCCCTGCCTCCATGATGATAATAACAAATCTTTGCAGGAAATATCCAGCTGAAAATGTTAAAAGTATAAAATACTGAAGATGTAGTGGCACATGTTGTGGTTACTTGAGACCTTACTATTCTATAGCAGCACATACGGAAAAATGAGACTTTGTAGAAATAAAAAAAAAACACATTTCATTTGTGTCTGTAGAGTCAGCATTTTCCTACTGAGTAATAACATACCTTGAGATTATGTTTTTCCTCTAATCATTGTTAGGTTCACAGGTCCATAGGTAAGTATTAGGTAATCACTGTGTAGATCATTACAAGACTAGCTAATAGCCCATGTTCAAAAGTTTCCTCCAGCTTCATAGAGTTTCATTAACAAAAAGATATTCATAAGTATGGTCAATTGGGATCTAGTTTGATCATTTGGGGGAATATGTAATATAGTAAATTCCCAGGAAAGCGTGGAAGTTTGATAACCCACCTTCTACAGTTGTAGTTTCAAGGAATTCCATAGTTTATATATATACACTTACAGCTCCAGAACATATGAAGGAGATCTGCAGTTTCATTTTTACAGTATGGGCATTTAGGAGAATTTTTAGAGTTAAATTTATGCAAGCTTAGACACGTATAATAAGTGTTATTGCATATCATAAGGAGTAAAAGTTAACTTTTGGAAGGAAATTGATTTAATAGTTAAGTTGATTGCTTTTAATATTTTACTATTTTCAATCAAGGGTATTTTTTTCTTTCCAATAATTTGATAAAAGGACTTGATCTTGATATTTAATTTCTTTTATTAGTTTATATGCAGATGTTATATACTTATTATCTTGTAGGAGGGCTTGCCATAAATTTATACATTTCGCTAAATCCTCATCATTAATTTTTAAATCTTTAAAGTAACTTATAGATAAATCTTTGATCTGTCTCAATATTATTAAGTATGATTTTGGAAGGTTCCATTCCTGTCTTACTTCATGAGCTGAATATTTCAAATAAGGGTATATATCCCGTAATATTAAATTAATAATAAGTGGGAAATTTTTTAGGTCTATTAATTGATTATTAATTCTCAGGTTTGGATTCCTATGAAAATGTTTTAGGATCATAAGGTGTTGGGTAAGATTTAATGAAGTGAAGAGATTTTGTAATAATGTGATATATATTTTAATATGCTCCATTAAAGCCAGTGATTTAAATGTTTCTTTCCTTAGAAAAGGTAATGATTTAGGATTAATCTTCAGAGTCTCTACATGTTTATGATTCAATCTTAACCAGATCGGGGACCAATTCTTGCTATGTGTATCATAATTAGCAATTCTTAAAATTCTACTGGCATTTATAATTAAGTAATATTTTTCGAAGTTGGGTAATTCTAAACCCCCTCTGCCTTTTGGGGTCATCAATTTATCGTATGAAATTCTAGTTTTCCTTGGTTCCCATATAAATTTAGCAGATTCCATGTGGATTTGTTTGAAGAACTTCTTTGGGATTAAAACCTGAGCAGATCTGAAGATATATAATAATCTGGGCAATATGTTCATTTTAATAATTGAAACCTTTGCTAACGGTGTTAATTTTAGTTTATTCCATCTCCTTAGGTCAGATAAAATGTGATCCCAAATGAATTTGACATTATTAATATAAAAGTCCTTATTATCTGTGAAAAATATGATACCTAGATATTTAATCTTTTCTTCCGATTTTATTTGCCCTACCAATGGTAAAAGCAAAAAGGTTTTCGGAGTTTTTAATGGAAATATCTTAGTTTTTTTAAGGTTTATTTTATAGTTAGATATTACTGCAAAGTTTTCGACAGCTGTTAATAATTTCTTGGTATTTGTAACTGGTGATATACTATATATATTAAGATCATCTGCAAAAGCTGCCATACAAATCTTGGTACCGTAAGGTATTTCATACTAAACATATAAATAATCGGAAGATCTGGGAACAAATTTTTAACATTATATTGGCTTAATGTGTGGAACCCAGGATAACCCTTGGATATCAATACTATAAAGTAAACTTTAATAGTAATCAAATTATTATAAGATATAATACATATTGTCTAGACTCTTCAGATGTCTTTTCTTGTGTTAAAATGAAAGCATTCATGTATATAGTGTACATATGTTGTATGATTGTTTTTTGTAGTATTGTTTGGAAACTACCTGTGCATATCACGCTCAAATATGTGTATGAACAATTGTAAAAGTAATAAAGAATTATTATTGAAAAAAAAAACGTTTCCTCCAGCTTCAAGGAGCTCCAGACAGGACTAACTAGAGGAGAGTTTGATGCTGTCCCATCCCATTATCTACATTTACCCTGAATGTGGAAAGGGTGCTTTTGATATTTAATGGAAATTTGTTGAATAGGTGGGGTAATGTGTTGAAATATGACTTTATAATGCCAATGCGTCTTATTTATCTATTGATAAAGGTTTAGTTCCTTTTACTGAATATTTGAGGAACCATTTTTTTCTGCAAAGTAAAAGAAGGTCAGATCTCTCATGTTTCAAAAGGCTAGACATAAATCTCCAGCGAGGAGTCTATAAGAACTCATGCAGGTCAGGCTGCCAGTCTTCTCTCCTAATAGTAATTACAATTTTTTAGTCCACTGAGCTTTTTAGTTAGGAATCTCTGAGGTCTCTCAAACACAGTGATATGTTTAGAAAAATACATGCCAAATGGGTCTGTTAAGAGTAAATGGGAATTAAGATCCATTTGAATCTAGAAGAAACACCCTTGAAAATTAGATGAGCAAGACAGAAAGCTTTCTGAACTATGGTGCAGTCATGATGGTCAAAAGAAAAGGAGTGTTTAACATGAGTGCCTAGAGACATTGTCTGATTGGAAGTGTGTCTCACCTTTGTGGTATAGGAAGAAGTTTGTTGATAAATAGTCAACTATAGTAAAATAAAAAAGTATGACAAAGTCTAATGCACAACTCCAAAGTAGTTAAATTTGTATTCCAGTTGCAAATAATATTTTAGTTTCTTCTTAAAAATAAAGTAATATATAGGTCAGATACATACATAGCTCACTTACATCTTTCTCCAAGTACCTCTGGGTAGAGGTCCTAATTGCAAATTTAAATAAGGCAGCTTTACCTATTGGTCTAATTTGGTCTCTGCCTAACCAATAGCAGTATTGAGTAACAGGCAGCCTAACCCAATGGATTCAGGTGTAGAAAGTTTAGAACCACAGGTGATAGTCAAAATGTTTAATTATCAACAGATAAACATGAAATCAATGCACTGTAGAAATGCATTCATTTGTGATTAAAAATAATACAATAAAAAGTAAATAGAACATTGAATATTAGATTGAAAGGACACATTTTATAATAGTGTCATTTATATTATTTTATTAGATAGTTATAGCGGTTGTTAATTATAGATTAGATAAATTAAAGCAGTTAAATATGTATGGATGTATAAAATCGTAGTTTTAGTGCACATATTGGCATTATAAAATTAAGAATACAATGGCAAGAATGTTGATTAAAAGACTATTAATCTCAACTATCAAATAACTAAAAAAGACTTTTAAACATGATGTACTTCAACTGCCAACACACAAATTGCCACAGCAAGTGATTATGCTAAGGCAGCTATGCTATGAGCATTTTCATACTGAACAACTGATTCATCACAGGCCATATATGCAAACCTTCACACCACCAAATTTCACACTTGCTTCCAGTCTTTATTTAAGTTCTGCAGTGCTCACAGCCATTGCCTTTTTTTACTATCATCTGGGGTTTTGCTACACAAATACAGTTTTTTCAATTGTGCCCACTAAATCCATACTACATCACAAATGAAATTTGTTCTGTCCTTGAAAGATCTCTTCTTATCCTATCCACAACAACTATTGCATTTTTGCTGTTCCACATCTTTGTTGTCTGCAACGAGACATCATTTTTGCTTTACTTTGTTCTATTCTGTCGTGTATATATATTATGTGTAACAGTGCAAAACACCTTTTAAAAACCATGGTTACCTATATCCCTCCATTTTCTATAACTATTATTTTTTAGTGATACAGTTAAAGAAATACAGTAGATTTCTCTATAAGGACTTTCCTGTTGTTGGCCCATACTGCTATAAGTCCATGTCTGATGCTGACATTGACGTATTAGAAAACAATTAATTTTATTACAGACTTCATCACATTTTCAGCTGCTGAGATTAAACTAACTGGTGATTTGTTATCTGCACATGCTTTCTCAGTTTTATGATGTGTAATTATACCTGCTAATTCCAGTCCACAAATATTATCCCTTACTATAGTGACTTGCTAAAATGGTCAATAGTCTGACTACATGAACAGACTGCTCTTTCTGCATTCTGAAGGAAATCCTGTCACATCCTGTTATTTCTTTATCTACCTTCCATTTTAAAGAGTCCATTCTGTACCTGTTCTTGATTAAAAGGATTAATACTAGACCCTAGTAAAATGTATTTTGCTTTATTTAGATGCCTCTTCTTGCTGTTTTCTGAATACTCTGTAGAAACATTTATTATCTGCTCATGTTGTCTCTTTTGTTTAGCTTTTGTATATATCCTTTACTTTACTTTTTCTTCTTACTGCAGTTATAGACTTTTAAGTCTTTCCTAACATAGCTGCATTGCAGTTTTCTTTCTTCAGCATGCCTTACGTCCACTCCTCTTTATATACATGCATAATTTTGTTGTTCTAATTCTTTAACATATATGGAGAACTTTTCTTTCTCCAAAAGCATCTTCTTTAATTCTACTGCAAAATGCAAACAGCAATATATTGCTATATCAGAAATTACTTTTTGTATGCCGTGCGTTTGTACTGATACAGTACTAAGATAGAATTCTTTCACCAAAGTTATACTGTGAGAGAACCTCTTAAACAAACTGTGGAAATTAGCTGTCCTCATTGTGCATTTTGGCATGTCCTTTTTTGCTTTTATTTCTGTCTTTAATTTGCTTTTCTAGGATATAACACTTTATCAGCTTGTGTTTGCTTTACTGATGATCTTAGATTTGCGGTAAGACTGAGATTCTGCAGTTAGTTTTCAAAATGTAACAGGCCTTGTTAGCTATACTTTCAGTACAAAGTAACAGGGAAAGAAAAAAGTTTATTGTGCCTCCTACTTGACTTGGCTACTAGAAGAATTCTGTGACCCAAAAAAAATATAAGCAAATAATTTCTAGGATTTAAAATAATGCATGTTTAATTGTTTGTCCTTTTAACTGTGATGAGATTGCATAGTATTTAATCCCTTGATCTACTAAAATAAGTAATCTCTTAACTGTACACAAGGACCAGATAGCCACTTTTCTATGTATATTTTAAGTTTGTAGGAATCTGATATTAAAATTAAAAAAAAATCTACTCTCACAACAATTTCAATGCTAACAAATTACTTACCTTGCAGCTTCTTATTAAAATGAATGGGAATCGAAGCTTAGAAGTGATACAACATCATGCTATTAATCAGCAAGGATTTTTATTTTCCCTTCATTTCACAGAGCAACAGGACATGGCTACCCTGCCATGAGCAAATAGTCTCAATGTTTACCTTTTGGCCTCCAATCATTTCACATTTAATATCAATAGGACCACATGCTCCAATATTCAGAGATATTTTTTCTATTGCAGGTACTGGAAGGACACCATATATATATATATATATATATATATATATATATATATATATATATATATATATATATATATATATATATATATATGTGCAGTACACACTGCTCAAAATAGAATACTCATTTTTTTTTTAATTTATTTCTATGATGGGTGTGATGGGCTATGAATTACAGCACTCGGCTGCAACACAATACTCTGGCCATTATTTTTTTTTTTACTTTTTTACAATCAGGCATTGGAGATATATGTAAAGTGACTGTCTCTTGGGGATAGTCTACACGTGAAAGCAAAGTTCATTTACATGATCATTGTTATATAATCATTGTTATGACTTGTTGTGGGTGAAACTCATATGTGTCTGAGAGAAACAAGTTAAAATACATTACTGGGAATATTATTTCTTTCACTTTTTTCACAATAAATAACAGACAGAGAAGATTGCTGTCTCTTGTTAACCACATTGTGTATAGAAGCAAATGGTACTAACATGATCACTGTTAAATGACCCTTAATATGGCTACTGGGAGGATTATTGTATGTGTATGAGTAGCAATTAAAAAAAAAACATTGCTATAGCCATTGTTTGTTTCATTTTCATCCCAATCACACATAAGAGCTATGCAAGGGGCTACAGGTGATAGCAGATGACAGGAACATGTTCAGTATTAGGCGATTGATTGTATAGGCTACCAAGAAGGAGTTGGTATTAGCCCAGTGTATTACTGTGGTCCCTTTTTCTTTTGACATCTTCACAATTAAATGCCAGAGGTGTACAAAAAAGGTGTCTGTCTTGGAGATGAAGGAAGAAGGCCGTGTGTGAATATGAACAGAATTTCTATAATCACTGTTTAATGATCATTAATCTGACCTTTGGCAAGCTATATATGTCTGAGAACAACAGGGTGAAATACATTACTCTAACCATTATTTCTTTAACAATCATCACAATCAAATATCAGAGATGAATACACAAAGGGACGTCTTTTGGGATGGAGTACCTTTGTGTGAAAGGGGCTGACAACTGCTGTCACTTATCCATACTTAAACAGTCATTGATCTAGTTTGTCAGTGGGGGGGGGGGTTCTATTTTTGAAAAAAATATTGTGACAAGAATTCTATGTCTTGACAGTTAGTGTGACATCTTCACAATCAAAGGAAGAACACCCAATCAGAAGGATATTGTTTTTTTTCCCTTTTTTTCATACTTTTACATATATAGTGGGCATAAAAGCCATGGTTTGGATTTGTATTTGTTATTTTGTTACTATAGCATGATAGCATCTATAATTTAAATATCTTTAGCTTCGGTTTACAACAAACATGCATATTTTTATTCTTTTTTGTCTAATGTGGTGAATGTAATTTTTGCTATTATAACATAAGAACTAAAACACTATTCATCTGTCCATAAAATGGATGTTTGCATATTTGTATATGGTCTGTATACATAAGTGCAAAATATATGGTTTCATGGGCCCTTGTAGTGACAATATGACATTTGTCATTTTGCTCTGTTGTCATTGGTGAGTATATGACTTTCTGTTCAGGATAGGCTGTGGAGCAATATTCCAGAATACACAGTTATTGAGCATTAATTGCACCATAAGTGAACATTCTATAACTATCCAAAAGGATTTTTCATTTGCATACTCCATGGTTTCGAGCTATAAAATGGAAGTGTTAATTTCATAGGTGAAAACCTAAGCTAATTGCCCTGAAGGGAATTTTAAGCCTTGACAATAACCCAAAGTCTGAATCAAAGCTTGTACTTTGTGTGTAAGGTGAAGACCTTAACCGTTATGCCAAACTCGCCCCCCCCCCAATTAAACCCTGCTCTTTTGCCATAATACGTAGCTCACTAATAAGTCATATCATTACTCCTCAGCACTAACTTGCCAGAGTTCATGCACAGATTTCAGCACTACATCACTTTTAAACCCTTGAAGGCAGAACTGTAGTCAGTTGCATTTTATAGACTGAGCCTCCTGTTATCATTCCCTGACAAATCTATGACAACTCTCAAAGAAAAGCTGGCATCTGTTTTATACACAGGTCCCACATTTAGGTGTTAAAAGCCTTTCATTGTTTTGCCTTATACTCGATTTTCACTAGGGATATATGGGGATGTGGGACTGGTATATGACTTTTTCTCAGGAAGGGATATGCACTAGTCTAGAATTTATTTTACTGAGGTATTATTACACCAGAAATAAAGTGTGTGTGTGTGTGTGTGTGTGTGTGTGTGTGTGTGTGTGTGTGTGTGTGTGTGTGTGTGTGTGTGTGTGTGTGTGTGTGTGTGTGTGTGTCTTCTGAGGAAGGTTGGGTGCCGGGCTGGCAACTCAACATCATAAAACAGGAGCATTCATAAGTAGTAGAAGAAGAAGAAAATTCCAGCCTGCCATCACTTTAAAAAAAGACAGTTCCTGTTTTGTTTCTATTATCCACAGAAATTCACTAGCAGGAGATTCTCCCCAGTTTACACCAATCAACTAACTATGACCACCACTGAGAGGTAAACAGGCAGGTGTCTTCATTTTTATTCCTTGCACTCTCCCATCTAGCACCTGCGCCATTACCACAACCCAGGATGACTGGATTCTACTCAGGGCTCTATCACTGTACATAAAAAGCCAGCAGACAATATTTGCTTTGTTCATTCTACATATTCATTTCACTTAGCCCAAACATGAAACTCCTTACCACTCATAAACTAGAGCAGCAGTTATTTTCTCAATTGTCAATATGTATGTTGTACTAATTATACTCTGTTAATCTAGTTTCCTTCTTATTTATTTACCTTTTTCTATTTGTATACCTCTCAGCTGTTCTATATTGGTATTAATGCAATTATTTCAGCAACTGGTGATTAGTGAGGAAATGTTTTGGTGGCTTAAATGAAATGTGCATTATTAGAAAAAATCTTAGTGAATAAATTGATTTTCATCTTTAACAATACTTTGTCTTCGTTGCTTGTTATTTTTAAAAGATCCCCCCCTTAACAAATTTCCCATTAGCCTAAAGTTATTCATTTTCTCCATTTAATATCGCCTAGGTATAGTTTTATGTCCAGAAAGCCTTCGGTACATTTCTCTTTAATTTCTAAATTTTCCCCACCATAGTTCATGAAGTTCCACCACATTTTTTGTTTTAATCCCATTTTGCTTCAGGAAGGATTTTTTTCTCAGTCTACATACTTCAGTTTTTATTGTTAGTCACCACAGGTAAGTCAATTATCACAATGGTGAAAAAAATGTATTTCAGTGGCAGCTATAGCTAAGATGAAAAAGACCCTGTTTTTTGTCTCATTAGTATGGCGTTGAATAGCACTGTAGCTAAAACAAGCAGTATCAGACCTGATGGCTGTAGTGTTCTCTCTAGTAGCCCTTGCTTCTCATTGGCAAAGACAATCTCACATAACACACACACACACACACACACACCCTACTATTCAACAAGCAAGCCCCCTCAGTCAATCACAGTCACAGAGACATTCACCCATTCACCCACATACACACTCTCAAACACACACACAAACACACACACACACACACACACACACACACACACACACACACACACACACACACACACACACACACACACACACCCTACTATTCAACAAGCAAGCCCCCTCAGTCATTCACAGTCACAGAGATATTCACCCATTCACCCACATACACACTCTCAAACACACACACACACATACACACACACACACACACACACACCTATCATTCAACATGCAAGCCCCCTACATAGAGACATTCGCCCATTCACCCACATGCACACTCAAACACACACACACACACACACACACACACACACACACACACACACACACACACACGCATGCAATTGCACACAAACACATGCAGGCACACGCAGACACAGCTTCCACAAAAAAATATTTCAGATATCCACACTATAGCATGGCTGCTTTGGGAGGTCATTATAACAGATCAAAACACTGAATAAAACTACTTCTACCTTGAGTATTAGACAAATATTAACTGAGCTTGCATCTACAGGTATCTGTATCAGTCAGAAAAGAATATTGAACACCTTAATTAAAGGGCAAGGGAGGACAGTCAAAAAGGAAAAAAGCAGGGGAAGGGAAAAGGGAATAGGAAGGAACAAAGGGGAAAAGGTGTAGGGAGGGAAAAGGAAGGGACAAACAGATACAAAGGTATCAAGCAGGGGAAAGGAAACAGAAAATAGACCAAAGAGAGAAAAGTCATACCAACCATTAAGCCAACTTACTTGATTCAAAAGGCTTAGGAAACATATTCTATGACCACCAAACTAATTTATGTATAAAACAGACAGATGGGTAATCAGGATGAACTCCTGAAAACATAGACCCAAATTTAACCAAACATCACAAAACTATAAGAGCGCAGGCCTAATACTAAGGGCTGAGTTCAGCCCAGGCTCTATATGAGCCCTAAGATTTAAAATCCACTTCAGTTCATTCAGTTCAAGAGCCCCTAACTGGAACATGTCACTTCAAAGAACTAAATATAAAAATTTCCTCCTTGGAACTGAAGAACTAACAAATAGTAAATCAGCAAGTGATTTAATCTCTCCATATAAAGAAACCATGAAAATACTTACCAGTTTATGTAGCACTGCAGTGCAATTCCTTCCTGTTTTTCATATAAAGATTTCTCCAAGAACTAACCCTTTGGAATAGTGTTTCTCTTTAGCTAATACTTTCTCCTTTATAACACTTTACTGACTTCTGTATGACACAGGCTGGGATTCAGAAAGACTGACTGCAGAAGGAGCCTTAACATGGCTATTTTCCTCCTTATGGTAAACCTTTCACATTGTTAGACTACCCTAACACTGAGGTTTTCTATTAGAGGGAGCCTCAGGGCAGATGGCAGTCTCACAGGCACAGCTGACTGATAATGTAGCAACTTGGGGGGGGGGGGGCAGATAAAGGTAAATAGTCATGTGATTTTCCCCTGAAGTGCATGTGGCTCCAGCTTTATACATGAAATGTCACTGCTGGAGGAAAACGTGAATGCCATCATACCTCTCAACTTCTTAGAGCAAGAAATCTGGACAAAGTAAAAATTAATGGGGGACAAAGGCCCCAAAACATGGGCAATTTAAAATATTGCTCTTTCAAACTTGGAAAGTTGATAGAATAATGGTTTCACAGAATTTACTGAAGGGTATGAAGACTGAAACTCAAATGTCTGACATTATTTTCTGACTTCAATCTTCAATGATTTGCAGGGATTTGTTAGAAAACCAGAATTTTGTGAAAAATGAAAAACAAATATAGGTTCATAGGTTTATACTAGGCTAATGGCCCTGGAGCCTTTACAAGCCTAGCCCATAGAAGTGCTCTGGCATTGTGTCGCCTGACATTAGTTCCCAGTGCCTCTGTCAAGTAGAGCCACTTTAGTGATTCCCGGGGTGAACGTTCTATTTCCCATCCACTCATCCAGATTTTTCTTGAAGAGAACCCGTGAGGTGCTCTACTTGACATATATGGGAAGTCTATTCCAGAGCACAGGCAGTCTCTGTGTTATGAACCTGTCCCTCCAGCATGTTTTGTTAATTGTGGTAATGAGGTTGAGGTCTCTGGAGCATGTGGTACGGATGGATTGGGATTCCTTTAGCTGTAACATTTTTAATAGAGCTAGGTTAGACATGACATTGTAAGTCAAGCAGAGATCGCCTCTTAGTACACGATATGAGACAGACAATAGATGGAGATTTTTGAATCTGTCCATGTAGAACATGTGTTTTAGGATCCTCTTCGTGAGGTACTTTTGTGGCCTTTCCAGCTGTTGCATGTGTCTAGTAAGGTACATGGCAAATGAGGCATTATACTCGATGATTGGCCTAATGAGTGAAGAGTAGAGAGCTATCATGACCTCTTTCTTCCTAGATGCAAAACCCTTGGTAATGAGATGTGTCACACAGAAGGACCTTCTGACCACAGTGGCAATGTGGTGGTCGAGGGAGAGATTGCTGTTAACCAGTGTCCACAGATCTCTTATAATGCCTTCAGTATTCAGTGGGCACCCATCCATGTGGTAATTAGTGGGAACTGAGTTTTTCCCCAAAGGGAATGACAATGCATTTTTTGGCATTAAGCTTAAGGCCATGGTTTCGAGAAGAGTCATTGGTCTCAGTGAAGCCCTTCTGTAGGATGTCTACATCACTTGGGGAGTTAATAATGGCTCCCAACTTGCACTCTTCTGTGAACATGTTCAGCCAGAGTCCCTCCATGTTGGCCTGGACTTCTGAGAAGTAGATGTCAAACAGGAGAGGACCCAGGACCGATCCCTGTGGGACTCCACTTGTGACTGGTCGGCAGTCTGACTTGGAGTCCACTACTTTCACACTGTGGGTTCTATCTGTGAGCCAATTTTCAACCCACCTAGTGATGTAGGAGTTGATGCCTAGTTTGGTGAATTTATCAATAATTCCTCAGTGGGGAATGGTATCAAAGGCCTTGGCCATATATATATATGTGTGTGTGTGTGTGTGTGTGTGTGTGTGTGTGTGTGTGTGTGTGTGTGTGTGTGTGTGTGTGTGTGTGTGTGTGTGTCTGTGTGTATCTATCTCTATCTTATCTATTTCTCTATCTATATATGGATGCCCAATACCAATCAAATGAACACACTGCCAACACCCCAGAGATCAATGTAACAATGTCAAATTAACAAATACCAACATGATCTATGTATGCTCCAGGGATTACCCAGGAGCAGACTAAACCAATGGGAAGTGATTTTTAAGGGGGGCAAAACTCCCTGTGCCCCTACACCCCCTGCTAATTATATGTACTTACTCTAAGATCAAATAATATTTCCTACCAGGGGATTATTTATCTCGCACACCTGTTAACCATCTATCTCCATCACCCAAACAGTTGTTGGCATTGTGTCCATTCGATCGAGTGTAGGACACACACAGATAGATAGATAGATAGATAGATAGATAGATAGATAGATAGATAGATAGATAGATAGATGATAGGTAGATAGATAATTCCACAGTAGATGCACAAAAATGAAAAAAGGCACCTGTCTTACATAGATATGCGTAAAAGCATACTTCAACATAAACAAAACTGGACTCTGAACAGATGTGATGTAACTCAATATTTTTGAAGCCATGATTTGAATTGCTATACTGGTCTGCAATAAAGATTTTTTTCTGAAGATTTATATTTCATTTCTGTAGCATGCTGGCTAACATCATTTCATCCATAATCATCTCATATTTCTGTCTTAGCCCTGGTGGCTAGGCCTTGAGCTGCTTGGAAGACTTCCAAGAAGGGTTCAAGTGGATGCAGATCTCTAGCTGGATAGTGTGGTGTCTTGTGCCATTGAAATTAGTGGTACTAAAGGTTCATTGCTGGTCCAAGTTTCCACTTGGGGTTCACATGCAGGCTATTACCCTTGGAAAATGGTGTCAAGCATCTTTAAACCATGGGTCTGGCTACCATACCTATGCTCTCAATAGTGGTGGCTGGTGGCTGCCAAACTACAGAACTTGTTACATTTATCTGTTTTTTATTTAGTGCTTGCCATGACTTTTCCAACTGATTTGGGCTATGGTTGGACTGTGAAATTTTCTTTGTTCCTTGTGTTGCCAGTTGTACCCCTGGGTTGATTATATCACTAACATCAGAATAGGTTGTCTGTATTAAATAAATGAGTGCTGTTAGGGCCTGGATGTACCATTTAAATTGCTAACATTGGTACTATTTAGCTGACATGGAAAAAAAACAATGCTACTAAAAGATGGGTGGTGTGTGGTCTGCTTGGTTTCAGGGATGGAATAAAGAGGACTGAATGGCTTGAGGAAGATATCACTGTTCACCAATTATGGTAATACAGAGAAGTTTAGCCATTCATCCATTTCCCAGTTTGTTTTATCAGTCTCTTTGCTAGTTTAGTTATGAGGCTAGGGTACTTCTAGTCTCTCCTAGCAGCAGGTTGTATTAAATTATCTTGGATGGGCATATTTTTGGCAACTATTTACATTTATTGAAGCCCAAGAGACTTTCCTGTTGTTCGCTGCTTTGCTACTACCCATCCTTTTTTTGGCATTGCCATGGACATTACTGACCATTTGTGAGTGTGGGTTTACGCTACTAAAAGTAAGATATATTACATAGTATTTTGAATTTACTGTTACCATCATCTTTTAGAATTCTGTAATTTATTTAGGTTGCTAATTTACTGTTGGCTAGGTAGTACCTGTATTTTTAACAATATTAGCAGGCACTCCTTTTTGTAACAATGTTTCACTGCTTGGTGAGATTTGCTCTTACCAAATTTGTTGCATATTTTATAGTTGCTACATTTAGACTTCATTAATTCTGTAGCATTGTTTCAGTTATGTTATTTTAGTAAAGTGCTTAAGAAATAAACAGTTTAACAAACTTGAACTTGAACTTCCATTGTAGAGATCCTTCTCTTACAATGAACTGGCTTTTCAGATTTGATTGTCTTTTGATATTGGAGATCATCCTAATCCCCTTCCAAGTGGGTCTACCTCTCCACAGGGAACTTAGTTCTTTTGTCATTGTCATTCACTTCTATGTCATGGACATATGTATTTTCTGCAGCATTAGCTATTGACCCCAGTTGAACTCAAGTCTGCTCCTAACAGATAGCTTCTCCCATTGCTTGCTCTTTTGCTTGATTTGCACTTGGCATTTTTTTTGGGGGGGGGGGGTAAGTGGCTTCTTTCCCAGGTGTTATAGTTCTATCTGCTGCTGTGAGAGTTATGCCTCTTCTTCCTAGACTTTCTGTAGGGCTCCACTGTCTTAGCTGGTAGAAGTATATACAACTAGCGCCTTCTAACTCGGTGGTTTACTGATTGGTATTCAAATCATCCTAACCACTTAACCTATTAAGGGGGGACCTTCAGTGTCTGATATAACAGATGAATCCTAACCACTTAACCTATTAAGGGGGGACCTTCAGTGTCTGATATAACAGATGAATCCTAACCACTTAACCTATTAAGGGGGGACCTTCAGTGTCTGATATAACAGATGAATCCTAACCACTTAACCTATTAAGGGGGGACCTTCAGTGTCTGATATAACAGATGAATCCTAACCACTTAACCTATTAAGGGGGGACCTTCAGTGTCTGATATAACAGATGAATCCTAACCACTTAACCTATTAAGGGGGGACCTTCAGTGTCTGATATAACAGATGAATCCTAACGACTTAACCTATTAAGGGGGGACCTTCAGTGTCTGATATAACAGATGAATCCTAACGACTTAACCTATTAAGGGGGGACCTTCAGTGTCTGATATAACAGATGAATCCTAACGACTTAACCTATTAAGGGGGGACCTTCAGTGTCTGATATAACAGATGAATGTTCACACTATCAGTTGATCTAGGAAGAACATGCTCCCTGGCAGGTAAAAGATTTCCTCACTCTCTCTTCAGGCTGATGCACGATCTCTCCAGCCAGCTTTGTCTGTTGGATTTTCCTGTAAATCAGGGAAGTATGTACAAGCAATGGGAGTGCTAAGTTTATATTACTGTTCTTCAAACCTGACTGTGCTTACTAATTGCTAGGTAGATAGAGAAAGAGTACACACATGTAATCAGTCAATATATATGGCATCATTGACACACTCATGTCCCCAGGCATAAGAATCTGCAAAAAAAAAAAAAAAACAACTGCTGATCAGTAAAGAGAACAGAGCCAATCACTGTTGCTGTCCTTCTGTGTCACACAGTCATACCTATGACCAATTTACAGTATCCAATCCACACTCTGCATGTCCTTGGAATGTAGGAGGAAACCAGAGCAACTGGATAAAACTCATGCAAACACAGGGAGGGCATGCAGACTCCACACAGAGTGCACCCCAGCCAAGTATGAAACAGGGGAACCTCTTGCTGTAAGGCAACAACACTATCCACTCTGCCACTGTGCTACCCCATATGCACACACACACACATATATATATATATATATATATATATATATATATATATATATATATACATAGATAGATCTCCATAGATATACATATAGATAGATATATGCATATATGTATGTGTGTGTGTGTGTGTGTGTGTGTGTGTGTGTGTGTGTGTGTATCCATATATATAAAATAGTGAGAGAGAGAAACAGAGAGAAATTGATGTAAATATATAGTTAGATTTACAAAGTTATATACAGTGCAGTGAGAGTGACTCGAGTTGTAGCTGCATTTTCAAGTTCTATCAGACATATTCATTAGGCAGTAGTAGACTGATGGAGTAGATCAAGATTTTTTTAGATCAGATGGTCCACTGTGTTGGTGATTACGTAAAGCATTATCATAAAAATGTTTTAGATGTGCACTGAATTTTGGGTAAGAAGGTCTCTTTTTTAAGATTGACAAGGATAGATTCCCATATTTTGTGGTCTAATAAGGAGAGATAATAGTCTGTGTATAGTGTTTAGTTTTAGGAGCCTGTAATGTAGGACCTGGGTGGATGTGATTTCTGAGGTTGTGTTGGTGTGTAGGTGTTTAGAAATTTGAGAACATAAGAGTAGGTCAGATCTTTGTTTGACTGGGAGCCATTTTACTTTTTATAGTTCTATGCAATGATGTTCATGCTTTGTGGAGAGTGTGGTGATCCTGCAGATATTGTTGAATCATTGTCCATATTCTTAAATACATAATATTCTATTAGTAGAAATTCATGTTCTATATGGGCTAGTAAAATGCCATCGCCTATTGCTGTTGTGGAGCATTTGTACAGAAAGGGGGAGGGGCGTTGGCCAGAACAGTTTGAGTTAATATTTTACATGCTGATATTTATGTGTAGGTTGAAGTTTAGGTAATGGGTCTAGCCAAACCCTAAGTATTTAAATGAAGAGCAATTTTATAGTATAGCATTATTGTCAACAACCATTAGTAATGGTGAATGGATTTTGTTTGTCTTTGGTTTGGTACCAAAGAGCATTGATTTGCTTTATTTTGAAACACCAGAGAAGTTTTGTTGTTGTTCATCCAGGTGATAAGAGTGGGAAAGTCAGCCTGCAATTCCTTCAAAAGGATTGTTAAGGTTTTATTAGATCAGAATACTGTGATGGTGTCAACATTCAGAAATGGGGAAAGGTGGGGTAGGTCAAAGGCTACTTTGTTTATGTACATGAAAAAGAATAGGAGAGCAGGAATGGAGCCTTGCAGTACTCTTTGTTTGATTTTTGGCTAGGCATGAGAAGGATGAGCTGACTTTTACATGTAAGTGGTGGTTAGAAACAGAGATGTGGAACCAGGTTTGTGCAGCTAGAGTAAAGTCACTGTCAACTATGCGGTTTAGTAGTAAGTTTATTTTTATTTATTTGTATATTTTTTTTGAACAGGTTAGTCTCAATAGCTAATGGCCTCTTCTCTGTAGAGACATGAGGAGGAATTCTTAGTAACTAGGAGAACTTTAGCCATAGCAACAGGGAACTTCCCCTACTCTTTGCTTCAGGAAGTACACAGGACAGCCTCCATTGGTTTTGTTTTTTTTTTGTTTTGTTTTGTTTTGTTTTTTTGTGATGCATATGAGCACTTATTGAGTTCTTGTGACAAAATGAAATGCTTTGTATTATGGAGAATGTGGATATACTGTTACAAATTGTGAAATGTTTGTAGCAAATGTAAACAGCCCTGGTTTTTTGGTATACTGCTCTCGAATTGTAAAACTAGAAGAGGAGCAATTGGGAGTACAAGTTCAAACTTGAGCTAATTATTTCAGACCAAGTGAGTATTAATGATATCATAGAAGTACCTGTGCAGAAACAACACAGGGCTATAGAAGAGGCTATGACTAAACATAAGGTTCTGATGATGAGGGTGATACCAAATGTTGTACTGTTATAACTGAAGCTATGGAGGCTGGTATTATGGAAGAAAAAGTAGGAAATCCAAATTCTATAGGGCAAAGGATTAGACAAAGGAAAAAGTAAACAGCACATAAAAACTGTCAAAAAGGAAAGTGATAACCTTCTTTTTTGCTATTTAAATGTTAACTTAGTTAATGATAAGCCCAGATATATATTGTGTCATTGCTCTGTTGCTCTGTTATACAAATCTTGCTTTAAGTTGTTGGATGTGAGAACAGATTATATGTGACTTCTACTGTTTTTTACGTATAAAATAAATTGTGTATACTCACCCACTACTAGTAGTGACAGTAAAGAGTGTTTTCATAAATTAGTATATGACATGGCAGCCAATATGAACATTATTCAGTATGGAAATTTTACTTGTCATTTACGAGAACCTAAATCCAAGAAGGATATAGATATTAAATGGCTGCGAGATGTGCTTGCATGTGGTAATCTAACATTAGGCAATCGCTGCAAGATGTGCTTGCATATGGTAATCAAACATTAGGCAATCGCTGCAAGATGTGCTTGCATATGGTAACATTAGGCAATCGCTGCAAGATGTGCTTGCATATGGTAATCTAACATTAGGCAATCGCTGCGAGATGTGCTTGCATGTGGTAATCTAACATTAGGCAATCGCTGCAAGATGTGCTTGCATGTGGTAATCTAACATTAGGCCCAGGTATAGGTCATGCTTATATATGAGGCAATCTTAAAACTGAAATTGATTCTTTTGCATGTTCTTCTTCAGTCTTTCATGTTACATACATTACACTGTTGGCAGTCCCTTTTACAGATCACTTGACCTTGTTATTTCATATCACTTACAATGGTAAGTAGATATATGAAGGGCAAGGAGCAGGAAAGCTAATGGGATAGATAATTGATACTGTTGAGTAGTGGTATGAAGATAACTTACTTTGGAACCAATATAGTACAATGATTCTGTTCTATGTCATTTGAACTTCATAGTGGATTATATATAAAGTTAAATATAGAAAATGTCTTAAAAAATTAGCACCTTATGTGAAAATGTTAGGAAAACACATTATTTGATTCAGGCCTTAGTAGCATGCAAACATTTGAGACATTATTGAATATGTTAAATTGTTAAATAAAGAAATAGTAGAATATGTGCTATATGAATTAAGATGTATTTATTCAAGTCAGTAGAAAATACATTTCACTGTCTTTAATGAAAAATAAATAAAAAAAAGATAACCATTTGATCCATTTTGTATAAAACATACAAGTAAGTTGTTTCATCTTAGGAAGTTGTTATATGTATACTTTTTAAACTGCATGCTTAGAAGCCATAATATCCAATTCTAAACTCCTAAATTAAAAAATAAAACATTTTTATTTGATTACCCTTTCTACTTTCTCCAAGACTTTTTGTTTTTTAATACCATGATGGGAATGGACCCCATTCCTAAGTCAGTGTGTGATTAAAGTTCATGAAATTAGTATTGTTTCAGTCTTTGATGTTAGCCAAAAGTGCTCTTTGCAGCACCCACAATGAGCCCAGAACTGACTCCTTCTGCAATACATATGGAGTTATATGTATTGGTAACATATCTAGATATGACTATAAATTATTTTTCATGAGACCCATCACTCCTTAAATTCTTTTTCATGAGACCCATTCCTCCTGCTACTATTGGAACTGTCTGGGTATCCTTCTTCCACATTACCATCATTTCCACCTCCATATCCTGGTATTTTATGACTTTTAATTTTCTCTGTGTGTAAGACACTGTAATCACTGTGTATAGCAATTTCGATGAGTAATGCTACTTTTGTTTTCTTTTCATGCACTACAATATCTGGTTTTCATGCATGTATTTTTTGAACTGTTGTTAACGAGTGATCCCATGTGATATAAACCTCATAATTTTCTATAATACCTTGTGGTTCAAGTTCCCAGTGCTTCTCAGCTACTTCAATATTACAATGTTTACACAATCCCCAGTGCAATAGTTTTGCCACATTAGTATGCCTTTTAGTATACCAGCCTTCTACCATTAGTATATCACACCCAACAACAAGATGTGTGACAGTTTCTAATTCTGTTTCACAACACCTGCATTTGTCAGTTTCTCTGACATGTTCAATGGACTTTGTAAACCTTTGTGTACGTAGTCCAATATCCACCAATATTAACCTTTCATCTTTTGGTTTAAATTCAGCTCTCCTTAACCATTTCTGAGTTAGATCCCGATCAACATGAGGATGTTCCAGGAGTTTTCACTACTTGAAACCATATTTATGCATTTTCCACATTTCTTGCCTTCTCATCTGATCCTTCACCTTATATTCTTTCTTTTGTTTTTTGGCCTGATTTTTATCTACTTCAGGTTTGATTTCCATTCCTGCTTGACACTGATATGCTTCTGCGATCTAAGTGGGGAAGTTATCTTAGACTTGTTCTCCTCATGTTTTAAAACTTTCACTATATTTGGATCTTGTGAAGACTGCAGATATGTATGCAGTCTTACAATTGCAGATCTATACATGTAATTAATTTCAAGGAGGCACATATCTCCTTCAGAATAGGGAACATATAATCTTGGTATACACTGATAAATCATTTGATAAGCATCAACCATTTTTCTTAATTTCCATTCCAACCAATTGAGTTCCCTTTGGAGCCAGTCAGTCACCCAAAACTGTAAATTAGAACAGGAAGAGTAAATTGGTTTATCGCTTGGAATTTGTTCCTAGCTGTCAGGGCTGTTTTCACCATTAACTTTTGTCTTCTAAAATACTCCTTACTATTATTCACATTTGTTCATGTGTTATTGTTGATCCCTTCATCAATTCCCAAATATTTATATACTCCCAAATGACATTCTTATATCATCTGAGAACGTTTTGACCACTTGCAGTTGTGCTTTCAGTTCCTCATATGATGAACTATACAGTTTTAAATCATCCACAAAAAAGATGAGACATCTTTACACTTTGTTGTTTTCTGGGAGCCAAATTGTAGCCATGATCTAATTTGTTAAGTAGGCAACTTAATGGATTAATAAGGACAAGACAAAAGGGCAATGGTGATAGAGAGTCACCCTGGAATTTCCCCCTTTGAATTTTTTTCCCTAGGATAATTATTTGTCTTTTGTCATGGCTTAACTGCAAAATGGTTTGACACTGTTTCATGGTCACTGTAATATAATTGATTAATGTAGGGTATCTTATACATTTCTAAGCACTCTTATCCATGAATGCGGGATGCTGTCAATTGCTTTTTTTGTAGTTTATCCATGCCATACTTAGATTCTTTCCCATTTTACAGTTCTCCATTATGACTTTAATTAACAACAAATGATCATTTGTTCCATATGACTTTCTTTTGTTACCCTTTTGTTCTATTCCAATGAGTGAGTTTTATTCTAAATGACTATAAACTCTATCAGAATCAGTTCCAGTGTATAGCTTATATATTGTCAGAAGGCAAGTTATTGGTTTATAGGTCTTAGGATATCTTGCAGGTTCATTCTTATGGAGGTGTATCATTGTTCCTGTTGTTAACCAGGTCATTGTCTTTTCAGGGCATGCATATAAATAGTTCTTACTCGTGGCTAAATATTTATGTAAATATGTTAATACTTTTAGCCAGAAGTTAGGTACTGTACCTGGGCCTGGGGTTTTCCATTTAGGAGCTTTTCTTAATTTTGTTTCAATTTCACTGGCTGTTATTTCATCCCATTTCATATCCTGTACATTTGAACTTCTTATTCTTTCTTTTATTTCTTCTGTCTATTCAGCTTCTTTTTATGTTCCACAGGATTGTCATAAATATTTCTCCAAAATATGTCTATTTCTTCTTTTTTGGTGGTGTTTGTATTCATTTTGCTTATTTTGTACTTTCCTTTATATGTATCTGTATATCTTCCAAGTTTTTCTGCCAGTGCTGTTATCTTTAATTTATGATCATTTGTTCCATATGACTTTCTTTTGTTACCCTTTTGTTCTATTCCAATGAGTGAGTTTTATTCTAAATGACTATAAACTCGATCAGAATCAGTTCCAGTGTATAGCTTACATATTGTCAGAAGGCAAGTTATTGGTTTATAGGTCTTAGGATATCTTGCAGGTTCATTCTTATGGAGGTGTATCATTTTCCTGTTGTTAACCAGGTCATTGTCTTTTCAGGGCATGCATATAAATAGTTCTTACTTGTGGCTAAATATTTATGTAAATATGTTAATACTTTTAGCCAGAAGTTAGGTACTGCACCTGGGCCTGGGGTTTTCCATTGAGGAGCTTTTCTTAATTTTGTTTCAATTTCACTGGCTGTTATTTCATCCCATTTCATATCCTGTACATTTGAACTTATTATTCTTTCTTTTATTTCTTCTGTCTATTCAGCTTCTTTTTATGTTCCACAGGATTGTCATAAATATTTCTCCAAAATGTGTCTATTTCTTCTTTTTTGGTGGTGTTTGTATTCCTGTTGCTTATTTTGTACTTTCCTTTACATGTATCTGTATATCTTCCAAGTTTTTCTGCCAGCGCTGATATCTTTAATTTATTATTTGCAATAGTATATGATAGATCCTGGTCTGTTCTGATAGTTCACTCTGCTTTTATCACATATGTCTTTCTAAATATTTTTGTTGATCTGTTTCCTCTTCTGTACTCTTCTAACAGTGAAACTTCTTGTCTTAATTGTTCTACAGTTTTCTATGTTGGATACTTCCATAATGGTATTTGATTTCTTCCCCTCTTTTCCCTTTCTGCCTTGTGTTTTTGTGGTAAGACTATCTATTATTAATTTAGCTGAACAGAAAGTAATGTGTCCTATTTACTTCTGTTAAATTGCATAAATTACTATAAACAGTCTTGATTACTGTGTTCATTTGTTTAACTTCTAACATTTTGCGTCTTACTGACTTTCTGTAGTCTATTTCCTTCATAGATCTTAATATGTTTATCCATCTCTAATAAATCAAGCAACTATTCCCTTAAATCATTTTCTTCTAAACTAAAGGCACATTCTTTGTTCCATGTTTCCTCCAGTCATTCTCCAGAAAGTCCCAGAACATATTTCTGTACCATATGTTCCCTGTGTCAGCCTTCACTTTATAGGTAATCCATAACATCAGTTCTATTTCTTTAACTTCTCCATTACTAATTCTCTTTTCTACTCCCCCTTTTGTTTTCTTATTTTTTGCATTGTAAAATGTTTCATATCCAGATGCCTTTACCTGTATTTCTCTTCAAATATCTTTGGTGCTGCTTTTTTGTATTGATTAGTTTTGCTTTCTCCTGCAAATATTGCACCATATTAAATCACTTTTTTTTTGTCATGTCCATATTTCTTCTTCAAATGTCTCCTACGCCTCCTGTTTCTCCTTAATTTGGGGACTCATTGTTCCATCATGTTGTGACATAACTTGTTTTAGACTTTCTACAGTAAATGCGTCACTTTTCAGGTATTCCGTAAGTCCAGCTTCTAATTTTTAACTTCTGCTTTACTAATCTTTTGTTCTATGTTCTCCCTGTGTGATCTTATTTTTTTGCATTGTTAAATTTTTCATATCTGGGTGCCTTTGCCTGTATTTCTCTTTGAATATCTTTGGAGCTGCTTTTTTTGTACTGATTATTTTGGCTTTCTACTTTGCAAACTATTGCACCATATCAGATCTCTCTTTCTTTCTCATGTCTGCATTTCTTTTTTATACTTTTTGAAAATCTATAGATTTTGTTATTTATATTTTCACAGTTCCTCGGTTGCTTTTTTTCAAAAACGACCAAGGTTTTGTGGTTAATATAATGTTTTTCATGGATCTGTTGTATTAATGAACACAAAGTGGCATTTGAAGCTTTTGACAGTTTTTTCTTCTGCAAGTTTTTTTTTTGTGATCTTTATGGAACTTGTTTGTTATTTCAGTTTTGTGGGGGGTTTTTTTGGACTAGCAATTTATTCTACAATGGGAGGGGGGCATCTTCCCCCTGAGCCTGGCCTTACCCCATTGTAGGAATGTTTCTGTGACTTGGGGATTCTATACTGTCATTTTTACCAATCCGAGCATCAGTGCACATACTAGGATCAGACACTTTTTATCATGGGACTTCTGCACCCAGCTGTCTTTTTTTATTTTTTAACCTACTTCTTCAATGACATATATATTTTATAAATACAGTCTATATATCACCGTTGTCTTGGTGAAATTTTGTAAAAACATTGTCCACCTCATGAAGGTGCTTATCAAGACTTGAGGATAAATTCAATTCCAGCAATAATATTCTCATTTGCTTTCTGATATCATCTCTTCATTCCAATATTTCCATTTTATTTGAAAGTAAGAGCACCTTTATTAAGGAATAGACTCCCATTTAACATTAGAAAAGAAAGAAATCTGAACGTATTTAAAAAAAATTTGAATAAATGGGTTGGAGAAAAAGTTTATGATCCTGGGATTCAGGAACTGACACTCCTAGATGTTTTTTTTAGACGTGAACATCATATCTAATTCTTAAGAACTTACAAACTTAGGTACAACCTCCTGTCCTGCAAGCAACATGGATTCTGGTCAGGTCACAGGATGATAATTGCCATTTGGACCCTCACAGACAAAATACTCATAGGAATGGAGTTTCAAGTGCAGTTTAAAAGTAAAATTAAAAAAAAATCTCTTTTTTTAACTAAGACATGAGTGCTGTAGTACTGTAAAGAACATTTGTAGCAAGCAGTTTGCTGTAGTTTAATAGAAGATTTTTTAAAAATAAAACATCAGTGTTGTAGTGCTCTGTGCAGGCAGGGTATAAAATGTCACAATTGTTTGCTACATTTATAGCCAGCAGTTTACTATGGTTTAAAAGAAGAAATTATTTTGTTAGGGAAATGTGTGGAAAGGAGGGCTGAAAGAAGGGTCAAGGGCAGGCCACAGAAATGAGATCTGAATGGCTGGGCAGGAGTGAAGCATGTGTCCCAGAAGAAGGAATAGGTTGGGGGTCATCAATCTAACTGAAATAATCCAGTTCCAATGCAGAGATCGTTTTATTATAGTAAAGTGTTTTTGTTGTTGTTTTTTATTATTATTACAGTAAAGTGTTGGGGGGCATGGACCTAATTGTAAAAAGCCAATGTTTCAATCAGCTTATTACAGGAAATGTTTTTTTTTTCTTTTTGTCTTTTTTTTTCTTTAACTCTTCACGTGAAAAGCTAAGGGGGTAGATTGTTAGTTTGTGGAACCGGCACAGAGCACTGGTTGAGCCAGCTATGTGTCTATGTCCAGGTTAAAATATTTTACATTTTTCTTTAATAAGCTGTGCAGATAGAAAAACAGCCTTTGCAGAATCACTTTTTTTTGTGGTTCCATTAACTTGTCATATCCCTTCTAAAAGAGATGCAGTATTCAGTATTTTGGTAAACTACAATTATAATGCTGCCTTCAGGAAAAATCAGTCACTGAGCCAGATAATATCAATAACTCATTTTTTTCTTCTTGATTTGCAGGAAACGGTACAACCAGTCAATATTATAAGGGAACATTCAAAATTACAAACCAGAATTATGACCGCAGTTATGGAGTGCCAACATCAGCAAACTTCAGTATTCTGGCTGCAAGAATTAAAACCGAGGTAAAATATTATGCCAAACCACGGAAACATTTACAAAAAAGATATGCAGTAATAATTGCTTTTAATGTATTCTAAATTTTAAATTTAGAAAAGCTGACGAGACCTTTGTGGAAGATGGACTCAGAATTGTTAAATTGTTAAATTGTTATGGTATATATGTGTATATGACTCTTTATCCCTTTCTTTTTTAAACAAAGAAAATCTTTATTGAATTATCACTTATGACATCGGTAATCACACATTTACATAAATGAAAGCAAACCATATTGACATGTCAGTTGTAAACAGTTGCAGACATTATACATGACATATAATTTTCTTCTGTACAGTCATTGTGAATTGAACATTACATAGCTCATTCAGTTCCTTCTACTTCTGTCTTTTCCTGGTTAGGGGTCGCCACAGCAGATCACCTGTCTGCTCATGATTGGCAGTGGAGATTTAGGGTGTCGAGTTGCCATCCCGGTGCCCAACCTTCCACGAAAGGCACATACACGCACAGACTCACACCTAGGGCCAATTTAGAGTATCCAATCTGCCTACAGCATGTCTTTGGGATGTGGAAGGAAACTGGAGCACCCGGAGGAAACCCACACAACCACAGGGAGGACATTCAGACTCCGCACAGAAGGCACTCCAGCCGAGGATTGAACCGGAGAACCTCTTGTTGTGAGGTGGCAATGCTAACTGCTGTACCACCGTGGCCACCCACATAGCTTGTTCAGTTCCTACCTTCCCCTAAACCTTATTCATCATCCAAAACATTATTCTGCATGTGTTTTTCCCACAGTTCTCTTTTCTTCTGTGTAATTTGCTCCTACACTTTTCTAAAGATCCCACTTATAGTTTGTTTATCTCTGTTACTATATTCACTACTAATGCAGTTGATTTAGCCTTTGATTTCCAATTTCTAGCATTTGCTTTTTTGGCAGCCACCATAATTAAGCTCAGCAAGGCATTACTATTTCTAGTTAATTCAGATCCTGTATTACAGCTCAAAAAAAAGCTAATTTCTTTACTTTCACCGAGTTGCTCACCAAGTATTTCTGATACAGTCATCTGCAGGGAAGTTCTAAAGCCTGCCAAAAAATATATTACTAATTACGCATTTATTGCTTTCTTGACCTGTTTTGTCACAGCAAATATCTCTATATTGATTTAACATCCATTCATAACTTAAGAGTATGTGTTCCATAAAAATATACCACCCACAAGTTATTTTTTTTGTTGCCCATTCACAATAATTAACAGCCCTTCTTTAATTAACAGCTTGTATCGACTCATAGATCATCAAATAGAGATTATTAGAATCAAACTCGGGAATAGAAGATGAAGACTGTTAGTAGCTCAGAGTTGTAATTCTCTGTGTTATAGGCAAATTGTCTTCCTGGACATATATTCCTTTTTTACATTAAAATATCTCTTCCACCCATTGTTTTCTTTTTTTTCCCTTCTATATACTTGAATTTCAAACTCCCGCTCTCCTTCCCTCTTTTCTGCCCCCTATCCTCCTATCTTTATGTTCTTTCACCCTGTATTATAGCCCTTCTTTCCCTTGTCTTCCATTTTCTCCACTTTGTTGCAGCACTGACTTATCCCGCTACATTACCCCATAACTTCTCCATTTATAAAAAACTATGAATTTCTGCCAGTTGTTCAGATTAACTCATGATATTTTGAATCACAAAGCTGTGGGTGTGTTGTGAGCATGTTTGGTGGCAGGTCAGTTAAAGCTGTGGGTGTGTTGTGAGCATGTTTGGTGGCAGGTCAGTTTTGAAGATATTTCCAGGAAAACACAGTTTATCCTATTGTCCTCGATGTGTCTTAATGTGAACAATCACCTTGCCCTGCCCTTAATGTAAACAATTCAATGACATTTTGCAGTGGAACAAGCCAATAACTAAATACTTCAATATGAACCGCTTATTACGGAAACACAGAGTCCCATCAAATTCATGCAAAGGCCACTTTTATTAAAAATCCAGTAGAATAAATCAAAACTACTGAACTTTTTGTAGGGTATAGAAAATCAGGTAGAATGCTTCCATAATTTGCCAACTCCCTTATCTTTATTCTAGCTGAGATTCCCAATGACCACACCTTGGGTCCCTAGATACTTTTTCCAAAATGCCAAAATGAAACTTCTTCCAATTCTTGCAAGTAATAGTATGTTTAAATAGGGCAGTCATCATATTTGCATTTGCAATATCGTATATGTGCTCATATATTCTTTTGCGAAATGGTCTTTCAGTCTTGCCCACATAAAATGCTGGGCAAGAAGAGCAAACAGCAATATACAACAGGCTACTGGTGCCAAATATAATTTAGATTTCAATTCATTCCTAATACTAAAGGTACTTTAATTCAAAATAAACTGACATTGATTACAATGCCCACATTAAGTAGTTCACTAGATTCTTTACTATATTCTTTCTTAAAATCATGTCTCTCTATTAACCTCCTAAAATGAGTGCCATTTTATGAACAAAATATGGTTTATTACCTAATAATTTAAATATTCAATCATCAATTCTAAATATAGCCTAATTTGTCTTACTAATATTCTTAATAAACACTGAATCTGAACTGTACTGTAAAACTAAAGCCCTTTTAAAATAATTAGTGTTTATTTTATTAGATTTATGTTCCCGTATATCAGTTTTTTTCCTTTTGCCTTACTTAAAGAAATTCCTGTCCTTGACAAAGTATTTTTAAGGTGGAATTTTATTTAGGTGTCTTAATTTTTAACTTAGTATGGCAAGTTCCATTAAATTGTGTGATCTTTTAAGTGACGCTTTATTTATATTCAGGTTTAGTGCCATTTTAAAACCTCTTTTGTAGAAGTCTGTTAATGAGTGAAATGAAAGTGTTCTATCTGATTGTGTATACCTTACAAAAAGTTTGCTAGTGCTGATTTGTTGTATTGCATTTTAATAAAGTGGTAGTCATGGGAATTTGCTGGGACTCTGTGTTTCAGTAATAAGTTGTTCGTATTGAAGTATCTGCCCTGCCCTTAATGCAAAATAAGTTGGACCACTTCCACTTTTTTAAGATCATAGGAAACTCAGTTTGTGCTGTGCATTAACAGTTACAGCAAATGTACCTTTCAGTCTATATATTAAAGCAGTAAGCCTATTTCATAGATTAGATTATTTTATTTATTAATATTTATTTACATTTGTTGACCGGGAGTGTTCGACTGGAAGTAGGTCCATTTTCAGCGGAGGCCTGGGGAGAAAAGCTCCACAGTTAAAATATGCAGACAGTAGTTACATTGGATTTACATAGCAATTAACAATTTGATCAACATAGCAATTAACAATTACAAATATAGTTACAGATGTAGAACATAGTACATCAGTAGACAACTAGAATCTTTACCATCTGCGAAGTACATAACAGACATTAACAATTGTTACAATAAGAAGTTCCTGCTGTATAATAAGTAGTTATGCTTATGAGCATATGAGCTTGCTATAATCAAGGCAGTTAGTGGGGTGGAGAGAAAGGTAATGGGTGAATGGGGTGGGTTATATTAGAGGGAGAGTTGCAAGGGCATAGCCAGCATGTTTTTAGGTGTGCTTTTAGTAAAGTTTTGAAGTGGATGCATGATGGTACGGAGGTAATTGTGGGTGGGAGGGAGTTCCATAATTTGGCTATGGCACAAGAGAATAGTGCTACTCCAGCAGAGTTATTGGCTTTAGTGACCTGTAAGTGAGTTTTGTTGCTGGATCTTAGTGGTCTGGTGGTGCGATAGGGTTGAAGTAGATTCTGGAGGGATGGGACTTTTATTGGGTGATTTACTAGTTTGTGGGCGAGTGTGAGTTGATACCATTGAAGGAGGTGAGGGAGTTCAAGCCAGCCCAGTTCAGCAAGTGAGAGACAGTGGTGACTATGGTAGGATGCCCCTGTGGCGAATTTGGTGATTTTGTTGTAGCAGGTCTCGAGCTTGTTTAGATCGCATTGCCTTAGGTTGGTATATATTGGAGAGGCATAAAGTAGGGTGGAGATAAGGTGGGAATTTGCTACTGAAATCTTTGCTGCTTTGGTGAGAAGTTGCTTATTTCTGTATAATGCTCTTAGTTTTTTTGTGGACTTTTTTTATGGTCAAGGATACGTGAATGTCAAATTTTAGTTTGTCTATTTCCACTCCTAGCAATTTGGTGTGTTCTGTTGGGTGTATAGTGGTGTTGTCTTTTGCTGTGATGTTAAAGTGAGAGTTGTTTTGAGTATGTTTGGTGGGTTGGAAGATGAGTAGTTTAGTTTTGTTTGGGTTGAGTATTAACTGGGCATCGGATAACCAAGTGTCAACAGTGAAAAAGGCTTCCTGTGTGACTTTTTGCAGTTTGGGTAGGGACTGGGCTGAGCAGATGATGGTTGAGTCATCTGCATATTGTATGAGTGTGCCATGTTTGGTGGTAGAGGCTAGATTATTGGTGAAAATAGAGAAGAGTAGGGTTCCAATGATGGATCCTTGGGGAACCCCTATAGAGACAGGTAGTTGGGGAGATATGTCATTCTGCCATACAATGGATTTCTGGCAGTCAGACAGGTAACTGAAACCAGTTGGTGACTGATTGAGAGAAGGATAGGTTATTGAGAACAGAGATGAGTTGTTTGTGTGGGACCATGTCAAATGCTTCAGATAGGTCTGGGAAAGTAGCAGAGGAGAGATAGCCATTGCTTTTATGCTGACAGATAGTGTTAGTAAAGGAGAGTAAGGCAGTGGTGGTGCTATGGTTTGGTCAAAAACCATGCTGAGTATTGGAAAGTAGGTTGTTAGTAAAGAGGTAGTCTGAGACCTGAGAGTGAATGCAGCTCTCTAGTATTTTGGAGAGTGGAGAGAGAATAGATATGGGGCAGTAACTGGTTAGTTCTGTGGAGGGTCCACCTTTGTGGAGGGGAATTATATGTGATACTTTCCATAGTGTGGGAACATAACTTTCTGACACAGATCGGTTAATCAAGATGGATACTGGGTAGGCTAGAGCATCAGCTGCGATTTGTAGGTGTTCACTTGGGATGTTGTCTGCTGCTAATCTGGTGGGCTTAAGTTTAGTTCAAAGTGTTTTAATGTTGGAGGTAGGAACAGGAGAAAAAGAGAAGACAGTGGGGAGATTACTAGACGAAGGTGTGGGTTGGAGGGGAGGGGGATTGTGTTGTATATCTAGTGATAGCTTGTATGAAGTGTGTTGAATGAGGTAGCAATATTTTTGGAGGAGTGAGGGATGTTAGGAGGAGGGGTACTAACTTTACCTGGGTGGAGGATGGAGTTTAGGGAGGACCAGAATTGTTTGGGGTTGTGTTAGGAGGAGTCTAGGGCAGACTGATAGTATTGGAATTTGTCCTGTTTTATTAGCTTTTTGACTCTATTGCGTACTTCTAGGAATTTCCATCTAGTTGAGGGGATTTTGGTTATGCGCCAGTGCTCCCAGGCTTTATCCCTGTTTTTAATTTCTGACTTAGTGGTTTTCTATAGCCATGGGGAGGGTTGTGCTTTGGTTCTGGAAAGTCATGGTAATTAAAAACGAATTATCAAATTACAGACCAATAGCCATATTATTCCCACTGGCAAAGATTATGGAGAAATGCATTCATAAGCAGCTGTTAAACCACCTAATAGAACACAATTTACTAGCCACTTGCCAACATGGTTTTAGACCATTTCATAGCACCACCTCTGCTCTTTTATCTTTCACAGACTGCATTAATAAGAATCACAACAACAAAACTTTATCCTCAGCCCTATTCATTGATCTTTCGAAAGCCTTCGATATGGTTAACCACCACTTACTTATTAATATTCTCACGATATGGTTAACCACTACTTACTCATTAATATTCTCACAATATGGTTAACCACCACTTACTCTTTAATATTCTCACGATATAGTTAACCACCAGTTACTCATTAATAATCGCACGATATGGTTAACCACCACTTAGTCATTAATATTCTCACGATATGGTTAACCATCACTTACCAATTAATATTCTCACAATATGGTTAACCACCACTTACTCATTAATATTCTCACGATATGGTTAACCACCACTTACGCATTAATATTCTCACAATATGGTTAACCACCACTTACTCATTAATATTCTCAAAAACCTGTCTGTAGACACACTGGCTATTCAAGGGTTCCAACCATACCTGGACAACAGGCAGCAGGCTGTCCTATGGGAGAACAACTTATCCTCCCATCTCCCAATTGCCCTTGGCGTCCTTCAAGGCTCTATATTAGTCCCCCTCCTATTCTCTATTTTTATATTCTGTTATACCTCAAGCTACTTGTATCCAATACGTGGATGATTCTATGTTAGTATGCTCTGCCATCTCAACATCTGTCCTACAGTCCATAACCCAAAATGTGTTTAACACAGCTGAGAAATGGCTTCTATATCAATGCCTCATTCTGAATCACAAAAAAAACAAAACATTTACTCCCACCCATAGGGCCTCTCCACTTAATTTTACTATCACATCTAGCAGTGGCACTATTATATCTCCTGATTGTACTACTAAACTTCTTGGGGTTCCAAATGACAACAACCTTACCTTTGATTCACATATTAATAATACTATAAAAACAATCAACAAAAAATTAGGATCCCTATACAGGATTAAATCCTTTTTGACTCCACTAGCCAGGACCACCATAGCCCATACCCACTTAATCTCTAACCTTCTCTATGCCTCCCCTATATATACAAAACTATGTAAAAACAACATCAACAAGCTAGCTATCTCCTACAATAATGTTGCCAGATTTGCAACTGGGTCTGCCTTCAGAACCCATCACTGTGATGGCTAGAACTGCCAAATCTAATGCTATTTAACAAGTTAACAGCTGCCCACAAGATTCTGTACTAACCTACTAACACACCTATACTTACTAACCTAATCTCCCCCTATAACAACCTCAAGACCCTATGCTCATCAACCAGACTACTTGTGCAAATAGGTAAAGCTAAAAACTTGGCTGGTGACTCCTTGTTCACCAATACAGTGGGGAAAACCTGGAACTCCCTCCCAAAAGTCCAAACCACCATTACCTCTACATTATTTAAAAGCAAATTGAAGCCATACCTTAAATCACTATGGCTATGCCCTTGTTCTAACCCTGACTAACTACTTTGATTTTCTCGAAGTATTTATCTTCATACCTGTATAAACCAGTTTATTTTCTGTTACCTACTAGAGAGAGTATACAGCTACCTTCTTTTTTGTTAATGACTCTTCTGTTAAAAAAAAAAAATTATACTCATATTAAATTTGTATTAGGACATTTTTTTGAATGGCTAACCATAGCTGAAATGTACCATGATCCTGTTTACAGAAATGCAACAAAATGTAATTAATGAGATGAGTATCTGTAAATTTAGCTGTATTTGTAAATGTCTCATATTGTTAATGATGTGGGTTTTTTTTGTTTTTTTTTTTGGGGGGTGGTGTTTGTGTTTGTTGGAGCTTTTCTCCCGGGCCTCCACTGAAAATGGACATATATCCAGTTGGACTAGCCTGTTCAACAAATGTAAAATAAAATAAAATAAATTATGGATGCTCAGGAAGGTAGTATTAAAAAGTTCAACTGCATCATCAAGACTGAGGTACTTTAGGATTCAAAGATGGCTGCTATTCTGAGAATACTGCTGAACTGCAGCTCTTCATATAACCTGAGAAAATCTAAACCCTGAAGTGATACCAAGAACTTTTTAACAACAAATCTTCGAAAAAATAATTATAATTTCACTCAACTATCCTGCAGGAATAGAAAAAACTGAAGAATAAGACGATATTTAACAGGATTATAGTAGATTAGCTGGCTCTGAAGAGAGAATCAAACAAAGAAACCATTTGCTCTTTACACTTTAAGTTTCTGTACTGAGATAAAATGTCGAAAGAGGGAAAAAATATGGACACAACTACTACTAAAACAAAACTTTCAGAACTACAGTCACCGGGGAAAGATGTAATTTCCAAAAGACAAAAAGTTATAAAGCAACAGGAACAACAAAAGCCAGAGATTAAAACTACACCTGATCAACATGGAAGACATCAAGACTGCTCTGTTACCTATTCAAGAAGCTCTGAAAGAACTTACTACCCAAATACAAACGTTTGGAATTTCCTGCACCCAAATTCTTGAAAGAATGGACAAGACTGAAACTCAGATATCAGAAAATGAAGATAAACTAACTTTACTTGCAAAAAAATCAGATACACATTATCTGGACATTCTGGCTATTCAAACAAAGATTACTGATTTAGAAGCAAGATCCAGGAGAAAAATATAATTATGAGAGGAATTCCAGAATCCATACAGTATAATGAGTTAAACCCATCTATAACACAAATACTTACAGTGCTTCTTAATGACTCTGACATGGTAAAACAAATAATCATAGAAAGGGCACATAGAGCGTTGAGAGAATCACAAGCATCGAATAGCCCAAGACCTGTGTATGTTAAAATACTCAATTACCAAGATGTCAGCAAAATCCTTATAACAGCAAAAAAAAGTGGTGGACATATTATGTGGAATAATAATAGAATTTCTCTGACACAAGATTTGCCCTTACAAGTCAGACAAGCTAGACAGTCTTTATCTCCATACTGTAAGTTTATTATTGATAAACATATTAAATTTCAAATGAAATAGCCTAATATGTTAATATTTACAATAGATGGGTCTAAATGCTCTGTTTCAATGAAAAATGAGGCAAAAATCATCTTTTTGAAAGTTTTCAAGTGTTTACCTGCTTCTGAGACTTGATCTGGCTTTCTGTTGAGACTAACATGCTGTCTGAGGTCGGATTCATCTGTTGCTGTGGCTCGAGGTCTTGGTAATCCTTTGTTTTCATTTTAAATGCTTTAGGCCTCTTTTGGAATAGATAAGGACTTTGTTTTGTTGATTCTTGTTATCTGCGTCTGTTTTCTGAAGTTTTATGACTTTCACAAAGTGTTTACATCGACGAGGAGACAGGAAATGCCTTGGATGCTGCTGATGGGAAGGATTTTACTGTGACGCTTCCGGAAGTCTGTCTGTATTAACTGTCCCCCATCTCGAGCGTTCTGTAAGGTTTCCAGGCTTGGAAATCCGAAGTGAACTGTTTTAGGCATTGGAAAGTATGATTAACATTAAAAGCTGATGTTTTACAGTAATTTAAGCACATAGGAATATTTGATTATACTTGCTTTCATATAACAAAAAAGTCTTGTAGTATATAATAAATAATTGGGGTACAGGGAATATTTGTTTCTTTCTTTTTCTTTTCTTTTTTTTTTTTTTTTCTTTTCCTTTTTTTTTTTTTTTTTAAATAAGTAGCTATTGGTTTACTATTTCAGAACTAATCTGAAAGGACATGTTGAGTTTTTTTTAATGTTAGTGAGGGATACATATTTAGAAATTACAATTAACATTCTATATAAATAGAACATATAATTAAACTTATATATTATTAATTAGATGTGACATAGCCATATACTACACTAGTTAGACATCATTTTATAATATTAGGAGATAGAGCTGACCTGAAGTATATAAATAATGAAGGACCTAACATATTCATTAGGAAAGTTAATTAATTTTCTGTTTTTATGTTTGCACCTCTTTTTGTATAGGGGTTGCAATACAGTATGAATAAGATGTTTTTTTTTCTCTCTCTCTCTTCATTTGATACATATATGATAGAGAACAATGTTGTCCCTATGCTGGACTCTTATTTTTCAGAATGACAATTGTCGATTATCTTATTTGATTCATGTTGTTTATGTACAGCTAGCTAATCAAAATGACTGAATGTTTTTGTTAATGCTATATCTTTAGTATGATTTACTTAAATAACAGTTAACAAAAGAGATGTAGATGCACAGTAGTGTTTGGTAGGGAATGTTTAGATTAGACTTTGTAGAAGTAAAATTAGTTTATATAGGTCCTATATATGGGAAGTTTTTGAGTTGTTGTAACCTGATGACATTACACATCATTACTTTTTTGACCCTTTCAGTTTTTTACGTTATACAAGACCTATATATGTCCTGATCCGGGGATAGAGTGGGTAGGCACTGGTATAGGACGGGATGTCAAGAATGCTTCCAAATTACATATGTCTTTAAACTCACTTTGACTTTATATTATATTTTTCCCTTTAAACCTCTATTACACAAAATAACTCATTAAATGTGGGAAATAGACTCATGGAACATAAAACGGCTCCAGAACTTAAAGAAAAGAAAGTTATTTTTGCATTTATTATTGCAGGCTAGGGCGTCGTTTATACTTCTTCAAGAAATGCATTTAACTAATGATCAATGGGCTGACATTAAGAAAAAGAAATGGATTAGAGAAATTGTAGCCTCAGAAGGTAAAACTAATAGTGCTGGGGTAGCTATACTTATTAAAAATTAATGTCAAGAGAAGATTTTAGACTCGAAATCAGATAAAAAAGGAAGATGGTGTTATGTTATTCTTTCTTTTACTCGACTTGATAAACCTATTTTACTTTTAAATGTTTATGCACCTTGCAATAATCAACAACTTTTCATAGCATCACTTTATCCGATTTTGTCACAACATGATAAATATTATATAATTATTGGAGGGGACTGGAACTCTTATCAAAATCCGAAGTTGGATAGATCTTGTCCACAAAGAGCATTTAATAAATAAGCAGTAATAGCAATAAGTGATATAAAGGAAGATTTCCAATTATATGACTCCTTTAAGTATTTAAATAACCCTGGTAATACAAATAATTATACTTTTTATTCAACATGTCATAAAATGTGGTCCAGATTGGATTTTTTTTTTTGATTTCAGCAACAATGATCAATTTTGAACATTTAGTCTCTATAAATGCACGTTATTTATCAGACCACTCAAAAATCTCATTAAGTTTTGCTAAAGAACCTAGAGATACCATGCGGCAAAGAGGTTATAATTGGTCTCTTAACCCAAATCTGTTAAATAAAGAGGAAATAATACATGAAATTACAGATTACCTTAAAGACCTATTGGCTAGATTAGAGAAACAACAACATACACCTGATATTGAATGGCCGACAGTTAAAGCACAAGTAAGAGGGATCTTTTTGCAAAAAGCTTCATATTATTAAAAAAATACAGATTAGAGATATTCAGGAATTGGAAGCTAAAATTAAGACACTTGACCAAGAATTGATTCAAAATTATAATACTCAAACAGAAATGGAATTACTTAAATGCCAGAAAGACCTCTTCTTAATTCAAAATAGTAGATTGACATTTCAGGAACTTAGAATGTTAGCGAGGTATGCCAACCATGTTCAAACACCATCAAGGGCATTAGCTAGAATTATTAATCAATCGAGAACAGCAGTACAAATTTCGGAAATACAATTTAAGAATACAATTTACTCTAAAACGGACGATATTATTAATATTTTCGAACAGATATATACGAATATATATGGTGACCAAAAAGATCTACCCTTACATAGGACCAATGAAGATTTCTTACAAACAATTAATTTTCCGAAAATAGATGACAATATGCAGAAGGATTTGGTTAAACCGATATCTGATCAAGAAGTAATATATATAATTAAACATATGAAATCACATAAAGCACTGGGTCCTGATGGTTTGATGGTGGAATTTTATAAAGTTTTTGATGATATTTTTGGTAAAATACTCTCGCATGTATTTAACTATATAATTAAGAATAAAATAAATGATCCTCATTTTAATGCTTCAAAAAGTATTCTTATACCTAAAGTTAATTCTGACCCCCAAAACCCTGACAATTATAGACCAATATCATTAATAAATGTAGATATGAAAATTTTGACCTCTATTCTAGCCAGTAGATTAAAAAAAATAATGAATAAAATAATATCTAAGGAACAAGCCAGTTTTATGGCAACTAGACAAACTAGTGACAATACACTTACACTTCATACACTGATAGCTTACGCTAAACAGAAAAATATTAATATTTATGCACTTATTATTGATGCACAGAAGGCTTTTGACAGGGTTGACATACGTTTTTTGTTTGATACTCTACCATATTTTAATATATCCCAAGAATTTGTTTGAGTGTTAAAAATCTTATATAGCAATCCTTATACAACTTTATACATTAATAAAATAATCTCTAAAAGAATACAGATTAAAAATGGAACACGTCAGGGTTGTCCGTTGTCCCCGTTATTATTTAATATATATCTGGAACCCTTATACTTGTATATTAAACAGAAGGTATACCATAATGCCCCAATAATTTATGGAACAAAAATATCAATGGCGGCGTTTGCGGATGATCTTAATATATATTGTACAACTCCAATTTCAGACACTAAAAATTTATTAAAAGCAGTGGATGACTTTGCAGAAATATGTAATTATAAAATTAATCTTAAAAAAACAAATATTTTCCCTTTAAGAACTCCCAAACCTTTCTCGCTTTCACCACTGGTGGGACAGGTAATGTTCAAAGATAATATTAAATACTCGGGTATTGTTTTCTCTACAGATGATAAAGATTTTTATACTATTAACATTAAAACAGTTTGGGATCAAATAATATATGACTTTGAGAGATGGAATAATTTAAGATTACCAGTATTGGCGAAGGTCTCGGTTATTAAAATGAATATATTACCAAGATTATTATATATTTTTAGATCTGCTCAAGTAGCAATTTTGAAGAATTTTTTAAACAAATTCATAAAGAATCGGCTAAATTTATTTGGGAGCCAAGGAAAACAAGGATATCGTATGATAAATTAATGACACCAAAAAATAGAGGGGGATTGGATTTACCAAATTTTGAAATGTACTATTTAATAATAAACTCTAATAGACTCCTAAGAATTGCTAATTATGATGTATGTAGCACTAAGTGGGCACCAACATGGGTAATCTTGAATTATAAACATGTATTAAATTTGAGTATTAATCCTAAAGCATTACCCTTTCTAGGAAAAGATAAGCTGAAATTATATGGGATAATGGACCACATTAAAGTATATATAACATCTATAAAAAAATAATTTCAATCATTAGATCTTGCTCAACATATGATGGTTTTTCAACCCTTTCATATGAATCCTAATTTGAGATTAAATAATCAATTAATAGATCTTAAAAATTTCCCATTAATAGTTAATTTAACTTTAATTGACATTTATATATATATCTCAAATTTTCAGCTAATCAAATAAGACAAGAATTAAACTTCCCTAAAAATTATCTAGTTATATTGAGACAAATTAGGGAACTCTCTATAAGCTACTTTAAGAATTTTAAACCCAGAGATGAAGATTTAACCAAATGCTCAAATTTGTGGCAAGCTCTTCAACAAGATGTTAAATTTATAACCGTATCAAATAAATTAATAAAAGAGTTTAAATTTCAGGATAAGGTTCTTTTATCGAAATATTGGAAAGAGAAAATCCCACTGATAGAAGAAAGTCAAATAATAAAAGCAATAGATTTGACAACAAAATCTATCTCTCTCCAAAAGTTGATATATACTCAGCTTATGATATGGAATAATGCATATTATACACGCCTTAGCCTGCATAAATTCAATTCTAAAAACTCCCCATTCTGTAAAGACCAACCTGCTGATCTTCTTCATATGTTCCGGAGCTGCAAATGCATTTATAAACTTTGGAACTCTTTAAAAATACAACTTCAAAAGATGGGTTATCAAAGTACAACACTTTCATGGAAATTTATGATTTTGCATATCCCTCCAAAAGAACTTTCTAGATCATAAAGTATCATAATTATTAATATCTTCTTATTAATGAAACTATATATAACTACTAATTGGTTAAACCCATCCCAACCTTCATGGGATAACTTTAAAATTCTAGCTATGAGACATATATTAGCCCACAAATTACTTCTACATCAAAACAATAAAAATATCAATAACCCGAAAATATGGGAACAAGCATTTAATATCAAATTAGCGTAATATTTTAAACCTAAATCTATTATGAGTTATTTATACTCTGTAAGAGAACTTTGTAACAACAAATTGTGTAATACTTGAACTAATCTCAACTATTTTTATATCTTTTTGTATAAACTTGTGTTGCAGGTGGAAGCATTCATGTAAATATTGTATATATGTTATGGTGTTATTGTTAGATACATTAGTTGTTTTTTTATTTTCAATCTTGTATTTGTTTGGAATTTGTATTGAAAATGATAAAACAATAAAGATTTATTATTGAAAAAAAAAAGACTGAGGTACTTTAGAGGATGCCAGTTACATTCCTTGAGGGATGGGATGAATGTGAGGGTGTTAAAGTTTATTTTTTTACATATTTGATGGTAGATGACAGGTTTAGCTTGGTATAGGTGTTTTTTGAGTAGGAATGTTGGGGAGTGATCACTGAGGCTATCTGATAAGCAGCCTGCTACATATGACTGACTAATATAGCTATATTAGATGTATTTTAAATGCCTATGCAGGACTATATCTGACCAAAAAGCTATTTTCCAAGGACAAACTAAATACTTAAATAGCATAAAATACTTGTTTGACTTTCTTACCAGAAAAAAACTGAGTGACAAAGAATGTTAACTGTTTTATTGTGTTATATGACAGTAACAAAGAATAACTGTTTTATTGTGTCATATGACAGTGACAAAAAATAACTATTTAATTGTATCATATTGAACGAAACGAAAACAAGCGAAAAGCCACCAACTGCAAATCCACGAATAATTTATTAAAATAACAATCGATATATAAAATACGATAATGAACTGTAAGCGCTTTTGTTTAATTAGTATTAAACTTCATCAGACAACCTCCATATTACATCACTTCCTTTTATAACTTCCTATACATTTAAAAAACCTGCCAAATAGCCATTCTAAAAATTGCGCATGCCGAGTTAGTAAAAATGTGGAAATAGAATAAAAAATAAAGAAAAGAAAAATTCAATCAAATTATGTTTGTTATGCGGAATAGATACTTAATAAATAATTCACATATTATACAATACATATATAAAATCGAAATATTAATATTTAATTTAAAATCCTAATAAATAGTTATTAAGCATATAAATTATAAATCAAATTTATAAATACATACCTTACTAATATTATAAATTTCATAATATCATAGATATAAAAATATATAAAAGAATTTTAAATCTTTAATTTTCTTCCTATCTAATGCTTTTAGTTTTAAAATTGGCGTTATTGAGCTGCATTCATTAATTCCTGGCCATGAATCAGCTTGCAATTTAATTTGCCATTGTAATTCTTTCTTTTCTAAAAAGAGTCCCCATGGGCATTTATCATCTATTTCAACATGATCAATAGCCATAAAATAAAATTGATGATTTATATGCTCATTAATATGTTTCGCATGAGCATTATTTAATTTATTTTTCTTTATAGAATATTCATGTTCATAAATCCTTTGTGATAACATTCTCTCTGTTTTTTTATATAAAATACTGGACAAGAATTACAAGTTGCTAGATAGACTAATGCTTTAGATTTACAATTATATTTACTTTTTAAAGAATATTTTTTGTTTCTCAAAAAGAAACTATTGCCTTCTTTAATTTTATAACACCAATTACAAGCTCCACATTTATTCATCTTCATATTTAAACTATTACTAGTTGTTATGTTAGATCCACTTCTTAATATATCTTTAAAACATCTTCCTTTTCTATACACTAGTTTAGGTAGATCAGGTAAATATTTTTTACACTGTGGATCATCCATAAGAACTGTCCAACTATCATAAAATATTTATCTTAATAAATAATGTTCTTGAGAATAAGTAATTATTAGAGCTTTAGTAAAATCTTTTTTGGTGTTAATTATTAGGGTATTAGTACTATGATCTTCGTTTATACTCAATATATTATTTTGATCAATCATCTCTAATATAAGTTGTTTACTCAAAATAGGTTTAAAATGCCCACTTTTTCTCTTATTTATTACTTCTAATATTAGTGAATCAACTAATATTTCTGGATAACATTTATTAATGAACATAGTTTTTAAAAATTCACATTATATTAGAAATTCATCAAACTTAGTTATCATATGAGCAGCTCTGACCAATTGTCCTTTCACTACAGATTTTTTCTGATATTCGGGATGAGAACTATTATAATGAAGAAAACTATTCGAATATGATTTTTTTTCTATGAATATTTGCAATATATGTTGCATTTTGTAAATCCTTCATTAAGTGTACATCTAAATAATCAATACTTTTCTCATCAATATTCCAAGTGAATTTAAAAAAATCTGTAGTTTGATTTATGTAGATTAAAAATTCATCTAAAAATTCCAAAATACCATTCCACATCAGACAAACATCATCTTGGAACCGATGATAAGATTTAATATATTTAAAATATTGACTATTAAAAATATATTTTTTCTCCCAGAAAGCCATTACAAGATTTGCGTATGTGCCTCCACAGGGAGAGCCCATTGCTATACCTTTTTTCTGCAAATAATATTTTTTATCAAAAGTCAAAAAATTATTGTTTAAGACAATTTCAAGGAGTTCTATTATCAAATTAATTAATTCTTGGTTTAAACCTCGTTGAAATAACAACTCATTAATCTATTCTAGTCCTACTGATTGGGGAATAACAGTATAAAGATCACATGCATCTATAGTGACCAAAATATCTTTCTCATCAAATAGAAATTCATTAATGTGCTGTAAAAATGTCTATGAATCTTTGCATATATGTTCTTCATTCTTAATAATCTTTTTTAATTCATAATCAACATATTTAGCACAAGCTGATGTGATAGAATTCCAACCGTCTACTAATGGTCTCATCGGTGGATCGCTCATATCCTTATGAATTTTTGGATTTCCAAAAAATATAGGGACTCTGGGAGAAATAATATTAAGATAGTTAAGCTTAGAAGTTTAGATGTACACTTAATGAAGGATTTACAAAATGCAACATATATTGCAAATAGTCATAGAAAAAAATCATATTTGAATAGTTTTCTTCATTATAATAGTTCTCATCCCGAATATCAGACAAAATCTGTAGTGAAAGGACAATTGGTCAGAGCTGCTCGTATGATAACTAAGTTTGATGAATTTCTAATAGAATGTGAATTTTTAAAAACTATGTTCATTAATAAATGTTATCCAGAAATATCAGTTGATTCACTAATATTAGAAGTAATAAATAAGAGAAAAAGTGGGCATTTTAAACCTATTTTGAGTAAACAACTTATATTAGAGACGATTGATCAAAATAATATATTGAGTATAAGCGAAGATCATAGTACTAATAGCCTAATAATTAACACCAAAAAAAGATTTTACTAAAGCTCTAATAATTACTTATTCTCAAGAACATTATTTATTAAGAGAAATATTTTATGATAGTTGGACAGTTCTTATGGATGATCCACAGTGTAAAAAATATTTACCTGATCTACCTAAAATAGTGTATAGAAAAGGAAGATGTTTTAAAGATATATTAAGAAGTGGATCTAACATAACAACTAGTAATAGTTTAAATATGAAGATGAATAAATGTGGAGCTTGTAATTGGTGTTATAAAATTAAAGAAGGCAATAGTTTATTTTTGAGAAACAAAAAATATTCTTTAAAAAGTAAATATAATTGTAAATCTAAAGCATTAGTCTATTTAGCAACTTGTAATTCTTGTCCTATATTTTATATAGGAAAAACAGAGAGAATGTTATCGCAAAGGATTTATGAACATGAATATTCTATAAAGAAAAATAAATTAAATAATGCTCTTGTGAAACATATTAATGAGCATATAAATCATCAATTTTATTTTATGGCTATTGATCATGTTGAAATAGATGATAAATGCCCATGGGGACTCTTTTAAGAGAAGAAAGAATTACAATGGCAAATTAAATTGCAAACTGATTCATGGCCAGGAATTAATGAATGTAGCTCAATAATGCCAATTTTAAAACTAAAAGAATTAGATAGGAAGAAAATTAAAGATTAAAAATTCTTTTATATATTTTTATATCTATGATATTATGAAATTTATAATATTAGTAAAGTATGTATTTATAAATTTCATTTATTATTTATATGCTTACTAACTATTTATTAGGATTTTAAATTAAATATTAATATTATTTCGATATTATATATGTATTGCATAATATGTGAATTATTTATTAAGTATCTATTCCGCATAACAAACATAATTTGATTGAGTTTTTCTTTTCTTTATTTTTTATTCTATTTCCACATTTTTACTAACTAGGCATGCGCAATTTTTAGAATGGCTATTTGGCGGGTTTTTTAAATGTATAGGAAGTTATAAAAAGGAAGTGATGTAATATGGAGGTTGTCTGATGAAGTTTAATACTAATTAAACGAAAGCGCTTACAGTTCATTATCGTATTTTATATATTGATTGTTATTTTAATAAATTATTCGTGGATTTGCAGTTGGTAGCTTTTCGCTTGTTTTCATTTCGTTCAGCTTGGTTTATTGTGTCATATGACAGTAACAAAGAATAACTGTTTTATTGTGTCATATGACAGTGACAAAGAATAACTGTTTTATTGTGTCATATGACAGTGACAAAGAGTAACTTTTTTATTGTGTCATATGACAGTGACATAGAGTAACTGTTTTATTGTGTCATATCAGATAGCATAATGAGTAGCAGCATAGTTTTCCATAACAATTTTGATGAAAGTTAGAAACATTTGCTTTCCTCTTGAAATAACAAAATAAAAATAAACATTGTCAAAGGAGGCTTGGAGATGTATAAGTGTGCGCATGCTGTAATTTGCACTCTGAGCTAGCAATAGTCATTTTTAATATTTTTATTACATCCTGGTGAAATATAAATAACTGTAGCTTAACAGGTCTTTGTTTAATGTAGGATGATATGGTCACAGACTGCTAAATGAATCCTAATTTAAAGACATGAAATGATTTAATGATTCTTGTGGCTTCTTAGGACATTATAGTATCAAACTCCAAGAACAAGCCAAGTGGGAAGAATAATCAAGACCAGGCACTGTGGCAAAGCTCCCTCACCAACCTTATTGTCCTCCCACATAGTGTTAAAATGGACCTTCAACAATTTCAGTCCATGGAGGAAGACACCAGGGCTGAGGTAGTAGTGGCACTTAAAAAAATTTTTGAAATTCAGCATCAGTGACTTTTTAAAGCAAGGCCACATCATAACTCATCATGCTTGATGTAATTAGAATATAGGACAGAGTGACATAACTGGCAGTAACTAAAAGTGGAGAATATTGAAAATGAGTCCCATCAGAATAACTTGAAACTCATTAGGCTACCTGAAGGAGTGGAAGAGGAGAATTCAGTTAAGTTTATAAGTAAGGAACTGGCCATGATACTTAATAAAAGACAAAGCAACACCAAAAATGTCTCTGTCTGGCCATGCTCTAAACTCCCACATCTTCCCTATTAAAATGACTGCCAGCATGATGTGTAAGGCAGTCTTCATCAGTACCCTCTTCACTGGACCTCCCACATCAGTGAGCCTCACTCTATCCTCCTCTGTTTAACTGTGCAAAGAATAACTGCAGCACCCAGACTTATATGCTATCATACTCACCTCCATCATTTTTTGTCTCTCATCAGAATCCACTCTTTCACATAATAAAGCAAAAAGTGCAAATAACATTGTGTGTCCTCATGTTTTCCATGCAGGTTCTTCATCTTCTCTGCACATAACTATTTTCTAAATCCATCCCATATGGAATATTAATATCCTTTTCAATACATTTTGTATATATTTCCTTAGGCTCATCCCCTTTATGCTCCCTGTCATTCCCAGGAAATTCAGTGTCTTCCAATGGGCCCTGCTCTGAGCTTCATCCATCCCTATTTATCAGCATATTTCTCCAGTCATACCAATAATCACATTCTTGATCTGTCTAGTGTCATTGCCACTTGAGTTGCAGGTCTTCTCTTTTATTCCTCTTCTCTCCTATTTCATTTTGCAGAGGAATTTTATTCCAAAGAAACCCCTCCTCCATTGCCTGGAATAAACTTCTTCTGCAGGTCAAACAATGTGATTTTATATATTTCTTCATATTAAACCTAGACAAGTAGATGGTTGCTCTCACATTTATCCTGGAACTTTCTGACCTCTACCTCCTTGAGAAATGGGGTAAAACCTGAGGGTGGGTATTGGCAAGCTGGAGCATTAGTCCCCTGTGCTAACTGCCAGAGTAACAGTTTTTAACTAAATGCTGAAATCTTTTACAATCCAGTCTTATGTATAAGGTGCAGGGTTTAAATCTAAGCAATTCATTTAACTTAAAAGAGCCTGTAATTAGGCATTGCACACTCTCTCTCACACACACACACACACACACACACACACACACACACACACACACACACACACACACACACACATACACACACACACACACATGCACATTCCTTGTTCTGTTGCTACAATAATCAAATCTCCTGTTGTAGGGTAGCAAACCATGAAACACTTTATTCACATGGTCTCTGGCTTCTGTTCCTAAATCAAAATCTCACATGTACTGATGTAATGAGCAGATATTTCCCTTATTTCCATGCATACTGGATATCTCTCTGTTCCATGCAAGCATGGATGTCATCTCTCGGTTCCTTACTGAAGCATTTCTTAACTCTAGCCATGGATCATGTTTTAAAACTGGCAAAGGAGCATTTTTAAATGTATTGACCAGCTGTGGGCCCTGATCAGGGGCCAAGCCCTATGCAGCTGCCTTGGTCACCTAATGCTGGATCTGGCTCTGATAACATCACCAAATTTGTGTTCTGTTTCTGTATACCCTGACTTATTTGATTAACCTTTTTATCCTGCCATATATGAAAGTAATGCTTACAGTCTGATATTCACTTTTACAGAAAGGGTGATGATACAGCTATTAAACCTGGCTATCTATCATCTCCATTGCAACCACATAAGGATTTGGTAACTGTAGTAAACTTTCAGCTCTCTCAGATAACATAGCTTCTACAGGTGTTTAGTGTTTTTCACAAATCACATGTAGAAAGAAGAGTCAGACTGGCATGAATAAAACAATTTTCTGGATAAATACCAACATGAAATGATGGCCCATTTAAAAAACATGACTGTGTAGGGCATCCAGCCCTAGTATTTTGCTCATAGTTGATCTGGATTGAGTCCATTTATCAAAACAAGGGAAGAGAATTTTTTAATTTTTGCAGCAGATGTATTATAGTATTTGACTAACACAAGACAAGATTTTTGCTGGGTCAAAAATTTATCATTTCACAGAGAGCAAAATTTGATTTAGCTGTACAAGTTGTTACTGCAGTGAGAATTAGTAATAAAGTTTTTTTTTCCTCTTTTTTTGTATATTGGAATTGTCTGTGTTCACATACGATTGATATTCTTTTTTTTTTTCCTCAAATTTTTTTTTTATTTTTCAAATACAGTTGAATAAATTCCATAGTATTTGCATATAACATCTTAAATAACTATGTACACTATTTGCATCACCCTGGCATTATAATATATATACAATTACTTTATAGGTATAACAATCCAGTTAGAGTGTATCTGCTCAGTTATTGTAAAGTGTTAATCAATGATAAGACTTTTCCATGGATTGTTAATAAATGGCTTAGGATGAATCCTTAATTCTTTAATTTTAATTTCCAACAATGCTGTGGTCTTCAGTAGCCTGTAGAAGTCTTTCAAAGTCGGTATTGTGTTTGTATCCCATCTTCTTGTTATACACTTCCTTGAGATTGCAAGTATTGTCCATACTAGATATATATCTGACTCATTCAAATGAGGGCCTTCGTACATATTTAATAATACTAGAGCTTTAGATAAGTTAAACAATTCATTAAATAAAGCTTGTAAAAAGTTTTTAATACCATTCCAAAATGGCTAAATTTTAACACAGTCGAAAAAAAAGTGTTTCCAATCTGTATTGTGTATTTGCTCACACCTCCAACATATTCCCTTTGTGGAAGAATTAATTTTAGTATTTCTATCTGGAGCTAAGAATGCTCCATGCAAGCATTTCCAATTAAACACTTTCCAGTATTGTGTAAAGGATGTATGTTTTATTGATAATAAAATGTTTGTATTGTCAGCACATCATACCACTGCACCTCATGAGCTACATATTGAACCTGCCAAAATTTCAATAGCCAAAGCAAATAGAATCGGTGACATGGGACATCCTTGTTTAGTACCCTTTGTTATATGTATAGATTCAGAGGTGAAAGGACCTAGCTTAACATACGCTACATTATTTGTATATATATTCTTTAGTAGATGAACAAAGGAAGGAGGAAATTCAAATAACATCAGAATTTTGAATAAATAGTCCCAATTTAGGGAATCAAAGGCTTTCTCTATATCTAAGCCAATTATGAGTGTTTCTTTATTTTCTTTATTAACTTAATCTTTAAGAGAAGTGGCCTCCAAAAGAAATGCGTGAATGGGCGTGCCTTCGCTGAAGGTTGGGCATTGGGCTGGCCACTCTGCACCATAAAAATCTACTGCCAATCATTAGCAGACTGGAGTTCCGCTGTGGCAACCCCTTACCGGGAAAAGCTGAAAAGACAAGCATCCTTTTAATATTGTCATATGAGTGTCTATGATATATAAATCCAGTTTGATCATTATTTATTGTTTTGGATAGTGGTATTTTCATTCTGTTAGTTAATATTGGCATAAATATCTTATAGTCATTATTTAATAACGATATAGGTCTATATGAGGTACAGAGGTTTGGGGATTTGTTTTCCTTTAGGATTGGTGTGATTAAGGAATATCTCCAAGAGGGTGGTATTAAAGCTTGTGACTGAATTTCTAATAGAGTTTTATGGAAGAGGGGTAGTATCTTTGAAGGAAAAAGTGTATATATTTCCATAATTATACCATCTATACCTGGAGCTTTATTATTTTTACCCTCTTTTATTGTATCTGTAATTTCTTTGTAGGATATGGATGGTTGCAGATCTAGTTTTAATTTTTCTGGTATATTTTTTTATATTAGAAGATTTTTCATCTAGATTTAATTGATCAATATGTATATTTTCTTTTTGGAAATGCTCCATATAGTGATTTCTATAGGCATCAAGAATGTCCCTTATATCTGAGACATTTTTCCTTTTCTTTTCATGGAAGTTACTTTAATATTATTAGCTTTTGAATGTATTTTGATTCTTGTGGATAATTTATATAGATATTTGGGAGAAGTGGCCAAGGTATTAATTTTTAGTTTTTCTAAAGCTAAACTAGTTTTATGTGTTAGAATTTCATTGTATTTATTGTTTAATACTTCTTTCTTTTTCGTCTCCAAATTATTGTGATTTTTTTTCAGCTTTTAATGACAAAAGTTTAGATTGTAGATCTAATAATTCAGAATCACATTCTCTGATTTTTTTTTTATACCAAGTTAGGGTTTTACCATATATGTAAGCTTTTAATGAGTCCCATATCATTATTGTATTTATCTCTGTGGTGTAATTAATGTCTAAGAAAAATTTAATCCAGATAAAGAGGGTTTGAACTCTTTAATTTTAGTTATATATGCTGGAATTCTGGAATTAAAGATTAATGATTTTTACCCATTTTGAAGTTTTAGTATCAATGAATTGTGGTCTTAAAAGGGGCAAGGTGTGATTGAGAAATTAATGATTTTAGAGTGTAAGTCATGGGCAGCAAATATTTTATCTATTCTAGTTTGGGTACCAAATATGTGCTCTTGATGGGAAAACAACAAAGATTTATCTTCTTTAAATCTGAAAGTATCCACAAGATGAAATGATTCTACCCACTTGTTTAAAGCTTTTGATACAGCAGATGTACGCAGTGGTCTTTTATTTGTAGTTTCAGAAATATCAAATATACAATTAAAATCTCCTCCTAATATTAAGTTGCCTTTATAATTATTGGAAATGAAATCCAAGTGTTTTTTAACAGTTCTTAAGCCAATGCCTGGGAGCCAGTATACATTGGCTAGGGTCCATATTTTATTTATTTTATTTTACATTTGTTGACCGGGATAGTCTGACTGGATACATGTCCATTTTCAGCGGATGCCCGGGGAGAAAAGCTCCAAGGGTAAGCAGATACAGCATTACATAATACCAGCATTACATATTACAAACAGACTATTTACAGAGATTACATAAGTAAGCAAGTTAAACAAGTTCCACAGGTTACAGTTAATCCTGAGCACAAGTCAGGATTAAATTAAATTACACAGTAAACTGGTTAACAGATTTTTACACATTCTAGAGAGAGTTAGCCAGGCTTGATACATTGACATAGCCAGTTAAGTGACAAATGTTGTTTGAGTCTAGTTTTAAATTGACCTAAGGTGGAAAGTAAGGTAATATCAGCTGGAAGAGAGTTCCAGGATCTACTTACAGAGTTTGCAAAGAGAGAATCACTGGCTGTGTTATTAATTTTGCTAGTCTGAATTAGTAGTTTGTTAGAGGATCGAAGCGGTCTAGGATTGTTATAGGGGGTGATAATATTTTTAAGTGCAGGAGTATTGTCTGGATTATAGAGGATTTTATAGGCCATAATCAGTTGGTTATACTGGATTAGGCTGGGTAGTTCAAGCCACCCAAGCTGATTTAGATTGATGCAATGATGTGTCCTAAAAAGCAGCCCAGTGGCAAACCTGACAATGTGGTTGTAGCAAATTGAGAGTTTGTTAAGGACAGTCTTCTTTAAATTCGAGAGTAGAGGGGGATGCATACAGAAGGGTTGAAAGAAGGTGAGAGCGAGCTATGGCAATTTTAGCTGGAGGGGTTAGGAAGGCTTTTATTCTGTAAAGTAACCCTAGTTTTTTATTGATGGTTTTAATAGTTTTGTTAACATGTAGGTCAAATTTTAGATTATTGTCTATGATGGCACCTAATAGTTTTGTAGATGGGTCGGGGAGATTATTGTGCCATCATTTGATTTTATGGTAGAGGTGAAAGCAGTAGACCTACGTGTTGGTGACAATAACAGCATTTTAGTTTTTTTGGGATTTAAGATCAGACGATGTTCAGAAAGCCAGTTTTCTATTGTATTAAAGGTGGTCTGGGTAGCTGACCATAACTCTACTTGAGATGTGGCTGAGCAAATCAGAGTAGAGTCATCAACATATTGGATACAGCTGACTTTTGGGATGACAGTATAAAGGTAGTTAATGAAGATGGAGAACAGCAAGGGCCCTAGTATAGAGCCTTGTGGTACTCCAAGGGTGTTAGGTAGAAGGTTAGAGAGTTTGTTCTGCCAGAGGACAGCCTGCTGTCGACCATTCAGGTAGGATTGAAACCATTGGAGGGCTCCAGTATCTAGACAGAATGTTTGCAGGGTGTGGATTAAAAGTTGGTGATCAACCATATTGAATGCCTTGGAAAGATCCAAAAAGAGGGCTGAGGATATATAATTATTGTTGCAGTTATGGTTTATGGTGTTAGTAAAGGCTAGGAGGGCTGAAGTAGTGCTGTGATGAGGACAGAAGCCATGCTGAGTGTCTGCCATAAGGCAATTTTGGATTAGGTGGTGCATGAGTTGTCTATGAATACATTTTTCCATAATCTTTGCAAGTTGAGAGAGTATAGCTATTGGCCTATAATTGGAGAATTCAGTAGAGCTGCCTCCTTTGTGAAGTGGAATTACATAGGACATTTTCCAGATGGTGGAAATTTTAGCTTCTACTATGGTTCGATTGATTAGTATTGAGACGGGGTAAGCAATAGCATCAGCTGATTTTTGTAGGTACTTGGCAGGGAGTTGATCAGCAGAAAGTGTAGTGGGTTTTAATTTTTTGATCAAGGTACAGATAAGTGAAGTGGCGACTGGTTGGAAGCCGAACGTGAGTAGGTTTCTAGGGGTGCTACTTTCAGGACCAGGGGAGCTAGGAGGTAGTTGGCTAGCTAGGGCTTGAATTGTCTCGGTAAAGAATTGGTTAAAACTATCAGAAACATCTTCAGGGGTTTTATCAATAGTAGCAGCAGGGATTGGGGTTGAAGTTTGTCCAGGATGTAGTAGATTATTTAAACCTGCCCAAAACTTCTGAGGGTTATTTTGATTTACTGTCTGTAAATTACAGTAGTATTGTTTTTTGTCTTGTAAAATTGATTTTTTGGTTTCGTTCTTGGATTGTCTGTATTTAATGTGATCTTGAGGGTCTTTAGAAGAATGCCATAATGCCCATGCTTTGTTTCTAAGGGTAATTTTGAGTTTAGACTCTATAGAAAGCCATGGTGCAGTTTTTGCCTTGGTTCTCTTTGAATGAACAGGTGCATGCAAATCAAGGATCTCAAGGAATTTGTTGTTAAAGTATGCTACTGCTTCCTCTAAGGGGAGGTGTTTTAGAATAGACCAATTACATGAGTTTAGTTCTTGTTGGAATTTGGCAGAGTCAAAGTTTTTATTGTTTCTAACCTTTCTGAGTAAGGGTTGTTGGGAATTAATGGTTTTGTGCTTAATTACATATGTGAGAAGGTGATCGCTTAGGCCATTAAGGAGGGTACCAGAGGTGTACAGTTGGGGGTGACTGTTTATGAGTACCCAGTCAAGTATACTTTCTTTTTGGTTGGGTTTACCTATCCTGGTAGGGGTGGATATGATTTGTGTAAATGCATGCAGGTTAATATGGGTGGTTGGGGATTGTGAGGAACAGGTGCCCCAGTCTATGTTAAAGTCTCCAAGTAGTAGGGTTTCTTGGGGGTAGTGACATGACAGCCAGTGCAGGATATCTTCAAATGTAGATATATTGTTACCTGGGGGGATGTACATACAGATGATATTAATGCATTTATTTTTATTAAGTTGCAATTTGGTGGCAAGAATCTCCGAGTTATTAATCTGAGGAGGTTGTATTACATCTATGGTGACATTCAACTCAGATTTATAGAGTACAGCTAACCATCCCCTTCCTCGAAGCATGATCCAGCCTGTGTATGTTGTACCCAGGTGGTTACACTTCATTGTCTTTAGTGTTAGGTTTTAACCAGGTTTCAGATAAACAGAGAATCTCAGGGGAGTGGACATCCAGAAGTGCATGCAGTTCATGTACCTTGTTATTAATGCTTCTAATATTGAGATGACAGACTAGGAGAGAGAGAGTTAGTTGGCCTATTAATTGTAGGTTTGTAGCTTAGATTGCAAGTAGAGGGGGTATGTGTATCTGAAGTGAGTGGGCCAGGGTTGGGGTGAATATCACCACCAAGTATTAGGTTGAGTCTATACTTGGTGATGAGCTTCAGGAATTTGTTTATTAGTTTGTGGTAGTGTTTGGATCTAGAGCTAATGTGCCTGGGGTTGAGATGTTGATAGACTGAACAAGATGTTGTCTAGGATCTGGTACTGTAAGTATGGTCGAAGGTGGAAGGATTTACAGCTGGGGTGATAGTATGACCTTTTGGGACCTGAAATCCCGTGAGAAACTGGTTTTCATACAAGGTAAGGAGGTATGGTGTGAACAAGAGGGGTAGTAAAGAGGAGTATATCATTATCTGTGATTCAGCTAGTGAGTTAAGGAACTGTTTTACTTGGTGATGCAACACCAGAAGATAGAGTGGTGAGGTAAAGGTACTGGAAGGGGAATATTCTGTTATTATATTTAACTATTAATAATGCCACAAGGCCTTCTTTATCTTCATACTTATAAATGATTTCTGGGTTAATCACATTTGTTTTCCATAAAATTATTACCCCTTTTGTCTTTGTCTTATAAGTGGATTGTGCCAATATCCTTAGGATTCCATTTGTAATTTTCATTTGCTTTGTAATGAGTTTAGAAGGAAGACAATTTGTGCTTTGTTCAGTTTTAAATATTTCAGTAGATTTGATTTCTTGCTAGGATTGTTTAAGCCATTTGGTATTTAAAAATAATAGAGTTAAATCCATCTTAGATTATGTAGACTATGTATTTTTTGTTTTATTATGACTATTAAACATTTTCCTCTGATAACTGTAAAGTATACGTTTGAGCTTTTAAAGGAAATTATCAGTTTTATACTTTTAGTATTTACCAATAAAGTAATGTTGTGGTCAGGCATACTAAAAATGTTTTTGTGAAATAACAAATTTAAATTAATAAATGTTAACAAAACTAAGATCCACACTATCCATGGAATTAAAATCATTCCTAATCTGATGGATAAATCTAAGTCCATCAGATTATCACTAATACCTTGACAATCCAGAACATCTGAGCTCCATAAATTGAATTATCATATGGAGATTATCTGTAATAGGAATAAGCAATATTTATATTATTTTGAACAGATATAGTACTATTGTTGATTAGACAGAATTCTAATACAATATAAATGTCTACTTATTGTATAAGCAATTAATATTTACATGAAAGATAGATGACAAGCAATTCAATCATAGTAAAGTAGGATATATCTTGTATAAAACCTCAGTAAAAGATTATAGCACACAGTTATTTAACATATTCACCCTTATTGATGAAGTCTTTCAAAACGTATTACTTAATATAAATAGATGGTAATAATATTTATGTCTAGTGTTTATAATACAATATATTTTACTGGATATATCAGAAGTTATATTTCATTGTTTGCCAGCATTTAAGTAATCACTTTGTTTGTTGCTAACTTACTTAAAGCATCAAGTTTGTTTTATGTAAACATTGATGAAAGTTAGTGCATTTTAATTATCAGTGAATCCCTCTTTCCCCCCATTTCCTACACATAAGGATTTTCATATCTGTCATTTCTTATTATAAAATGAGTGAAATTATAGGCTAAATACAACAAATTCACTTATTGTGATTAATTATTACAAGTTCCCTTTCCATATTCATAAATTGACATTTTATGGCATATACTAAAAGTTTTTAGATTTAAATGGCAGCATTCTATTTTGTATAATCAGCAAAGGTTAAACTGACTGATTATTCTCAATTTAATACTATTTGTTCAGAATGTGATTGTTACATTCTGTGACATTCCTAATTCAGGCTTCTATTGTTTCCCTTGAACAATTTTGTCAGTTTGATGTCATGTATAAACTATTAGTTACCTTGGTAACAGCTTAAGTATTATGTATGGTGAAGATGTGTTACAAAAACTACAATTCAGGTTAAAGCAATTACATGACTTGCTATGCATATTTACTTATATAAAAAAAATCATCATGCTTCCCTTTGATGTTCAATGTAGTGTATGTCATTTATGACAAGTTAAGACAGTAGTGTTATTATACACAAGCCCATGTTATTGAATCCTGTCTTTAATATCTAAATTCAGCAGACTGCTTCATCTTATATGACGATTATATATTTTATGTCTAGATTTACTAAAATTACACATTACATAACTTTTGTGTGTGTGTTTTTTTTTTTTTTGGGCTGTTGCTTAGTTATTTGAGAGACCACAGGCTGTAATGCTTATTCTTATTATTAGCTCCTTCCAAGCATGTTCATACAGTCCATAGACTTTAAGTTATGAGACCTTTCTAGTTTCTTATTTGTTATAAGTATATTTTCATCCTTACATACACACATATCAGTACTTAAAGCACGGGCAATAATGCCCATCCAGTTTTGGCAGAATACCATTCACTAATTCATGTGGTGTGTTTCCAGGCTGTTCTTAAAATATACAAACCAATATTTGTCTTGTTCCATTTTACCAGCCCATTCCATGCAGTGGCCACTCTGCCAGTGAACCACTCAACACACCCTCCATTCCCACAGATATTTCAATGAAGGAAATCTGATGACTCTCCAGCACTTCCTGGTGACCCCAAACACCCCTAGAATCAGCTATCCCCATTTGCCCAACACATCCGAGTAAGCTCACCTCCCAGACCATTGCAAAGGGTACAGCACAAGACCAAGTGCTTTTAGTCTTTCAGAATAACTCAGACTTCCTCCCTTTTGTAAGTCCTTAATGTGTTTGGACCAAAATACATTTTAAATATAAAATTAAGCTTTTTTTTTTTTTTTTTTTTTTTATTAAGAATGAACTTAAGAGCCATTAAGCATTATCGTCACTCTGTCTCCATTACCATAGCAACCTGGGAACATCTGTTTCTATTAGTGTGTCTGTGTACTGCATACCAGAGGCTTGCTATGCACCTAAAGCAAAGCTTCACTTCACTGCAACTTCAAGCCTAAATGCCCTCCTTTTCAGCAAGGCAGCAGCCAGGAAAAGAACAGAGAGCAAACAGATAAAAAAAAAAAAAAAAAAAAAACTCCCAACAAGCCACCACAACAAGAGACAACACATTCCTCCAGCACTCCCTCCTCTCACTCAGCAGATGTACAAATAAACCATTCTCTGCCAAAATATCCCAAATCACAGTTCTATCCACCCAATTCCCATAGATCCAGACTAAAACACCAAATGCCTCTTCCTAATTCACAAGCATCAGTAAATCTTGATCACAAGCTGCAACCTACAGCTTCCCAGAGACGAAAATGGCACCATATAACAGCTGCCAGACACAGATGCATCTACATACACCATGTCAGGCTTAATCAAACAGCACTCAAAGCTATGATACTTGCCATAATTGATACTAATTATGTTTAGACAGAATAATAATGACATTTCTACTAGCTGCCAGACATGGCTGCATCCACACACACCATATCAGGATTGATCAAACAGCACTCAACGCTATGATACCTGCCATAATTGATATTAACTATGTTTTGACAGAATAATAATGACATTTGTACTAGCTGCCAGACACAACTGCAACCACACACACCATATTAGGATTGATCAAACAGCACTTGTAGCTGTGATACCTGCCATAATTGATATAAACTATATTTAGACAGAATAATGATGACATTTGTGCTAAGGGCTTGCTACTATTATTTAACCAGGATATAAATGACATTTCTTAATCATACTTTAACTGAAGAAGGCATTAGTCTCCATGACAGCATTTTTTTTAAACACTCTACTGTTACTGCTGTTATATATATATATGATGTTAATTTGTTACATTTGAGTCTAAACTCTGATGAATGGTTGATGTTAATACCAATACTATAGATTGTGTAAACAAGACAATAAAAACAGCCATGGAATAGATTATGATTGCTGAAGTATATAGATCACGAAAGTCAATTGCTGATGACTTAGAGAAATTCATACATTTCTTGTGTGAATCACTGGGGGGGGGCATAATAGCTGGGAACTTCAAGTTACCAGAAACAGCCAGGAATAATAAATAATACTGATTCTACAACATCAATAAAGAAATTATTTCCTATGTATGTCAGGAACAGAAGTTGATGCAGATGGTAAACAAATCTACCAGGGAACAGAACATACTAGATATTGTTTGTGTTCCTGAGGAGATGATTGCTACTTCATGTCAAGATTTACCACTTTTGATGTGCAGTGATCATGGGGTTATATAAAAGTTAAACTACTGCAAGATAATTCTGCCAAACTAAAATCTAGACCAATGCACAGAAGATTAATAATAGACTATATGGATGCAAAACATTATGTAAAACTAATAGGAGTGATGCATTCACTGGAACGCTGGCAGAAGGAATGTGACAAGTTTTGATAGAAAGATTGTTTGAATGCAAAAAGTCAAAAAATGTTTAACATCAGGCACTATGCACACAAGGTCAAGAGGACAGGTTTCCATAAAAACAAGAACAATACCTAAGATGAGAAATAAAAACTATAAGAATTTAAAATGAAGCTGAAATATAACTTTGAAAACTAAAATAAACAAATAAGACAGACAACGTAAACATGGTGTGAGACAAGCTCAGGAAAAAATTTAAGAAAATTTATATCAAGATATTGATCATAATAGGAAACCTTTAACAAATATATAAAATGTGGTACACATAAAAATTGATAATAAGTGCACAGGTAATTTCAGAAACTGAAATTATATTAGACTATTTTGAAAATGTAGTACACAAGCAAGATACATGCAAAGCCAGGGAGGAGGCAGAATTAGTATTAGTGTTTGTGCAAAGCTGCAGTGAGATAGGCCTACTGCCATTGCTCTGCTGTGGGATTGCAACAAGTTAAGTGCTTATTTTCAACTGTTTTCTGTACTTCTGTTTTGCTAAACACATTTTCTGCATATCTGTTTAAACTTTACAACTGTTTTTTAGACTTAGCGAATTAAATCCTTACCTCTGTTCTGATCTTCTGTATCCCACCAACTCGCCCAGCTGCTGTTGTGGTATTAAAGCTTTGTGGCTTTGAGTTGCCCACCTCTAGTATAAATTTGATATTGGGCTCTCCCCCCAGTCCCATTGCATCAGCTCATTCTACTGAGTACAGTGAGATAAGTTGTTAAGGCCCAACCATTTAGCTTCTCAAACTTGAATTATCTTCTGTCTCCTCACTTTCTACTAAAAAAAAAAAATTAAAAACTGTGCCTCTTCCTACTTCATTTTGTTGCTTGTGTTTAAGAGTTCAACTGCATTTAGTTTGCCATATTTATTACTGCTTGTCGGTAGCCTTATTAAATTGATGACAGTATTCTACTCAATCACTGCTTTACTTGTGCAGTCTGTTACTGTTGTGATTGTGAGTTAATTTATCACATTTGCACTGTTTTAAAGCAATTTACTGATTAACTATATTTCGTTGCTATCTACTGCAAGTCATTACTGTTAACTGCATTCTACTGCATTTTGTTATCGTTTAACTGTATTTTTTCAAACTGTGTGTTCTGTTCTATTAACTGTAAGTGGTTAATCTGTGCTTCTTTGTGAGTTTTCTACTGTGTTCTTAACCTTAAATTGAGTAGCATAGTCTAGATACAGGTCTGCTGCATCCAGAGCTTCAGCTGCACGGGTTTTAACCCTTTTGAGGTATTTCAGCTACAAAATTTCCCTTAGTAGCACTTGTATTGTCATCTAGTAGTACTACTCTTAGACCTTCCACCCTTTACCCTCTTAGCCCTCTCTGGCCTCTCTCAGTTTCTAACAAATATGGATGGAAAATTTCCTATGTTTTCTTCTGCCAGTGTGGTTGATATGGGCATCCTGAGACAGTGTAGTAACTGCCTCATGTACATGGACAACCCTCTACTACTACCACCTAGGAACACAATTTGTGAGAGATGCAATTACATCAAGCACCTAGTGTCATTGCTCTCTCCTTCAGAAGCCAGTATATTTGGCACTGAGAAGGACGTCAACATGAACACCACACCTCAAACATCACCCACACCTACATAACACACCCCTACATATGCGGCGGTCCTCAACAAAAGCATCCCCAAACAAAAAGAGACCTCCAAGGCAAAAACACAAGTGATCTCCACTGCCCACCACACCACACATAGTCCACACACCTGTGTCTCACAGCCACTAAGGTCTAAACATAAACCCAACATATTAGTCAAAGGAGACTCCATTGTGAAACACACAGATGTGCCCTTTACCAGGTTGAATAAGGAGAAAGTCATGGTTAGTTGTTTCTCAGGTGCCAGAATCCCACCATAGCACCCAGGCACTCAAGTCTCTCAAAAGGTGCTATTATGACTCTGTCATAGTCCATGTTGGTGTGAATGATTTGAGATGTACCTCCCTGGAGTATATGAAGAGAGACATGATCAAGCTCATTGAATATGGGTCCATGCAAGAATGTTTCTAGCCTTAAGCAGCATTCTATTGTCACCCAGAATGATGCCCTCGTACAAACAGAAAATGATTGACTTTACCAATTGCCTTAGTTTCTGGTGGATCCAGTACCTGACAGCCTGGCATAACATGATTGACAAACCGCGATGTTTTGCCAGAGATGCCCTGCATCTGTCTTCCCTTGGGCTTCAGGCTCCTAGAAAAAGACTCTCGCCTCCCCTGTAGTGACTTTTTTATGCAATGCCTTGAGGTTAAAACTACCAACATGAAATTTTCATCAAAATGTACATTAAAGGTCATGCTGCAAAACTCTAGGAGTCTAAACATGAAACTGCACTCATTGCAAGCATTCTTAACCCTGGAAGATGCTGATATTAGTGCAATCACAGAAACTTGGTTCAAAGCTGTGGAGAGCACCCAGGCCATGCTAGGTTACTTATCCTATCATACATTCAGACCTCAAACAGTGAGCAGAAAAGCAAAATGAGGTGGAGTTGCAATATATATAAAAGATATACACACCTCCAGGCTGGTCAAACAGTATGACACACAGGAAAAACTCCAGGTGCAGTTAATAATTGACAAGTCCCCCATTCAAATCACAGCTAGTTATAGGCCTCCAACTTTGACTCAAGATGCCCACTCCACCTACCTGGACCTGTTTGAATCTATCAAGATTCATCCCTTTACCCTGATCCTGAGCAGCTTTATCCAACCATAGATCAGAAGAAATACTCATGCCAAAACACAAATGCCCAGAGATTCCTTGATTTCATCAATGCAAATGCCTTGGACCAGTTGCTTACCACCCCCACAAGAGGTGAAAATATCTTTGGACTTGGTATTAACTAACATGAGTAACCACTGCAGCATCACTACAGTGTCATCATCCCTGTTAAGATCTCACCACAAAGTGGTCACTTTTGAAGTCACCATCTCCCCAACCCCATCCTAGCTAGAGTCAAACAAAAAAACTTCTCCAAAGCTGATTACATCCTCCTGAGGGAAGGTATAAACAGCTTCGCAGCCCCCCCCCCCCCCCACAGGAACTGGCACATATGTCCAAACCTACACCAAAATACTATATGAGTATTTATATAGCTGCCAGGAATCAGGTATATCAGACAGGATGAAATCATCCTCCTCATGGAAGAGTAAACCTGTCTGGTGGACAGCTGCAATAAATAAACTCTATAATGAAAGGAAAAAATTGCTGCCCTGGAACAAGAAGTAGCAGCTGCCTAATTGGAAGCAATCTTGTCTTAGCCTGAACAAGCAAATAAGAGCACTAGTGAAATTCTTCAAAGCAAACTCTGAGTCCAAACTGGTCACATCTAATAAAGACAATCATAAGGCCTTCTTCACATATATCCACAATCTCAAGGGAAGTACCCAGATCTGCTCACAACTGGTGGTCAAGGACACCACATACACAAACACTGTAGATATAGCCAGCTTGCTGGCAGACAGGTTCAGTGAAAACTTCACCCCTCTGTCCCCCATCAGTAAAACAGGACATCCCCAGTACCTACTCCCCCCTTATCTCTAGGGAGAAAGTCATCACTGCCCACTCAAAGGCAAAAAATACAGCCTCCATGGGACCCGATAATATCCCAGGCTGCATCCTACATGAACTCGGGCAGGAACTTGCAGCACCATTAGGCACCCTATTCAACCAAAGCCTGAGTACCCACTTCATCCCAGCCTAGTGGAGGACAGCCACTGTCATCCCTTTGCACAAAGGTGGAGCATCCACCAATCCAGGAAATTATAGACCCATCAGCCTAACTAGCCCGATGTGCAAGACCATGAAGGAGATTATTATGGACCTCATTAACAAGGACATTGGCTACCTCCAGACACTCAATCCCACACAGTTTGGTTTCATCAAGTGGAGGTCATGCCTGTTAAATTTGGTCAACTTCTTTGAGACAGTCACCAAGGCCTTGGATGAGGGGAAGATGGTGCACTCTACCTACCTTGACCTGGCCAAAGCTTTTGATATTATTCCCCACTCAGTTATAACAGATAAACTCTCTCAACTAGGCATTGATCCATATGTTAAAAGATGGGTAGCAAACTGGCTCATTGATAGAACCCACCTAGTCAAAATATGGGGAGCCACCTTAAGCAGTAGATCCGTAATGAGTGGTGTACCCTAGGCATCGGTCTTGGGGCCTCTGCTGTTTGGGATATACTTTTCTGAGGTGCAGGCCAAAACCAGTAGGACATGGCTGACCAAGTTTGCAGATGACTGCAATCTGGGTGCTGTCATCAATTCCCCTAGTGATGTGGACATCCTCTGAAAGGGTCTCATCCAAACAAATGACTGGTGCCAGAAACATGGCCTCAAACTGAATGCCAAAAAATGTGTCATCATCCCCTTTGGCGAGAGTGAGATCCCTACAAATTACCACATTTATAATAAGGTCCTAAGCATGCAATCAGTTGTGAGGGACTTGGGCACCCAGGTTGACAGCAAACTGACTTTTGACCACCATATTGCCTCCATTGTACAGAAAGCATTCTACATGGTCCAACTCATTAGTAAGGATATTTCATCCAGGGACAAGGTGGACTTAAAATCCCTGTATTCTTCCCTTATAAGACCCATTATTGAGCACAATGCCCCTTTCAGCATATACCTCACAAAACACATGCAGCAGCTGGGCAGACCACAGAGGTTCATCACCAGGAGAATCAAGGGCCTCAAACATCTACCCTACACAGATAGGCTAAAGGCCCTGTCCCTCTACTCAGTCTCCTACAAACTTCTCAGAGGTGATCTCTGTCTAGCATACAAAGCAATCTCAGACCCTGCCCTGATGAGACTGCTGCATATCCACAAGTCAAGATCCACTCAAGTAACCTGCATGCACGACCTCAACCTGGTCTGAGACATCAATAGGACTCATTGGCGGGACATATTTGGGTCCCAGAGCCTCCCCCATTTGTGGAATAGACACCCTGTCCATGTCAAGTAGAGTACCTTATAACCCTTTTTAAACGCAGCCTGGATAACTGGATGGGGAACAGTAAATACACCCCTGGGATTCCACCTTTGTCCCTGCTGGACAGTGGCATGGAGTTGGAACATGGGCTAAATTCTTGGCTAGGCTTGTAATGGCCTCAGGGCCAATAATCTAGTAACTTCCTATGGTCCTATAATCCTATGAGAGTGACCTTGCAGTGCAATTATATCTGTTGTTCACTAGTACAAGTGTGGGAAGAGTCCTCAAGACTGCAGACATGCACTTGTTAAACCCACCATTAAGAGAAAGTCATGTAATTTATATAGACTTAACTTCACCTTTGATAGCATTATACACAGAGATCAGGTGGCATGATGGTTAAGGTCTTTGCCTCCTCTGTACAAGGCATAAGGTTCAATCCTGACTTCTGTCCAATGCCTGTTTGGAGTTTCCATGTTCTCCCAGCTCTGAAAAGCAGATGAGTTTTTCCATGTCAAACTCACCAAATAATGGAGCAGAGGTCAGCAGCACAGACTCTAGATGATGCCCTATGGGTGGAAGAGCTGTTCACACTAACCGCTTTTGGCATCTTAAGATAGGAGAACGGGTGGCCTAATGGTTAAGATATTTGCCTTATAAACACAAGGTGCAGGGTTTGAGTCTCACAAGGGATAATTGGCTAGGCTTAAAATGTCTCTCAAGGGCAGTTAGCTTAGTACTAACCTATGAACCTATGAACATGGATCACAGACTGCATGCCAGAGCAGGGCAGGTTAGGGCTAGCCAAAGGGTGGCCTAATGGTTAAGATGTTTGCCTTATAAACACAAGGTGCAGGGTTTGAGTCTCACAAGGGATAATTGGCTAGGCTTAAAATGTCTCTCAAGGGCAGTTAGCTTAGTACTAACCTATGAACCTATGAACATGGATCACAGACTGCATGCCAGAGCAGGGCAGGTTAGGGCTAGCCACTCAGTGGTATAAAATATGGCTGTGTGTGATTTGGTTGTGTTAACTAATCTCAACAAATGAGCATGGGTGTCTGCCAGTAATAAGTGGGTTGAGGGTTGATGACCCAACCTATGCCAGGGAACCATGCTAATAGTGAGAAGGGTTTGTATGTCCTATTGGCCAGTGAGTACCTGACATAAAGTTCAGCCTCCCTGGGTCAATGAGATATTGGCCGGCCAGTGTCTAGTTGCCTAGCTTGGTTTACCTGGGAAAGCTCTGATGAGCAAAAGCTGGATGTAAAACCAATTGATCTGCCAAACATGAACTATGAATTGTTACACTCAATGTAGGTTCACTGACAGGTCAAGATGTAAGGGCAGTACTGCAAACCTGCATGGCTTGGTATCCAGAGTCTACTACTCAGGATGGAGAACAGTGTAGAAACGGTGTGGGAACTGTGGTGAGGGAGATGCTTCAGAAGGCAGTGAGTGATGTCATTAGAATTAGTGACAGAATCTTGCCTATCAGACTGCAGCCTAATGATAGGGTAGTATTGATAATCTCAGCCTAAACCTCACTACAGAGTTAGGATAGTGAGGGAAAAAGAGTGCATTCAGACAGTAGTTACAGGACCTACTAGAGAAAGCAGAACAACATGAATTGGTGCTGATAATAGTTTACCTGAATGCACATATTGGGACAGACATTACAGGATTTGAGGACTGCCTGAGTCCACAGGGGTAGGGCAACAGGAATAAGGAAGGTAAGGTAATTCTATACTTCTGTTTGGCCAATGATTTAACACTAGCCAACACATGGTGCAGAACAGTCACCAGATCACATACAATAGTGAGCAACATGCAACTCAGGTAGACTTCCTCCTAGTAAGCAAAGGGCACTGGGGTAGAATCAGTGAGTGAAAAGTCATCCTCAGTGAAACACTCTGCCCACAGCATAAATTAATAGTTATCAGAATCAGTCACAATCAGTGGTCAGAGAAGGCTCCGAGGTCAAAATAAACTAGGCTCAAGACGTGGAAGTTGACTGTAAAGAAAGCACAACATTTCATAGAATTACTCAGTGCTCTAGCACTTCAAAAAAAAAAAGAAAGAAACAGATAGGGCACCTCAAAACAGCATGTGTGAGTACTAAAGAACAGATATGTGGCTGAGCCAAGTATGTTCATAAGGTGCATAACAAAAGCTGGTGGTGAAATCCAGATGTCCAGAAAGTCATCAAAAGAAAGAAGGAGTGCAGGAAAAAGTGTAAGAGAGAAAAGATGGATCAAGCTAGGAATACCATTTGGCTACCAAATAGGCTAAGAAAGGAGCTGTGATAGCAAAGAGCAAGGCATCAGAGGCCCTCCACCAGCTGACGGAAAGTGACTCCGTAGATTGCATAAAGAAAGTGTATCAGATTTGAAAGGCAAAGACAGAAAGATAAAGAAAATAGTCAGACACCCTTCATAAGGGATGCCAGCAACAACCTGCTCACCATTTCACAGGACATCAAAGGCAGATGGAAGAATAACTTTAAGCAGCTTCTGAATGAAGAAAACCCAGCATAAAGCTGTACTGCAATAGATACAGCCTATGATGAGAGAAGCAGAGGAGCCCACCATAGAAGAATTAAGAACAGCACTAAGGAAAAAGTCAGGGAAACAGAAGGCTCAAAGGAAGTCACAGCAGACATAATAAAGATGCTGGGTGAGATAGGGGAGAAATGGCTCCTGAGGGTGGTCATAGCAATATGGAGAGAAGTGCGTATCCCAGATGACTGGAGATTAAGCATAATAGTGTCAGTGTTCAACAACAAAGGAAGTATCAAGCTCCTGTCACACTGCATGAAAGTACTGGAGAGGATGATTGATAAATGAATACTCAGAGTAGTAGACAGTAAGATGGGAGATGAGCAGTTCCGATTCAGATCAGGATGCAGCACAGCTAACCAAATGTTTGCAGTGAGACAGATAGTTAAGAAGAATCTAGCGATGAGGAAAGAATCCAACTGGGTATTCCTAGACTTGGAGAAATCATATGACAAGGTCCCAAGGAAGCTGATTTGGCCAGTTCTGTAGTGATTTGAAGTCCCAGAAACATTCATAGAATTAGTGCAAGCTATGTACAAGGACCCACTGACTCATGTAAGAACAGTGGTCGGTCTCACAGAGGGATTCCTAGTGGGAATGGGTGTGCATCACGGTTCACCTCTAAGCCCACTGCTGTTCATACTGGTGATGGACTACATTAGCAAACAAGTCAAAGGGGACAGATCAACAAAGTTGCTGTATGCAGATGATGTGGCATTGCAGGCAGACTCTGAGCAAGAACTTCAGCAATGGGTAGGGAATGAGATGCAAAACTGAAGGTACATGGGACGAAACTGAGTACAGATAAGGCAGTTGTAATGGGAGTAAATGGGGGAAATCACAAAAAGCTGAAATTGAGATAGAAGGGGAAAATAGTGGAACAGTTTAACAAGCTAAGTATCAACCCTTATCTCATTATATGGGTTACTAACTGGCTCGCCAGTAGAACCCATACAATCAAAATAGGGAACTCCCCCTCCAACAGCAGATCCATAATCAGTGGTGTTCCATAGGGATCAGTCCTGGGACCTCTACTGTTCAGAATCTATTTCTCCAAAGTACAAGCAAAAACTATAGGTCTGTGGCTGACAAAGTTTGCTGACAAAGGCAAACTGGGAGCAGTCATAGAATCCCCAAACAATGTCAGCATCCTACAAGAGGGTCTTATGCAAACAAATGATTGGTGCCAAAGTCATGGCCTTAAACTCAATGCAAAGAAAATGTATTATCATCCCTTTTTGTAATGTTCCAGCTAACTACTACATCAATAGAAATACCCTAAGCATACACTCAGTTGTGAGAGACCTGGGCACACAGGTCGACAGCAACCTTACCTTTGATCACCATGTCTCTTCAGTGGTAAGAAGGGCATTCTATATTGCTTATCCCATAAGTAAGAGCATTGCCTCCAGAGAAAAAGATGTTATAACCTCCCTGTACTCTTACCTCATCAGGCCAATAATTGAGTATAATTTCCCTTTTGGTATGTACTTTTCCAAGATCCTGCAGCAATTGGAGAGACCACAAAGGTTCCTCACAAGGAAAACTCAAGCTCTTCAGCATCTGTCATCCTATGTGGATCATCTGAAATCACTGTTGTTATATTCTGTATCATACAGACTGCTCAGAGGTGATCTCTGCCTTGTGTGTAAGGCAATCTCTCACTTTGCTTTATTGGAAATGCTGCATATCCGTAAGTCTAATGTCTCATGGGGTACTTGCTCTAAAGACCTTAACCTGGTATGTGACATTAATAAAACATGCTGGAGGGATAGATGTGTCTTCCAGAGGTTACTGCACTTGTGGAACAGACTCCCAATTCATGTTAAGCAGAGCACCTCTTTGGCCATCTTCAAGCACAATCTGGATGGATCCAGGGGTTCCACCTGTGTCTCTCTTTGACAGGAGCAATAGGTGCTGATCATGGAAACAAGACAGCGCTTGACTAGGCTTGTAAGGGCCTTATGGTCATTAGACTAGTAACTTCCTATGATCAGATGATCCTATCTGGGACGGGTGGTTGAGGGGAATGGAAGTCTGAATGAGGAGGTCAAAACTAGAACCAGAGATTCAGGTGTAGTATATGACAGAAGAATGCCAAATAAGCTAAAAAGTAAAGTGTACAAAACATGTGTATGACCAGTACTGCTGTAATGTACAGAAACCTGGGCAGTAAAGGCAGAGCAGTTGAGGAAGCTAGAGGTGATGAAATGAAGTACCTGAGATAGGTGGTAAGATGCACACTGTGGGATAGATGAAGAAATAAGAGCAGAAGCAAAAATACTTCAAATTGCAGAAAATGTCAAACAGAGCAGATGACAGTGGTTTGGGCACATGTGCAGAAAAGCAGAAGACAGTCTGGTAGAAGATTTGGGGCAGGCAGGAAGAAACAAGGGCATCCAGCAAAGAAGTGGATAGGTTGTGTGTGAAAAGACCTATGACAATCGGCCATGAGTGTGGAAGAAGGTGGGAGAGTAGCACTGAACAGAGTTAGATGGTGACAGTTGACATGACACCCCAACCCAATGTAGAAAAGGGCAAAAAATGATGATGATGACGATGATGCCAATGTTACACAAAGCACTGACCAATAATTTAAAACAACTAGGTATTGATGTAAGATAGATAGCTGTGTGGCTTACAAAAAGGATATGGCAAGTATTATACAGCAATTGGACAGGTGAAATTCCAGGTTACAGTCAGGGTGTTCCACAGTACTCTGCCCTAGGCCATTACTTGTTTACATTGTATCTTTCTGGTCTGCCGTTTTCATCTGTGATGTTATATAGTCTGTATGCAGATGACCTGAAAATGGGAACAGTGATTACATCTCATACAAATAAGGCATGTCTGAAAAGCAATTTATCTAAATTAACCATTTGGGCTCAGAAGAATAGTATGCTGGTAAATACATCATAAACTAAGCATGTGAGATTTGGGAGATATAGATTTTGGGGTGAACATTTGGGTCTGTATTATGTTATTGAAAAGGCTTTCCATCAAACACCTTTTCATCGACCCATAAAAAGTAAACTGCCAAATAAGTGAATGGCCACATCAGTGATTTTTCTCCAAGTGAAAAAAATCATTTACCCTACGAAAAATGACACATCACTTCAAACACACACCCCCCAACTAAGTATACCAACTTCGAGATTGCACTACAGTAGGGAAAAGAGCAAACTCACTAGGATGACCGAGTGATTTTTTTTTTTTTAACTGATGTAGCCGTTCACTGAAATGGCAGCTCGCTTTTTAAGGGTCAATGAAAAGGTGTTTGATGGAAAGCCTTTTTGAAGGAGGAATAAAGTGAAGTCCCAAGAATGAAAAAACTCCCTTATCAGCCTCAACAAAAAGTTGAGATCCCTCATCAAATTCTCTAAAGCTAGCTATGAAAACAGAATTGCAGCAGATAGTAAAGACAACCACAAGGTCTTCTATAGTTATGTAAAGAATCTTCAAGCAAAATCCAGATTTGCTCTGAGCTACTGCACAATGGTACCTCCTATACTGAGCCAACAGATATTCCCAATATACTGGCCAACAGATTCAGTGCCAACTTTACCCCCCCCCCCCAAAGGACCAATCACAATACAGTAAATTGCCAGGCACCCAGTATTACTGCTGCACAGGTTAAAACAGCACCGTCCAAGGCCAAGAATACAGCTTCTATGGGACCTTCATTTAAGGACCTGTGTATATGGGTAGATCCACCTTTGAGTTTATTTGACCATATCATCCAATTGGTTAATGATGCTTATACAACTATAGGATGCATAAAAGGATTTATAAAGTCGCAGAGATCTCAGAGATCAGAAATGATTAATTCACTGTAAGTTACAACAGGCCCAAACTATAATATGAAATAATAACGTGGAAACTTTATAAGAAAACTAACATGAGCAATTTAGAAAAGATACAGTATAAATATGCCAAGGGTATTGTGCAACTAAGTTATTATGAAAAATTAAAATTTCTGAACTTTTAGAGTGTCTCAGATAGAGATTTAAGAGACCTTATTCAGGTAAATAGTTCATTTAGAGACAACTCCCTCTGGGAATGCTTGGGTTATCAGAGTACCACAGAAGTGATTGGTTCTCTGAGATAGTATCTGATGCCTGGAACAGACTACCATATTATATTAAAGCAAGCACTAGTTTAGGTACTTTTAAAAATAACTTGGACTCTTTCTATGGAGTGACTGTTTTAGTGCATTCACAGGCTAGAAAGGCATTATTGCCCATGCCTGAAATATTTTTATGTATGTGTGTTGTAAATGTCACCATCTGTTTCATTCATCAGCAGGCTTGGAAAATCTATTACAGTGCTGCAGCTATGTTGGTTTGCATTTACTATTACAGGATTCCCTATTTCTGTTCTTTGTGCTTTTTAATATGTTGACTACACTTCCTTTTTCGTTGTCTTTGATTATTTGCACAGCAAGATAAATGAAAGCTTACTTAAGATTTGTAGATGTATTTTAATTTGTTTCTTACTTCTAGAAAGCAAACACATTTGACTTTTAAACAACAAAATTACATGTTCTACTGCTATTAACCTAATTCAGTTAAATGCAGGGGGGATTCTTTAAGGCACTGTGAAATGTACACCTCGACATTAACTTTCCCAGATTCAGAGATTGCCCTTACATAGAGCTGCATAGTCCTTAACATTAAGATATGCAGCACATGAAGAGCTGGCCCCACAGCCATGCCGAATACTAATGAGGCATTCCAGTGGAGCGGAATATGCTAATTAGTCATGTGCTGTCTCCATAGACAGCCTTCAGGAAGGCATTTACTTGGGATCTCGCAGTAGTGCAGACCATCACGGTCATCCCCACCATCTCATGGTACTTGGCTAGGTGAAAAGCTGGTGTTCAACCACCTAACATGAACATGGTGGAAAGATACCAGGGATTACTTTGAAAGTGCCATAATGGCAACAATTGTAGTATTGAGTTTGGGGGATGGTTGATGCACTAGACATCAAGGAATACTCTTTAAAATGTTGTAATGGCACCATTGATAGTACCGAGACTGGAGAATGAGTGATGCGCTAGACATCAAGGAATACTTGTTAAAATGCTGTAATAGCACCAATAATAGTATGGGGATTGGGTTATGGCTGATGGTCTAGACACCAGGGATTACTCTTTAAAGTGCCTTAATGTTACCAACAGTAGTACATGGATTAGGGGTGAAGAAACCACTGGACAATAGGAATAGGGATGATTCACAGAGTAAAGAAGTATAGGATCATAGGGTGGTGGAATCAGTAGACCACCAGGGTCTAAGTCAATTTTCAGTGGAGGCCTGGGGAGAAAGGCTCCAAACACATGTCTTTTCAATGTGTGAGGAAAGCGGAACACTTGGAGGAAACCCACACGAATGCAGGGAGGACATGCAGACTCTGCACAGAAGGCACCCTAGCCAAGAATCAAACTGGAGAACCTCTTGCTGTGAGACGACCGCTGCACCACTACACCATCCATAATGCATTATGGCACTCTAACTGTTACAGAGGTGGGGGGATCCATGCAGGGGCAAATAAAACAGGGGTAGCTACAATGTATATGCTGTGTTTAGCATTTGTGCATGTGTGTGTGTGTGTGTGTGTGTGTGTGTGTGTGTGTGTGTGTGTGTGTGTGTGTGTGTGTGTGTGTGTGTGTGTGTGTGTGTGTGTGTGTGCGTGTGTGTGTGCGTTCATATAGTGTACTTCTGTATCTGACAGAGTGACGGGGAGATGACACTGCCTACATGAGCAGCAGGATTGTACTATTTTATGCAGATCACCAAAGATAAATGTGATTCAGACACATGCAAATTAGGCTATAATGATGTCTTACCTTGTTTTGGCTAACATTCACTAAATCACAAATAGACATATTGTGGTAAAAGAGTCTTTCTAGCATAAGCTGTATGGCTGTGATCAAGCTATTGTTAGAACATAATGTGGTACATTTATTGGGAGAAGGTCACACATCATTTTTCATTTTATTTCAGGTCTATGCTGTGAAGATCACAGCAAGAAAAAAATAAACAGGTAATAATACTAAGGTAAAAAGAAGCAGGAGCTACCAAACAAAAAAAAATAGAATAATTTTGTGAAAAGGTACTGCAATCAAAAATAATGTTGATAATCCATACTTAATAGTACAACACAGTTCATATGAGGGTTAAGAAAACAAAGCTGTGGGTTAATTAAGATGGTAGGCAAGTAGGAAGACAGGGTGGGTCATGTGATTGTTATCTGTTATTAACTTACGTTTTATCAGAATTATACCTTGCTTGTAATTTTATTGTCATTTTTAAATTGAATGTTCTCTTGCTCTTCAAAAGTCTAAATTGATAAACATTCAGTGCATTAGTGCATCAGTTAAATATGCTGCCCCACAGTACTTGGTATTCTGGTTTGGGTCTTACACGGGATGTTTTCTGTGCAGAATCTGAATGTTATCCCAGTATCTGCATCAGATGCTGCCAGGGTCTTCAGTTTCCTTTCACATCCTAAAAACATGTGGACTGGCACTCCCTCCAGGATTGATTCATTGCATTCTGCCAGCTGCTTGTTTGGATAAATTTGCCCTCGTACCCCAACCACAAATAGGATAAAGGTGGTTTGTGAAAACATGATAAAGCCCTAACTATGTCCCAGGTGACTTAGGTTAACTTAGGAGCTTAGGCATCTGAGGTGCCTGCATGAATGGGTGGACATGCCTTTCCATGGGACAGGGCGTTCCCTGGAAAAGCTCCCTGAGGGGAGGTGTGATTCAATGAGGGTAGCAGCCCTTGGACATGCCAATGAATGCAGGGGTGGGGTTGGGGAAATAAGGATAGGTCAAAGAAATTGATCCAACTGTAATCTAAATTTATAGGTTCCTAAGTGTGGTGATCAAGCTCAAGACCTATTAGCCATTGAGGAGCTTAATCTCCTGGACTCCATGTTAGAACTCGTGGCTGTCCATGTCAATCATCCAGTGCCTTCTTAAAAGTATGAATTGGCAGCTTGAGTTTAAATGGCAGGAGATTTTTCCATAGACAGGGTAGTCTTTGAGATGTGAAGCTATCATATTTTACAGTATAGGCGATATTAGGTTTTATTAAGACTGAGTGTCTTCTTGTGTTCAGGTCGCCAAGAAGGTGTTCTAAGCAAAGGGTTTACAACTGTAAGGATTCTTTAATTTTCTCGATGACAGATACAGATATCCTCTAAGAAGGTGATAAGATACAAAGAATACAAAGAGTTATTTTAGTCTTTCACTGTAAGACAACCCTTCAAAAACTCTGATTCTCTTTGTGAGGAATTTTTGTACCTTCTCCAACAGCATTAGATGTTATAGAACAAGGTACAGTATTCTATTAGTCTGATAAGAGTTTCATAAAGGAAGACAATTCTTTTACTGACATAACTCCCAACCTCATGCAGAAGCATGCAGGAACAAGTGGTATGTTTTGAGGATAGTACTGGATTTATGGGTATCAAATAAAAGGTCATGCTATATAAGAATTCCAAAGTCTTTAAGTATTTTGTCAATGATTAGCTGTTACTCAGCAGTATATAAAGCTTGGGGGGAGGTGACAAATGCCAGAATTCTGCATTTTTGACATTGACAAGAAAGCCATTTCTTCTGTAGCTTCTATGTCTAATGATAATCGCATTTCAAGGGCACTGGCAGCAACAGGGTTAAAACAATGATGCTAGGTTTGCAGTCGGCAGACATTTTAAAACTATTTTTTCTTTGGGTGCTCTTTCATCCATGATAATGAACTGTGATTTCTTTAGTCATGTAGTTTTCTTTAGTCATGTAGTTTTACATTTGCTTTATTAACTATGAAAGTGTCTTTGAAGTATATTAAACTTCAAGAAGCACAATATTTTTGAACTGGTTCTTGCAGGAGAGTGTTGTGAATGCAGTTTGTCTCAGATTGATTGTCAGAAAGAACATTTCCACTGTGCTCCAGTCAAGCTCAAAGAACAGTATGTCTGAAATCATTCCCTATTACAAAACCACATTATCTTCTACCAAAATTTAATGGAAGCTTCATCCTTTATACTTATATTAAACAAATATTCTAACTCAGGGACCACTGCTGTGCTCTAGGAAGGAAAAAGAACAACTTTGGTGGTCTTAGAATCAGAGTCTGGCTTTGCCCAAGTGGTAGTTTTGGGCAAACACTTGCATACAAACTGAATCAGCAGATTAGTAGTTCCCCAATTATTACAGATTCATTCCTACTAGAAGTACAGGTAATCAGGACGACTAAGGTAAGAAAATCATTTTGGCTGTTTGTGTCTTATAACCGCATGTGTTTTTTTTTTTTTTTTTTCATTTAACAGCTAGTATCCCTCTATGGTAAAACAGAACTGGAAAAGCAAGGATTTACACTTTCAATTGTGAAGTTCAGGTGAGTAAAAGTATGATGCTATTTTTGTACATATTATTTCTTTTATTGCTTAAATATTTTATTCACGTTTCCAGTTAAGATAGATGGAATCTTCTGTTTATAGCACAGCATTTAAAAAGTAACACTGACCTTAAAATCAATCTAATCTTGACTTGAGAATGAAATTATATTTGAGTATCATAGCAACGGGTACTAAAACATTTAAAAATAAGCTGAGTGTTCTATGAACTATTTGCATTATTTACAGACTTTATTTTAATTATTATTTTTGGAAGCTACCACTGGGAGGGTCCGCCTGTCAGGAGAGCACCTGATCTTGGAGTCCCCCTTCTCCACATTAGGGTCACTGGTAAAATATTTGACAGGCAAGCAGAATGTGGCACAGCAAGCAGGCATCATTATACTGTGGCTCTTTGTTTAGCAAAAAAAAAAAAAAAAAAAAAAAAAAAAACATGCCATTTCCTTTGTTCTAACATTAATATAGAAGGCCATGGAGATATTGAGGATCTTCTCCAAACACATGTCCATTCCAGATCCATAGGACAGCCAAGCATCATTCGGACCTGTTATCCATACTCTCAGCTGAGCTGTCCCTGATTTAGTCTAATACTTTTTTCTGTCTCCCTCTTGAAAGTTTTGATTGTCTGGCAATTCACTGAGGATTGCAGTCAGTCAGTAATACCAGACATTAGAGTTCCATACCAGAAAATAGATGTTGATGAAAATACTGCTATTCTCTTAACTTTTTAAGTGATTTAGAATAATATTTAAAAATGCCCATTATTTTGGACCTGTTTCTCCCCATTATTATTGATTTGTCCAGAATTCTTGCGCAAATAAGTTGAGAGGTGTGTTCCCATCACCCAGCCTGATGTCATCTTTCTAAGCTCAAACCACTGCTAGAGCTCAGCTAGAGAGACGACCAATGCAGGCCCCTCTGAAAACAAGCCCACCCATCCTCCCTGCCTTGTCATCAGATGTCTAGGCCACTAACTGAACTTGGTTGCCTGAGTCATCATCAGAACTTTAACCCTCACCACTAGCAGCAAGGCTACAGTCACTACCTTTAAACATTTCCAGCAAGGATTCATATTTGGCTTCTGATATCATGGCTCATGAAAGTATTTAATTGCATTCGTTAGAAGATGCTTGAAATCAATGACAAAGATGATAACTTTAAGTATCCAGAACAACACTACCTTTCCATTTATTTTTATCCATGACAATCTCTTTAATCTATTCCAAACAGAAGTAGACATTGTCTTTTTCATGTTTCTTGAGTGACTGATATGTTCGCTCTATCTTTCAACTCCCCCAACCCTGCAGGTATCCCATATTTTAATGTTCTAGTAGCTTCCAACTGTTGTTACGAATTGTAGTTTGAAATATTAACTCAAATTCTGCATGAAGAAGGTTAAAAAGCCCCCAAAAGAGTCTAAAGTGAAATGCAGCTCTCAGCTACTCTCACTGCACTGCAGCCAGAGCATAATGAGGAAAACATGGAAACCCTAATCCTTCTACAGGCTTGCTGCCATCTTATAAAAAGTCATATCTGAGTTGCTGCAATTTGTAATGTGATTAGTAAAAATACAGAGCTATCTAAGTAAGAACAGAAATTTGGCAGCACTACCACTGTAATAGCTTCTGTCTTATTCAAGAAGGAGAAGTGATACATTTTTCCACCAAATGTCTTCATTTCCTTGGAAAATTTTATACTAAAATGTATGTTTTCTACCACTACTGTAAAGGGTGTTTTTCATGGTTTCTAATTGTTTGAGTATGTCTGGTGACAAAGAAAAGTTAGCTGTGTTCATGTTAATTTCTATCCCTGATACTTGGGCAAAGTTATGAGAAACAGCATATGGGATTAATAATGCAGAGAATGCAATCTTCAGCAAACCAGGAAGACAAACGGGGTAGGGTGCAACTTTTATCGTATGTATGCTAGCGTGAAGAAGTTCTTTATCGAGATAAACTACTAAGAATTATATTGCCATACAAATAAAACAGAGGAAAGTGGGCAACCCTATCTTGTTCATTTGGTAATTGCAATTGGTTCTGAAATAACTGCATTTGTGTAAACTTCGGGCATAGGAAAATCACACAGAAATTTGTGTTTTTGTACAAAAGATGGGGAAGTTTATGGGTACCAGTACTGACTATGTATAATTCTAATCCAATGAATTGAAGACTCTAAAAAATCAGTCAAATTTGGTAGTAGCATTACCCCCTGGCTAATTTTCTTTTCTTTGTGTACATAAGTAAGAGCAGATGGTTAGCTCAGGACCACCTAGTGAACCCTTTACAAACCATTTTGCTTTTCAGACATGAAACTAAGTAACAGATTTACTGTAAGATTCACAAAAAATTTATCAAAAATGCTAACCTATAATTGAATTAATTATATAGGCTTATAATATTTTGAGAACTTGTTGTCTTTGTTAGGTTTGGAAACATTAACACCTTTGTTATGGTCGTACTATGAGGGACTCTACCAGTTTCCTTGACTTCAATAACAATAAGCAGTTATATTATCCATACCTGGTGCTTTTCCAGAGGTTAACCCATTGATTAGCCTTATAAATTTCAAAAACAGAGATGGGTTTGGGTAATCTTACAGTGTCTAGAGATGATGTTTTCTACAGATTGATAATAATAAGGACAGTGTGAATAATATTATAACTATGCATATGTGGGAAGATAGAGATGCATTATTTTGCCATTACCTTATTAATACATAGAGGATCATGCTCTTATTAAAATTTCATCTTGTTTTAAATTCATATTACTCCAGCAAGTCATACAAACATTTCTGTCAATATTAGTAAACACTTCTGAGTAACTTTCTTTGGAATAATGCAAATAACAGACATCACTATTGTCTCTACAATTCAGTTTGTTCTGAAATAAAATATATAGAATCGACTTATCATTCAAATGGCATTACTTTTAAAATATAAGTCCAATGAAACAACAAATCTAGAACCAATTATTCATTTGTATTAAGGCAATAATCAATCTGCCATCATTATTCATCAAGTTGTCAATGTCTGTATAATTAACACACACACACACACACACACACACATATATATATATATATATATATATATATATTTTTTTTTTTTTTTAATATTAACTCCCATCTTGGTCCAGCTTACTCTGATGGCACCCCACCCTATTTCATGTGTTTAAATCACTTGCTGAATTGACTCTGTTAATTTGGTATAACATGGACCTTGTTTTATGAGCTAATAACATGCCAACCATACTCTGTGAGAGAAATAATGTCCATTTGCCATCACTTAATGCATTTGTAGACTGATAAATGGTTGTTGTATTGTATTGTTTTCTAAATTGTCAAGGTGTTAAGCATTACTGCTAAGACACTTACATTAATTAATATTCCTGAATGCCTAGCATTAATCTCTGTCTATGCAGTAGAGTTATGAAAACTAAAGCCAATTGCAAAAAACTTTATTTCTTTCTAACAGTGTAAAACTGCACACTAATATGGACAGTTTGATTAAGCAATAATAGCCATCCATAACAAAGAGCTAGTGGACTTAAAAATATTCATCTGTAAACTAGATTACTCCAGCAAGTCATACAAACATTTCTGTCAATATTAGTAAACACTTCTGAGTAACTTTCTTTGGAATAATGCAAATAACAGACATCACTATTGTCTCTACAATTCAGTTTGTTCTGAAATAAAATATATAGAATCGACTTATCATTCAAATGGCATTACTTTTAAAATATAAGTCCAATGAAACAACAAATCTAGAACCAAACAGCTTAGTACTCTGCATTGTAACAAAACAAATAAACGTGAGCAACGCTGAATATTTACACAATGTTCCTCTGCTAAAAATTAAGCGTTACGGTCGAAATATTAATAATTTGATGTGGATGAAAGCGCTAAATCCTTCTTATTTTTTGTCTTAATAAAGTGAGTTTTTTATTAATATTTTGACCATGATGCTTAATTTTTAGCAGAGGAACATTGTGCAAATATTCAGAGTTGCTCACTTTTATTTGTTTTGTTTGTTGGTTGGAGAGACATTTGGATTTATTTTTTTGCTCTGCATTGTAGTTAGAGCTCAGGAAATAGTTCATATGAAAATGTATTGGTCTAAACAATTTCCAGGTTATGCAGTTAGTTCCAAGACTGTTTTTGCTACCTGTGTTAAACAGAGAAAATATATTTTAACTATTAGTTATTAAATATCAACAAACTCTCAGTATACAAATGTTATAGATATTTATTTACATCAAAGCCCATTGTCAAAACTGGAGTTGACCTAGTGTGCTCTTGCTCCTCCATATATTATGCAACACTCATTTTCAACTAAATACACTATATGCCAGTAACCTGAAATTAACTATACTATGTAACAGTAACCTGACACTAAATATGCTAGGTGCCAGTAACCTGAAACTAAATATACTATGTAACAGTAATCTGGCACTAAACATGCTAGGTGCCAGTAACCTGAAACTAAATATACTATGTAGCAGTAACCAGACACTAAATATGCTAGGTGCCAGTAACCTGACACTAAACATAGTATGTAACAGTAACTTGACACTAAGTATACTATGTAGCAATAAACTGAATATAAAAATCCCATGTAACAGTAACCTGAAACTAAACACAAACAAGCATTTTAAACTAAATATACTATGTGCCAGCCATCTTAAATTAAATGTATTTTATGCCAGTAACCTAAAAGTAAATATACTATGTAACAGTAACCTGATACAAAATATACTATGTGCCAGTAACCTGAACATAAATACAATATGTAACAGTTACATGAAACTCAATATAATATGCATCTTAAGCTAATATACTATGTGCAAGCCATCTTAAATTAAATTACTATATGCCAGTAACCTGAAAAAGTATACTATGTAACAATAACCTGAAGCTAAATATACTATGTGCCATTAACCTGAAAGTGAATATACTATGCAACAGTAATCTGAAACTAAATATACTATGTACCAGTAACCTGAATTTAAATTCACTATGTAATATTAAGCTGAAATTAAATATACTATGTGCCAGTAACTTTAATGTATATAAATTATGTAACCGTAACCTGAAACTAAATATAATATCCATCTTAAACTAATTATACAATGTACCAGTAACCTGAAACTAAATATACTATGCATCTTTAATTATACAATGTACCAGTAACCTAAAAGTAAATATGCTATGTAACAGTAACCTGCGACTAAAGATACTATGTGTATTTAATTATACAATGTGCCAGTAACTTGAATGTAAATATACTCTGTAAAACTATCCTAAAACTAACTGAACTATATGTCAGTGACTTGAAAGTAAATATATTATGTAGTAGTAACCTAAAACCAAATATACTGTGGTCTTAAACTAAATATGCAATATGCCAGTAACCTAAAAGTAAATATAATATGCAACAGTAGCCTGACACTAAATATACTATGTGCTAGTAACCTGACTATAAAAATATTATGTAACAGTAACCTGAAACTAAATATACTATGTGCTAGTAACCTGATTATAAATATATTATGTAACCATAACCTGAAACTAAATATACTATGTGCTAGTAATTGAATGCAAATGTGCTACGTAATAGTAATCTGAAACTAAATATACATTGCATCATAAACTAAATATACTATGTGCAGTAACCTGAAAATAAATATGCTATGTAGTAGTAGCCTGAAAGTAAATGTACATGACGACAATCATCTTAAACTAAATAAACTATGTAACAATGGACTGAAAGTAAATATACTATGTGACAGTAGTCTGAAACTAAATAGACTATGCAACAGTCATCTTAAACTAAATATAATATGTGCCAGTAACTTGAAAGTAAATATATTATGTAACAATAGCCTGAAACTAAATATACTTTGTGATAATAGTCTGTAACTAAATATACTATGTGAGAGCAGTCTGAAACTAAATATACTATATAACAGACCTGAAAGTAATTACACGATGTAACAGTAGCCTGAAAGTAAATATACTAATGGACAGTCACTTGACACTAAATATACTATGTTTCAGTAGCCTGAATGTATAAATACTATGCACCGATAACCTGACACTAAATATACTATGTTTCAGTAACCTGAGTGTAAATATGCTATGTAAGAGTAACTTCACACTAAATATACCATGTCCCAGTAACCTGAATGTAAATGTACTATGAAACAGTAACCTGAAACTAAATGTATTATATGACAGTAACAATAGTCTGATGCTAAATATACTATGCCATAACCATCATAAACTAAATATAGTAGGTAATAGTAACCTGGAAGTAAATAGACTATGTGACAGTAGTCTGAAACTAAGTAGACTATGTGGGAGTCATCTTAAACTAAATATACTATGTGTCTATAACCTGTAACTAAATATACTATGTAACAGTCGCCTGAAACTATATATACTATGTGGCATTAGTCTGAAACTAAATATGCTGTGTGTGAGAGTAGTCTGAAACTAAATATACTGTGTTAGTTGCCTGAAACTAAATATACTATGCAACAGTCATAAATATATTATGTGACAGTAATCTCAAACTAAATAAACTATGCAACAGTAGACTGAAATTAAATGTACTATGTGATAGTAGTCTGAAACAAAATATACTATGTGGTTGTTGCTAAAAACTTAAGTCAGTGGAGGTAGCACATTTCCAACACATTTATGCTTACATAAGCAAATAAACTGGGAAAAAATGCAAGCGACTGTAATACATACAGTTATACAGGTCACAATCACCACGTGCAAAATTTAAATAGGTACTACAGAATATGTAGTGTGTATATATATATATATATATATATATATATATATATATATATATATATATATATATATATATATATACATATATAGTGGTATCTCCACAATCATTTAACTCTGTGGCCTCTATTATTCTGCACTAGACATGTAAAGAATGTCTAAATCATACTTAGAATTTTTTTTTTCACTAATCATGTAGCGATATGATATTTTGTTACTTTACTGGGGTTTATATTTCACTGTGAGAAGATTCCACTCATGTTATTTTTAGGTGTTAACTTTAAGTTAGTATGGCCTTGTGTACAAAAAATTCCATTTAAAGTTCTGTCTCTTCGTGTGATTGCTCAGGTGAAGCAAGAATCTCAGAGCTATTCTTTGTCAGAATTTGAATCTTTTTGATAGCTGTGTACCTCTACTTAAGGTTGTGGTACCACTGTGTAAATGCCAAGGTCAGACAAACTTAGGTTTCTATATTTCTTCTAGTATAGAAATTTCATAAGAGAGCTTGGGTAGATCTTTCCCTCTGCATGGTGTTACTCACCAAAGCCTCTGGATTTCTGTTGGCATCTTTAGTTTTCTCACCTTAGTGTTGGTTAGTCATATCTGCAATTCTGCCATTATCATGGTTTCTGCCTCTTCTGGTTTTGAAAATGAAAGTTATTGTGTTATTTGGGGATGAGCAGTGTAGCATAAATTCTTATGTGTATTATAAAGCCCCTTTCACAGAAAACCCTCAAGTATGGAGCTAGAGATTTTAAAAAAAGAGCTGATCCAAACACTTGACCCAATTATATAAAAATCAAATGAGTTTGCCTCAGATATTTGAATTTTGGTGTAATCCGATGCACACTTTTAATAGTTGGATCAATGTTAGTTCCTAGGAGTTTTCTTTTTTTTCAGTTCTTCTTTAATAAAGGTCACTGGATCATCTACCTTTTTATCTTCTGATAGGTACATTTTTGAGTTAGTATAGACATGTATGTGCCAGTAGGCTGCTTTGTTCCAAGAGTTTGCTGTACTGTAAAGTTAAGGGATTTTGATAATGAAGTAACTGAGCTTCACAGCTGGTTGTGGTAATTGCTTATATATTGAATGCCTATGGATGTATTTTGCAAATGTAATGGCTCAACAGTTGATAGGATAGCCTTAATGTATTATGGTAAATTTAAGAAGCCCATACTCATAATGATTTCTGCCCTTGTATCTCATGGAGATAAGCAGTAAATGATCTGCTCTAATTTTTGCGTCACCTTTTCAGAATACCAATTCCATGGATCACTAAGGGCATGGTTTAGCTTCTGAACTTTGCAATATGAATACAATAGCTCCATAAGGTAGGGAGATCTGTAGTTTCACTTCTGCTTCATAGACAAGCTTATGCTGCTTCTCAGGTGGGGTTGATTTGGGTGCGTAGTATTGTTTTTTGAGTTGTTATACATGCATTTTGCATTAACAGAATGTCATGTTACTCTTCCTAAGCTAAAGTGAATGGGAAATTAGGTCCTTGTTTTACTTTTTTTTTGTTGTTAATTTAAGTGTAGATTTAGGTGGACTACTATGTTCTGGGAGTTTGTTTATACTTTACAAATGCAGTGCATGAAATCTGCAAGAGTATTTGGATAGTACCTTGCATTTAGTGTACTAAGATAAATTTTGATAGCTTTGCTGACATGTCAAGCATTCAGATAAACTAATAATGAAGATACATGCCATCTACATCCATAGATGCTTTTCCAACATAGATCTGACACTATTTGATTTGTTCAGCCAAAGTTTGGATTACCAAACTTTTACAGTTTTTCAAAAGTCAAGCGCCCTAAATTGGCAATGCTTTTTGGAATACCTAAGGTGCACAAAGATAGAGCCAAACTCCCCTTTAGGCTGATTGTGTCAACTGTGTTTAACAAAACTGAGCCTATCTCATTATGGCTTGATCACATTAAATCCTGTTGTTCAGGCTAAAAAATGTTATTTACTAGATTCATGGCATGTTTTGGAATTATTGAAAAACTTTACTACTCCTGAGGTACCCTTCTTTTTGCATCACTTGATGTTGTATCACTTTATACCAGCATTAACCAGGAGACTGGTTTAGAGCACTTCAGAGAATATCTGAGCAGTCATTCAACATTTGACACTAACAAAATTAACACTGTGTGTACACTTATAGAAATCGTACCTGACAACAACTTTTTCAAGTTTGGCATTTGGTTCTATAAACAGACTTGCTGTGGGAGCAGACACACACACACACACACACACACATATATATATATATATATATATATATATATATATATATATATATATATATATATATATATGTGTGTGTGTGTGTGTGTGTGTGTGTGTGTGTCTGTCTATGTATGTCTGCTTATTTATTTTGAGTAAGATAAGCAGCAAATGCAACCACTGCAGGTTTAGGGGAATAGTTCTATATTTATGTGTGAATGTCTGCTGCACTACAAGTACAATATCCTGCAGTACAAGATTAGGCAACAAGTTTAATAATGAGTGGCAATGCATGAGCCACTAAACGAGTTCTGTACTCCTTTGATATAACATATTCCATGTAGCTTTAAACAATCCCTTATTTATATCATTACCAAAAGTTCATAGCTCTACCTCAGCCATTGACTTTACACCCAATAAATTCTTAAATGCCTTCAGACATACAACACCCTATCCAGCAAACAACATATTTTAGAGTAAAAAGCATCTTTATTACTATTATCTAGCACCTAACTGACTAAGTAATTTCTAAGACTCTTTGCTAGAGTCATCTTCTTTGACCTATAAAACCTGCAGCCATGTTTACCACAGACTGCTACTCAATAAAGTACATTTTCGCAGTTTCTCAGATAATTACTTGCCACTGGTTCCCAAACTATCTTTCTTACAAAATTTTCACTATTGCATCTGGTCAACATACACCTGACTCTGACACTCTGTCCAAAAAGAGTCCCTCAGTGATCAATTCTAGGACCATTCTTCTCTCTCTGTTTATCAACAACATAACTTATGATGGCCCTTATTCCATTCCATTGGTGATATTGTCTTCACTTCTTCAGATAAACATCTTTACTGTAGAACAATCCATACAGGATAACTTCACACAAGTGATTAGTCCCCTGTCCTTAATCTGAAATGCAGACGTTTAGGGTCAGAGAGTGTTAAATCAATTCAAATTATCTTGCAAAATTAGCTTGTAATTTTGACGGTCTCCTTACAGTAGAAGCCAGAAGATTAATAGTACCGAATGTCTTTATTCCCAAATATGGACACCATGTATTCTCTAAAAGCACAACACACAATAATTCCATGCTTCAAGAAAACAGAATACTTAGATTTATTCAACTTCCTCACAGGAACAAAAAGATAATAGCTCCTTAGCAATTTAAGCCAGCTTCCTCCTAGCTTTAACCTCTAAACTATTGCAAGAATCACATTTTCCACTACTTTGCTGTAATCTAAAAGCCTGCTACACTAATCAGTGCCTACGAAACTACATCTTACTACCACTTAGGTCCTTAAAGTCAGTGAAACCTCCTTCTCCAGAGCAGCACTTTATGCATGGAGACATCAAACAACTTAATAATCAGATCTCATTTCACATACAGCTTAACACATCTTGCAAAGATGTCAAACGAACAAATTTTACAGACAATGGGTGATGCCAGATCTAATTTTTTTTTCTAATTATTCTTACACTGTCCACTTCTTTCAGTCACTGTCAGATAGCTCTCTACATAAACTTTGAAGCAGCTTTGTATAGTAATAATGCTAGTAAATTCATTCCTGACTGTCATCTGCTTACCTGTATTAAATGTAGATATGTTAGTGCTGCAACAACAAATATAACTAATAGTTTTCTATTTTTTAGTTCAAGTAAATTAGGATTTTGCTGTTAAGCATTACTAAACATAAGTGTGTGTGTGTGTGTGTGTGTGTGTGTGTGTGTATATATATATATATATATATATATATATATATATATATAGGGATACTTTATAAGCTTGAAATACTGAAATCTCAAAATTCAGTATCTTGAGTTCATAAAGTGGAAGGATCGGATTATTGCAACCCCAGAAGCGCGAAATTCAAAATCTCAAATGTGGGAGATTTTGAATTAGCGGTTATGGTGTTGTGCTGTGTCCGTGGATTCAGGTAAGTGTTTATGTTTAAGGTTGTTGGGTAGGGGCTGTAGTGAGTGTTAGGGTGTGTTGTTACTGTGATGTGTGTGTGTGTGTGTGTGTGTGTGTGTGTGTGTGTGTGTGTGTGTGTGTGTGTGTGTGTGTGTGTGTGTGTGTGTGTGTGTGTGTGTGTGTGAGGAATGTAGTTTGTGTGGTGGTGTTTTGTGTTTGTGTGCATGTAATGTGACCTTGTAGTTAGAATATTGAAGTAGGGGGTTGCAGGGAGGCTTGCCCCCTGCATATCATAAGGGTAGGTATGTGTGTTTATTTAGTTGTGTGTGTGTGTGTGTGTGTGTGTGTGTGTGTGTGTGTGTGTGTGTGTGTGTGTGTGTGTGTTGGGAGTTTGAATTTTGCGGTTTCGCAGTTTCGGGATTTAGAGCTTCATGATTGTGTAGTTTCGGGTATTTGGATTTTCTTCTTTATAGGCTTGAGATTCTGCAATTCAAGATTTCAGAAGTTTGAGCTTATAAAATGAATCCATATATATGGGTCTACTTCATAACACTGAAATTTCATAACATTGAGACCATTACATCGAAAATTCAAAACACTGAAAACCCAAAATATTGAAAACTCAGAACATTGAAAATGTGCTTCATAACATTGAAAACAAGATTGCACAAGTAAATAATATCATCTCCACCTACTCCACCTACAAAAACACCTAACTAACAAACACACTTTCTACTATGTTTCTGCAAGGGGGCAATCCCCCTGCACCCCCCATCTGGGGGGGCTCTGCCACCCACACATCCCCGTAAATTAAATATACAACCCCAAGATCACACTATAGTGGTAAAAAAGTTGATTTCCTAACCTCGTATATTTAATTTATGGGGTGTGTGGGATGCAAGGGAGATTGCCCCCCTACAGAAACGTAGTAGAAAATGTAGCCACAACAAAAAATCAAAGGTCCAATCCCACAGTTGGTAGCAAAGTATTTTATTAACAGGCAGAATAAGCGCTTTTGTCTTGTGTACAAGACTTCATCAGATGCCCCCATGTTAAATCTCATTCTATTTAAACCCCTTTCAATTAAATCCAATTAAAATTTAAAGACACAATAAACTGTTTACAAAAATAAAATATACAAGCACATACATAGTCAATAGGCAAAACCTAAAACTGTAAAATGTTCCTTCAAAACACTTGTGTTGCTAAAAAATTAAATAATAAAGAAGGGAAGGTAGTAGAAAGTGTGTTTGTTAGGTGTTGTTATAGGTGGAGAGGATGTTATTTATATATGCATTGTAGTTTTCAATGTTTTGGGATTTAGATATTTTGGTCTCAATGTCATGAAATTCAGCGTTATGAAATGTCAATGTTATGAAGTAGACTCATATAAATAAATAAATAAATATATATATGTGTGTGTGTGTGTATATATATACAGTAGACTCCCTCTTATTCAGCCTCTCTTTAACTGGCCTCCTCTTTAACCAGCCATCACATTTCTCCCACAGTCCTAGCAAAAGAGAGCAGAGAAGAACAGCACTTCTGCCATCTCTACTCTAAATAATGACAGCAATTTGAGTTTTAGAAAAATGCATACTAACTCAAATCGTGTTACTCTAGCTGATTTATAACGTATAAATGCTATATAGTATGCTTTTTCCGATTAACCAGCCATCATTTATCCAGCCTAAGGTCCTGTGCCAGCAAGACTGGATAAGAGGTATTCTACAGTATATATATATATATATATATATATATATATATATATATATATATATATATATATATCACAGGCTATGGATGATTTACTAAGACCTAGATCAGAAAGAGCTTTGATAAATATATTGTGTCTGACCATGTCAAAGGCCTTCAGTCGAGAAAGGTAGCAGATACAAATTTGCCATTGTTTCTGTGGTTGTTTACTGTATTGTTGAATAACATTAGAGTGGTGGTGATAGGGACAAAAGCCATGTTGAGTGTTTGACAGGCATTTGTGGGTGTGCAAGTAATTCTGTAGAATTACCTCCTTTATGAAGAGGAATCATATATGATATTTTCCAAATTTAAGGGACCAGGGCTTCTGACAGAGATCTGTTAATGAGAATGGCTATTGGGTAGGTAACATCTTCGGCAGCTATTTGTAGGAATTGTCCTGGTAATTTGTCTGATGCCAGTGTTATGGGCTTAAGTATTTTGAGTAATTACCTTATCCTATCTGTAGAGACAGGTTGGAAGTGAAATGTGTTATTATTGCTATGTGTTGTGCAGGGTTCTAAGGGGGAGTGTTTAGATTGTTCTGCTGGTTAGATTGGGTTAGAATGTTCTCAGTAAAGAATGTGTTAATTTGCATAGCTATGCTCTCTGAAGTGTTTTCTGAGGTAGGACAGGGAGTACTACGTTTGCCTGGTAGGAGTATTTTGTTATTGGCTGCCCAGAACTTTTTGAGGATAGTTTTGATGCTTGGAGTAGGAGTTAATCTTGTCAGGTTTTACTAGTTTTTTTAGCTTTATTCCTGAGCTCATGGTAAGTTTGTTTTATGGTTTGGGACCTGATAGTGTGCCAGTGGCCCCAGGCTTTGTCTCTGGCTTTGAGGAGGGATATGGTATCCTTACTTAGCCAAGGTGTGATGTTAGCTTTAATTCTGATGGTTCTGGGAGGGCCATGTAGGTTAAGGATATCAAGAAAGGTGGAATTAAAATGTTTAATGGCCTTCTTTAAGTCAAGGTGTTTACTGGTGTCCAGTTACAACGTTTTAGGTCGGTAATGAAGTTGATGGGGTTAAAGTTCTTTTTGGTATGGTAGACAGTTCCTTTGGTATGATGGAAACGCTGTCTTAGCAGGAACTTTGGTAGATGGTCACTTAGACCATGAGGGAGGCAACCTGCAAGAGAGGGGTGGACTGGTATGTTTGTTAGTATCCAGTCAAGGACTGATTCCCTGTTAGCTGCTTTATCAATTCTGGTAGGTGTTTGGATGGCTTGTGTAAAACCATAAAGGTTAATATGATTTGTGGGAGTATGAGAGTTACAGGTAAGCCAATCTATATTAAAATCACACAAGATAATGGTTTAATTTTGGAGTGACATGCAGGACCAATGGAGTAGGTTCTCAATAGTGGATATATTTTACCAGGTGGCAAATAGAATCCTATTATATTTATTAGTTTTTTGAAGTTGAGTTTTAGTTGGGTAAAAATTTAGTTCTGCATTGTCCACATAGGGGTATTTTACATTTAATGTCTCCACTGTAAGGTCATTTTTAGATAATATGGCAATGCCACCACCTTTTTTGTCAATTCTATCCTTCCTTAGGATATTATATCCAGGAGGAATCATTTTATTATCAGTGATGTGAGGCTTAAGCCATGTCTCAGTTATAACCACTATGTCTGGAGTGTATAGTGAGAGACTGGCATGCAGATCATCAATTTTATTGGATGCTATCTAGCATGCATGCTATCAGGAACCAGAACATTGGACAAGTTACTCTGAGAGTCTTTATTAAACACAAGATGCTGTAACACTGGTTCAGACAAAGGTAATAAATGATTCCAATTCTGCCTAAATTCCATTCCTTGTGATTCCACAATGCATGACCTCAGCTCTTGACACAAACTTTTCACAAATCCAATGCAATCAAAACCTTTTGACATCTGTATCCTCACTATCTCCCCTTTTTTATAATGAACAAAGCAGTTTGCTGGTCTTATCATAGTAGGACTTCTAGGACAAATCTTCTATCAACAGTTGGACTTTTATTGCTTTGTTGTTTTTAGCACATGGACTCAATAGAGTGCTGCTGATTGGTAATGTGGTTCTGGTTTCTCTCAACATAAGTCTCTGGGCAGGTGAACCAAGATGATCATCACGAGGAATGTTTCTGAGATTAAGCACGTTCGGTATTGTCAAGTTTGGATTTCTCTAACAGCTGTTTTGCACTTTGAACTGCACGTTCGGCCAAGCCATTTGACTGTGGGTACTCAGGACTACTCATAATATGAACAAAGTTCCATGTTTCAGCAAATTGTCTGAACTGCTGACTTGTAAACTGTGCACCATTGTCAGAAATGACTATTGGGACTACCATAGACACAAAAATGTCTCTTCAACTTAGTAATGACAGTACTGGAAGTTAGGTTAGGAAGTAGGTCAATCTTGAACCAGTTTGAATAAGAGTCTACTAACACCAAGTAATGTTGATCATTCCACTTGATATCTCTGGCTACTGTTGACCAAGGTAGTTCAGGAATCTGGCTTAAATTAAGTGGTTATTTTTATCGATGTGGCTTTGTACTATTACTAACAGAACAAAATGAAAGTACTTTCTCGATATCTTTTGACATAGAAGGCCAAAATACTAGTCCTCTCACCCTTCTTTTGCTAGAGTCAGTTCCTGTGAGGCCACGATGCAAGATTTTAATGTACTCTTGTTGTAAGGACTTTGGAAAAATCACTTTCAGACCTTTCATAAAGATACAATTGTCTAACAAAATCTCATCTCTGTATGGAAAGTACTGCTGTACATCTACTGGTAAACAAGACTGCTTTGAAGACTATCCTCAACTGATTAAGAGGTTTAGCTTCCAGAGAATTGGATCTGAAGCTGTGTGAATTCTGAGCTCATCAAGATGTGAAAGAAAAAATTTCTCACTTCCATGACTTCAAAATCAGGTTTCTCATTCTCATGCTGTTCTGTGGTTTCCTGGGAGATTGAGATAAGGTATCAGCAAGATAAAGAAGTTTGCCTTTTCTGTAAACAAGATTGAAATTGTACTTTTGCAATTTGAGCATCATATGTTGCAATCTCTCAGGAGCTGTATGCATTGGCTTTCTCAAAATAGTGACTAGAAGTTGGAGGTCAGTTTCTATCTGGATAGGTCAGCCATAAATATAATCATGAAACTTCTAACATGCAAACACAATTGCCAAGAGTTATTTCAAAATCTGGACATACTGCATCTTGGTTTGGGTAAGAGTTCTCAAAGCATAGGCTACTGGTCTACTGTCTTGAAGAATGACTGCACTTAGACCAAACTTAGAAGCATCACAGGAAAGAGTAACTGGTTTGTGAACATCATAGTAACATAGAGTTGGTGGACTGGCAATTTTCTGTTTCAGGACATCAAATACTCTTTGGTGTTGTTTTGACCAAGACCAGGTTATATCTTTGTATGTCAGTTCTCTGAGCAGTGCTGAAAGATGGCTTAAATCTGGAATGAGCTTGCCAAAATAGTTGACCATGCCAAGAAAACGTTGTAAGACTTGTAGAATTTCTAAAGCTGGATTCTCAAGAATTGTTTGCTTGGAAGGATCTGGTCTTAATGCTGAAATGGTAAATAAATTACCGACATAAGTAACTTCTTTTAGACTAAATTTACACTTCTAAGGATTCAACGTAAGATTCACTTTACAATTTTTTTTCCAGAACCTTCTTGAGGTTTCTATAATGTTCGACTTCACCATTACCTCCTACAACAGTATCATCTACTATAATAACACATGGATAGCCAGAAAAAAATTGTTCTCTCTCACGCTGAAAGACGTCACTGGCAGAATATATTCCAAATGACATTCTCAGAAATCTGTACCTCCCGAATGGTGTACTGAATGTGGTTAGCAATGAAGATGAATGGTAAAGCAAAATTTGCCAAAATGAACTCTTTGCATCTAAGACAGAAAAAGACAGTGGCATTTGGCTTGAGACAGCAACCTCCTTGATTGTGCACATAGGATGATGAGGTCTTTTCAATGCTTTGCTCAAGTCTGTTGAATCAATACATATTCTGATATCATCTAAGCTTTTCTTATGAGCTGCTACCATGGAAGATACCTATTCAGTTGGTTCTTCTACTGGACAAATTACACCTAGCTGCACCATTTTGTTTAGCTCGATCATTGACTTTGTTCTGCATAGCTATTGGAACTTTCTGTGCTGGTCTGATAACTGGGCTGACCTCTGGGTCTAATTTCATGGAGTACAGAAATGGGAGTTTGCTTAGTTTGTCTTCAGAAATATCAGCATACTCAGAAAAAATAGTTTGGGTAAAATGCGAGCTGTTCTCTTTCAAGCTTACATGGTGGACTTTTCTGTTAAATGAAAGTAGTCCCATTTTCAAACTGTCTCCAAGGCCTAATAATGACTGCACACGTCTCTTGACAATGCAAAACTGCAAGTCATAGCTGTTCCCAGCAGAGTAACATGAAAGCCCTACTGAGCCTTCAATCTGCATCTCTTCACCACCATAAGCAACAAGCTTCACACACTTTGTCAAATCAAGTTGTTCTGCAGCTTTTAGGTTCATAGGTGTTTACTAGGCTAATGACCACAATGGCCTTTTTAAGCCTAGCCATACATCCCAAATCTCTGACGAATTCAGACACCCTTGATAAGTGTAAGCATGGGCCTGAGAGATGAACCATTTACAGCTTACCTGCTTGCATCAGAGACATAAGTGCCAAACCAGGGATGAATTTCTGGTATCCCATCCAATTGTCCAAGCTGCACTTGAATTGGATTAGGGAGGAACTCTGCTTCACATGGATGGGGAGCCTGTTCTATAGACGTGGTAGTCTCTGGTATACATACCTATCTCCCCAGCAGGTCCTATTTATATCACAGGCAAGGCTTAAGTCTTTAGAATGGGTAATTCTGGTACCATTTGTTTTGTGGATATGTAGGAGGTCCATCTGAGTGGGGTCTGACATTGCCCTGTTTGCCAGGCATAGATCTCCCCCTCAAAAGCCTGTAAGAGACAGAATACAGGGACAGGGCCTTGAGGCAGTCTGCATAGGACATATTACTTATGCCCTGTATTCTTTTAGTGAGGAACCTCTGTGGACATTCCAGTTGTTGGATATGCCTGGTTAGGTACATACCAAAGGAGGCACTGTACACAATGATAGGTCTGATGAATGCCGAATACAGTGGAACGATGACTTCCTTGAACTTAGATGCCATACCTTTGTTTATAAGTTGCACAACATAGAATGATTTCCTTACCACTGTAGACACATCATGATCAAAGGCTAGATTACTATCTATGTGTGTCCCTAAGTCCCTGACTACTGGGTTTTACTCTAGCAAACATTTCTGCTGACATAACATTGCACTTTGAACCAGTATCTACTTTGAGCTCTACAGGTCTCCCATTAATCCTAACAGTACAAAATATTTCATTCTTTGTCCAAAAATCTACTGCATTGACTGTTTACTTGATCAACTTGCCTCTTTGAATGCTCTCTTTTAATAAAAGAATGTGCCTTATTTGATTTACAAAACCTTTTCAAATGATTCTATTTATTGCAAGAATAGCACTGCTGATCAGCAGCTAAGCACTTTTGGGCTCATGGTTTCCACCACAATTATGACAGTTAACTATCAGGCTTGTTACAGGTTTTGCTGAGTCACCCCTGTGCTTTGCTGCATATACTCTAGGTCTTACTGAAGTTACTCTGGGTTTTGCTGAAGCTCGGGATATGGCGGCCAAACCCTTTGGCCTGTATATTTTAACTTCATGCTGTATACTTTCTACATTAGCTTTGGAAGGTACTGGAAGGCTTTTCTCATCTGTAAACATACTTGTGTGCCTTTCTGTAAGCTTGTATATCTAAAAAATCTCAATGGCCTTGTTTAAACTTACATCACTGTCTCGAAGCAAAATCTTTCTCACTGTGTCATTATTAATATCACACGCAAGTCTGTCTTTTATCAACTCATCTCTTAAATCACCAAATCTGTGCATTTTAGCCTTATTTCTCAAGTCAGTTATATATGCTGAAAATGGTTCACTAAGCGTTTGATCTCTTGTGTAAAATAAGTGCCTTTTCATTATAATGTTCATTTGGGGGTTACACATTTCTCTAAATTTATGTTTTAAGCATTCAGGGTCTTCCCGTGTTTCAGCTGATACAACAATATGGTGGTCTTCCCCCTCCCCTGCAAATACAGCAGGTGCATACACAAATGAATGCTCTCTTTCAATGGATTTTGAACCAGCTAAATTAAGCAGAATAAATGCCTTTGTGCATGCGTCTTTGTCAGAAAAAGCAGGCTGTATGCAAATATTGTACTCTTGCTTAAACACTTTCCAGTTTTCTGTAATATTGTTATCAAACACAAGTGATGCGGGTCTGCAAAATCCTTCTACTATGCCCACAAATTATAGTAAAACACAATGCAATCTTGACCCTTGTAATTATGTATGAATATGCGCATATACCAGGTACTTGTAATAATATTCAAATACACATTGTGAAATATTCTTTGAACTGGTTGTACTTTGTGAAATAACTGCACTGTAATACTACACACACCTGGCAACATTTTGCACACTTCAGATATTGTGAATAGCTTTAGTTAATACAAAAAAATAGTACATAGCCAAAACATGTAATCATTTCCCTTCTTTTATACATTTTATTTGATTCGGATATGGCTTCAAACATTTTCAGAATTATTCTGAATATTTTTATCAATATGTCGGAGTTTTGGACATTTAATTTAATTAGAAATGTGTTTTGAGCAGTCTGAATACTTTGTTTTATATTTGTAGTGAGAAAATCATTTAAGAGAGTTTTAGTACCTTGAATTTGTTTCTGACCTGTTTATGAGTCGTTTGAGTTTCAGAGGATCCACTTCTGTATATTCCTCCATTTCTAACCAGTTGCCTTATTGTTGTGACTCTGGATCCCATTCTGACACCATGTCACTTGTCGTAATAAGACAAAGAGGCTTGGATGTTCGTTTAAGTAGTTTATTATATACAAACACATCAAGATGGATGGCAATAACATTAAACTTAAATGAGCCAACTGACTGACTACTACACACATGCATGCTGTCACTCTGGCTGCTCACTCAAAATGGCACCCTTCCTTGCACATGCTCAGTACTTATATGCACATGCCCACTGACTGGAATGCTTCTTAAAGGTATATCACACACTCTGATCTACACTATGTACCCTTTGTGGAGTGAAACTTATCATGTTGTATGGCCTGCCAGGTGTTTGTGTTTCCATCTTCCCCCAGTGCTGTCTGCTACATTCACCATTCAGTGCACAGTAAACATGAATGATGTAACAGATACCATTCATTTATGTTGTAATCAGAATGCCTGTGATCTCTTTTCTTGGTTTCTGTCAGCATGATGAAGGAATAAAACTCTGTGCATATGGCACATTACCCTGGCTATCAAACATGGTGCAACTAATGATTCTGAATCTTACCACTTTGTCAGTTTTCTGGAAAAGAACATTGGTCTTGTGATATTTCATAGCATCTTGTGGAAACCACTCCTGCGTACAAGTAGCAAAATGTCAAAATACATTAGAAATGAAACGTATATCTTTTTTATTTTAAGCTAGAAACATCTTTATGAAATTATCACTTATGACATTCTCTTAAACTTAACACATACATTGAGTATTACTTTTAGTATTAATTATAAACCTTATGTCCTGAATATATCTGATTAAGTACCTTCATACCTGTTTTCCACATTCATGAATAACAGTATATGAAAGCAAAGTTATATGAGTAAAAATATTTTAAAAAGTGGCACTCTGTGTTTATTTCCTTGCTTTTACTATTATTTTTGTGTTAATTCTACTTTTACAGAAACGGTAGCATCATAACTGAATTTGTGGTCAATGCCACTGTGAATGACCCAGCTAAACAATTCACAAGTCTTCTGATAAATACACTCTCTCAAAATAGTCAAGACAGTACAGCATACCTAGGACAATTTCAGATAGATCTACAATCAGTTCAGGCAGCTGGTAAGTTTTAAAGTTGGTATGTTTTTTGTGTTTTTTTTTTTGTTTGTTTTTTGTGATGTAGCCATTTGTAAAGTAGAACATTTCTGCTTCTTTCCAGAATCAAGAAATGTTGTATCACAGTAGACTAATAAATTCTGAGAAGGTCTCCTGCACTTATATCTCTTCAATGCACATTTGGTTACAATAATTTCAAGTGAATGACCTGTATAACATACTCAGAACTACTTGGAAATGTCTGTCAAAGTAAAACCATGTCCAGCAGTTTTCAAAGCTTATGTAACTACACATACAGGACTAAAAAGAAACTAATGTTTTTGAAGAGTTTGAGCTGAATGTGGCAGAGTTAAAGATGTTAAGATTTGCACTGGGTATGACGAGGGTGGACAGGATTAGGAATAAATATATTAGAGGGTCAGCCCAGGTTGGAAGGTTTGGAGACAAAGCTAGAGAGGCAAGATTACGTTGGCTTGGACATGTGCTGAGGAGGGATGCTGAGTATATTGGGAAAAAGATGCTAAGGATGAAGCTACCAGGTAACAGGAAAAGAGGAAGGCCTAAGATAAGGTTAATGAATGTGGTGAGAGAGGACATGCAGGTGGTTGGTGTGACAGAGCAAGATGGATATGTACGAGGGTAGTGTGATAGCAGTGAGGTCTACGGTGTGAGTGACGAATGCGTCTAAGGTGGAGGTGGGGTTACATCAAGGATCAGCTCTGAGCCCTTTCTTATTTGCAATGGTGATGGACAGGTTGACAGATGAGATCAGACAGGAGTCCCTGTGGACTATGATGTTTGCAGATGACATTGTGATCTGTAGTGAGAGTAGGGAACAGGTGGAGGAGACCCTGGAGAGATGGAGATATGCTCTAGAGAGAAGAGGACTGAAGGTCAGCAGGACTAAGACAGAATATATGTGTATGAATGAGAGGGAGGATAGAGGAATGGTGAGGATGTAAGGAGTAGAGGTGGCGAAGGTGGATGAGTTTAAATACTTGGCATCAATAGTTCAGAGTAACGGTGAGTGTGGAAGAGAGGTGAAGAAGAGAGTACAGGCAGGATGGAGTGGGTGGAGAAGAGTGTCAGGAGTGATTTGTGACAGATAGGGAAGGTCTGCAAGAGGGTAGTGAGACCAGCTATGTTATATGGGTTGGAGACAGTGGCATTGACAAAAGGCAGGAGTTTGAGCTGGATGTGGCAGAGTTAAAGATGTTAAGATTTGCACTGGGTGTGACAACGGTGGACAAGATTATGAATAAATATATTAGATGGTCAGCCCAGGTTGGCAGGTTTGGAGACAAAGCCAGAGAGGCAAGATTACGTTGGTTTGGACATGTGCTGAGCAGGGATGCTGCGTATATTGGGAAAAAGACGCCAAGGATGAAGCTACCAGGTAACAGGAAAAGAGGAAGGCCTAAGATAAGGTTAATGGATGTGGTGAGAGAGGACATGCACGTTCTTGGTGTGATAGAGCAAGATGCAGAGGACAGGAAGAAATGGAAACAGATGATCCGCTGTGGCGACCCCTAACTGGAACAGCTGAAAGAAGATGATGATGATGTTTTTGAATATTTATAAACTAAAACTATGTTACATGGACTGTGTTAATACCAATGTGACATATGAGTGAATTTCATTTATAACTCTACCATAGGTCCTTGTCATACAGAAATGGAGGCCTTAAGTGTGGCCTACATGACCCAAATTCAGTTAATAGCGCAGTGCTGGAGGAGTTCTGGGGGGTAGGATGGAGCAGCAAGTGTCACCCTGTGCATTCCAAGAAGGAAGACTGGGTTCCTGGATGGCACTCTTCACCACTGATAAGGGCAGCAGAGCAGAATGACATCAAATTCAGAAGAATGGGGGTGGGGGTGGGGGGGCTAATGCTAACTGAGGTAACTGACACTGTATTTGGTGCTGTGTGACTTCTGCAGCTCCACCCACTTATAGGAAAAATCCCTTGCATACAGGTCAATATATGTGATGCTGCTGGCTACTTCACTCTGCATTTCTGCATCCATTCGGGACACTGTTGAGGGATAAACAGCTGATGGTCAGCTGGAGGGCATGCATTATATTTTACTTATATGCAAAATCTTTATTATAAATCTGAATTTGATGGCTTAATGACAGATTCACACAATCAAAGTCCAGCTGTAAGTTATTTTAGAAGGATATACATTTGAGATTGTTTGTTTCTGATGAAGACCTGTTTTTTTTTAAGAATGAAAGCACTAAACCATCAATTGTTTGTGTTACAAATTTTAATAAAAATATAATTTTCTTTGAAATTCAATACCATTTCTGGATGGTATTTAGAGGTACAACTTATCCCCATTCCACTGCTTTTTGTAGTGGCTGTCTTTTAATGCTTGGACATTATTTTGGATTCAGTCAAAATGACGTGGCACTGACAAATTATGCTGGTAACATATCATTTTTGCAGCTACAGAGGAAAACTAAGATGATTCAGCATTCTCCATTATTAACAGTGAAGCAGCTGTTATCTCACAAGGCCTACAAGAGGGGAAATTTTCATCTTCTCATCCCTGGATACTGTACCCTGGATAAGCATCCTTTCTCTGGATTTGCTCTTGCTGTTGCCTTTCCACTTTAAGCCTAATTGTACATACCTCCTATAATAATACTATATCCACATCCTTTTTCTCATGCCCAGTAAAATAACCAGCTATTCTGGCACCCTGCGTCATTCCCCAATCTGGCATCTCCTAAATTGTGGCTAAAAATCTCTTTCTCCAACCTGCTAGCTGATAGGTTCATTCGACATCCCCGATACGTATCCCAAACCTCGCATCTCCATAGAGTAAGTGTTAAAGGCCCTATCCAAGGCAAAGAACACAGCTTGCATGGGATCTGATAGTATCCCAGGCAGTATTATGCACCAACTACAGCAAGAACTAGCTTCGCCATTGAGCACCCTATTCAACCACAGCCTAATTACAGGCTTCATTCCAGCAGAGTGGGGAACTGCCATTGTCCTCCCCTTGCACAAAGGTGGTGCCACTACTGGCCAGGGAACTATCGCTCCATTAGCTCAACAAGTGTGATCTGTAAAGCCATGGAGCATATTATTATGGATCTCATAAACAAGGACATAGGCAATCTCCAAGCACTTGACCCCACCTGACTCAGATTTGTCAGGGGCAGATCTTGCCTGTTGAACCTGGTTGACTTCTTTGAGACTGTCACCAAGGCCCCAGATGACAGAAATTCAGTACATACAGCTTACCTTGACTTGGCCAAGGCCTTTAAAACAATCCCCCAATCAGGCATTATCAAAAAGCTAACTAAACTTGGTGTAAATCCCTGTCTCATCAGGTGGGTGACCAACTGGCTCACCGATAGGATCTACAAGGTCAAAATAGGTGCTACCACCTCCGACAGCAGACCTGTCACTAGTGGTGTTCCCCAGGGATCTATCCTGGGATCCATATTGTTTGGCATCTACTTCTCATAGGTCCAGGCAAAGACAAAGGACATGTGGCTGACCAAGTTTGTGGATGACTGTAAGTTGGGTGCTGTCATCAACTCCCCAAATGATGTTAACATACTGCAAGAGGGTGCCATAGCAACAAGTGACTGGTGCCAAAGTCATGGTCTTAAGTTAAATGCAAAAATATGTATTATCAGATCATTTGGCAAAAATACGGCCCCTACTGATTACTACATCAATGGGAACCCCCTTAGCACACAACCTGTGGTGAGAGAGGTACTCAGGTTGACAACAATCTCACATTTGACCATCATGTGAATGCTGTGGTCTGAAAAGCCTTTTACTTGGTTCATCTCATAAGTAAAAGGATTGCATCCAGAAAAAAGGAGGTTATTACCTCTCGGTACTCCTCCCCCATTAGGCCTATAATTGAGTATGACTCCCCATTTAGTATGTACCTCTCCAAACACCTACACCAACTGGAAAGGCCACAGAAATACCTCACAAAGAGAACCCATGGCCTCCAACACCTGTCCTATGTGGATAGGCTCAAATCACTATCACTCTACTTGGTATCATAGGAATTGCCCAGAGGTGATCTGTGGCTCACCTACAAGGCAATATCAGACCCTGCCCTACTAGAGATGCTCCATATCCTCAAGTCCAATTCCTCATGCATTACCCACTTGAAAGGCCTAAATCTAATATGTGACATCAACAAAACCTGATGGAGAGACAGGTTTGTCTCCCAGAGGCTGTCCCGTCTTTGGAATAGATTTCCCATACATGTCAAACAGAATACCTCACTGACCCTCTTCAAGTGCAACCCTGATGACTGGACAGTAAACCACAAATTTGTCCCATGGGTTCCACCTTTGTCCTTCATTGACAGGAGTGACTGGTGCTGACTGAGGCTTCTTTTTTGGGGATAACTCTTGGCTAGGCTTACAAGAGCCCTGGACTATTAGCCTAGTTACCTCCTATGATCCTATGAAAACATCTAAATACCACAAATGAGTGCTCAAACTGACTACAAATGCAGTATCAGCATTCTTTTCTTGATTGCTGGTGCTACAGTACCTGTTGATCAGCATGTGACGATTATGACCCTTAATACCTTGTCTCTTGGCAACTGTCTCTTCACCCACTCTAGCTAAGTCTCTGCTTTGCAGACCCTTCCACCATGTGCTTTCCTCCTATTTTACTAGGGGCATTGTCCATTAATTTCACTGTCTTCCCAGAGTCAGCCTCTGTGGAGCTTGAGACTCTGAACTTTGTGGCCAGGCCATGTTCTTCTCCTATGGCCAGCTAGAGCCACACTTCTCTATCATCACCATGTGCCTATAAAATCCTAATATACAGATATTTCATCATGTCACATTCATAGGGAACTACATCAATAATTCAGAATTCTACACTTACTAATTCCATTTGTTATTTTTCTTTTGAAGTTCTAGGTCAGATTTCCAGATTGTCCTATCTTCTCTGCCCACCCTAGATGCTGTAATGGTTTGGTGTGCTACAAGCATGGACCAGCCTTTAATCCTATCTTTAGACAATTCATCTTCTTGGTATGTTAGGCATTCTGCAGAGGGTATCACTATACCAGTTTTAATTTATATTCCACACATATTACCTTCCGAAATTAATGGTGTACAACCTGTATTCCACTGCTCTTCCTCCTCTATTTATTCGTCTATCTTTCCATCATTTTGTCCATCACCGTTCACTCTTTTTTCTTGAACCTCCCCCACCAATCCATCCATGACATGCAGTGCAGTACCCCTCCATTGTTTCCTATAATATCCTCCATAAAAGTCCTGCAACTGATGATTTCCACATCCCGTCCCTCTTGACATCGATCAAGATATTGGTTATTCCAACCATTTCTGCCACCTGTCAGTAACTAATTCCTCCAGCTTGGCACTCTTATGCCTATGTATCTGGCATTGACAGTGGTCAGTATTATGACCGTACTACCTTAAGTTGTTTCTTCTCTCAGTCCACTTTATTTACCTTCCCACCGCTTCTGCTTTCTTCCCTTACACTGTCTTCTGGTGCATATCATCTACTTGTATCCTATAACATCCCTTACCTGTTATTTCCTTTTAGTTCCATCTGTTATCACTCTTTTGACAATCTTTTCATGTGTCCTTTTTTGTGTTTTACTAATTTTCACTTATTTATCTTGTTGGTTTCTTGCCATTTTGCTAAATCTGTTTCTCTAAACCATCGTTTTATGTTCTTCATAACCAGTTGCCCATTTAGCCTTCATTATTCACTCATTTCTCCCAGATATTCTCTACCAAATCATATTCTGTTTTCCTGAATGTGTGCTTGAACCACCATATTCTGTTCTCTTTAATGTTTGCATCCTACTACCATCTGAAGCACTTCATTTCCATCACCTCCTGCTTCCTCACCTACTCTGCCTTCACTGCCAAGGTTTCTGTACCATACAGAAGTACTGCTTGCACTACTATTTTGTGCAGTATGCTTTTCAGCTTTTTTGGCATTCTTATGTCACACATAACTCCCAGTAAATACACAGAGAGTAATGCCAGAATTGAGGTCTGAAAGAAGCTGACAAAAGGGAATGGCCCCAGGGCCAAATGTTGATGGAATCCATGGGTGTAAGACGATATTGATGATAGGAGTCCTCCTATCCCTATCACCTGTGTATGTCTATGTAGTCGGTTGCAGATGAAATTTATTATGGATTCTTTTACTTTCAGATCCTTGAGTTCATGTTGCATCAAGTCATGGGGTATAGCATTGAACACTTTAATTGAATATAGTTAAGCTACGTGGGCAAAGCTTCCTCCATTGTGGTGGTCATACTCTCAATGAAATTTACAACATTAAACACACAAGATCTAGTTTGATAAAACAGTGCTAGGTAAAGGTCATGGAGAATGAGGTTTCTTATATTTTTATGAGAAAGTGCCATGATGATTCTCTCCATCACCTTGCATAATATACTTATTGGGCTGATCAGTCTATAATTACTGGTCTGAATGAAAGAGTCTCCATTCTAGATTAGAAGCACATCAACCTGTTTTCAGATAACAGTGTCACAGGGTATACTAGAGGCTGTTTTTAATTTCTGAAATTAAGCTTCTTGGTATCTCATCTGATCCAATGGAAGTGATGTTCCTGATCTAACTGAGACTAGATGTCACCATTTCGGATGAGTTCCACATATGAGTATAGTCTAGGGAGGAGAAGCAGTGGATTAACATTCTCTCTGTGGCCTGACATTTGCTCCACGCTGTATACTAGCGTATACCCTATATATGCAGGCTCTTTCTTGGTGATACCATTTTGTTCTAATGTGCTGTATTCTTGTCTCGTTCTCTTCATTCTTCAGATATGGTTGTAGAAGAACTTATTGTCACCTATTTCAATAGCTAGTCTAACATTGAATAAACTTTGCTTCTTTTGATTGCTTTAGTGCTTTATTTCTGAATGGAGTTGATCTTAGAGTTCTTGTATTGGACTGAGCAATGTTTGAAGGTGCTGTGCTTTCTTTTTTGGTATAATAATTAGTAGTTTTTGTAACTCTACCATTTATGCTTATTGCAAAAGCTTCCACTATGTTTATGTCTCATGGAGATGACTTTACAGGTATAGTTATTTAATGTATGTCTCATGGGGATGACTATAGAGGTATAGTTTTTTTTAACATATGTCCCATGGGGATGACTTTAGAGGTATGGTTATTTAAAGTATATCCCATGGAGATGACTCTAGAGGTATAGTTATTTAAAGTGCTGCAGAGGAGGGCTAAGATGTAGTCTCATGTAACTGGCACAGGACTATTGTTCAGGCTACAATAGTTGCTATTTGAAAGATTCTTAAAGACGGATTTTTTTATTTTCAGTAGAGTTGGCTTGGTGTGTAAAATAAACATCACAGCACTGTTGTCAAAGTTAAAAGGGAACAAGACAACATTAGCTTAGCACAACTGACAAAGTTACTTGACAGAATCACATAGAGTATGTTTTTCTCCTTTGTGGCATCTTTATATTTTGTTTGAAATTGTTAATTTTTATGAAGTCTAACACTTTTTCTCTTGATTATTGGTTTTATTTATTTATTTGTATGTTTGACCAAGACAGAGCACTAATCCACATGGACCCTTTCAGTCTCAACCCAGGAGACCTGTCCAGCTAAACAAATTGTTCACACATGTTCAGTAAACAAATGGAGCCTGAGGGAATAAAACAGTTGATTTTGTGAAGCAACTCATTAATAGATAACAGATTTTAGTCCTCTGCATTAACATTTCTGTGTTTATTTATTTAACATTTGATAACTAGGCAGGTGGACTGGTCCAATGTCCCAACTCAACAATCACCTGATAAATATATTAGAGTAAACTTGATATAAAGTACAGTCAATTAATTTTCATTCATACACAAAACATCATACATAATACTGCGGTGGTGGTGCTGTGGTAGCATTGTCCCCTCACAGTAAGATGTTGTCCTGTTCGATTCTCAGCTAAAGTGTCTTCTGTGTGGAGACATGCGTGAATGGGCGTACCTTTGTTGAAGGTTGTGTGTCAGAAATGGCAACTCGGCATGTAAAAATCTTCTGCCAATCATTAGCGGACCGGAGTTCTGCTGTGGTGACCCCTAACTGGGAAAAGCCGAAAGACACAACAACAACAATAACAACAACAACACAAAACATCATACATGTCATGTTAAGGATGAAAAAAACTGTGGACATATGAAAGAGTAATAGTGATAAGAAAAACTTTATATAAACTGAACTTTACATAACAGATGTTTCATTAAAAATTAATGAAATGACATTTCAAAATACAAATATATACATAATATACAATAAGGTCACCAGCAGTAAAACTGGGGATAATATAGTTCACTTTAAGTAGACAGATTTTAATGAAGATTGATAGGGAGCATTTCTAAGCATTGCTTTTAAAGCTGTTACAGGTTATTTCTTGATGAGAGTACCCAGTGATAACCTGACCCCTTGGAATATAACTTGGCACTTTCTGTCAAGTGGGGCTTCTTCTACAATGTCAATCCAAGTCTAGAGAATGTACATTTGCCAAGGTGGGAGCCTAAGGGAATCTGAATAGTCTTGTCTACTAATCAGCTTGTAGTTTTGTGCTTTGATAGGTAGTTTTCTTTTTAGGGGTAGATAGTAAGCATTGTTTATATTTTTATTTATTAAAGTACCTAGGAGGTAGGTTGCACTTTCCTTTACAGGACACCATTTGAGTCTAACAGGAATGTGGCATTGATGAGGGTAAGCATTCATTAGTAATGCAAATCTGCAATTTTTCTGCCATCTGTAATCTCTGTGTTTTGTACAAGATAGAAGCCATATTCAAGTTTGGGGAGGAGGAATATTTTGTAAAAGCTATGTGTGCAGAAGTGGGGAGAAGATGTGAGATTTTATAACATTTTGGGTTGAGTGAGTTCTTTAAGTATGCTGTAAGTGCATATGGCAGGATGAAGGAAAGTGATTCATATAGTTCAAGACCTACGTATTTGTATTCAGATAGCTGTGAGATGATATTGGAATGATTGTCCACATTAGTGATGCTTGGTAGGAAGTTTATGGAAAGAAGAAAAGGCAACAATATTGTGTGTGTGTGTGTGTGTGTGTGTGTGTGTGTGTGTGTGTGTGTGTGTGTGTGTGTGTGTGTGTGTGTGTGTGTGTGTGTGTGTAGTTGATTAGTAGCTTTTTGGATTCAGCCCATAAGAGAAGGAGTGCTGGAACTGATTTTAAAGTGCAGATGCACTTTTATTACCTTATAGTAGAAGAGTGGAATTATCACACAGAGTAAGATTTAATTCTTAGTGGTTTTCATTAAGATTGTTAATGAAAAGAGGCAAAGATAAGGGACCCAAGACTGATCCTTAAAGGACTCCAGTACTTGGTGTACCAACAGATGCTAGCTAGTTGGGTACTTTTCAGTTATCGGGGCACACTTTCAATGCGATCGTTCAGCTGAAATCCAGTACCTTAACATGTCTGTTAACCACATATGTGTAAATATTATTTGCCTTAATAATAATTAAAAAAAAAAAAAAAAAGTTAATTTTAAATGTTACACACACCTGGTTAACAGATGTGTTAAGGTACTGAATTTCTGCTGAACGATCGCGTTGAAAGTGCTTTTGTCCGATAAGTTACAAAGAGAGAAATTAAAAAAATAAATAAATACAGCAAATTTGGATAAGATTTTTTTTAACTGTCATACTGTTCTGATATTGGCCCTACATTAATTGCATAAAATGAACTATCTCCCTCTTAAATGTCTTACTTTGAATCGCGTTCATGCAATTCTCAACTCATGATCTGATTGGCTATCACACACATCACACCTCCGTGCCAGGACTCTTGTCACTCCCTTCCCCATTCAACTCACTGGGTTGATTTAAATAATTTAGCTTCATCTAGTTTCTTCCTTTTTAATGTGGATAGCACACTTAGTTATAGAAAAGCAATGTTATGTATTATTTTAAATCCGATTAACACGTAAAGTACTTACTGTGACTACTGGCACAGTACAGTGGAGTGGAGCCACTTTTTTTTTTTTTTTGGTCTTTTGAATAAAAAACAGCAAGGGGAATTTCACCTGCAAAGATACAAACTGTAGGTTTTGTACATGTTAGCAACTCGTTTTTGCTTTTTTCCGGGTAAGGGAAATCAGTAATGTGAGCATTAGAAGGACGGACCATATGAATTTTCATTTTCTACAGAACTACATGCATATTACAAGACTCATTTTTTTTCCCGATGTTGAGCCATGTTGAGTTTATTGATATTGTTAGTAGGTTTAAATCACTGTCATATAAACAGTGTTCGTATTGTAAAAGTCAATTTTATTAGGAAACAGTTCTTCTGTCATTGTCTCCAAAACAAGAAACAGTACATCTCATAGTGTGGAAAGAACGACTACAATGTGGAACTTTTGCTAGCAGCCAATTACAATCGTCAGTTTAAGGAATCTCACAGTGGTCAGTGTAACTGTTTGCCTGATATATAATTTACAAATGGTTGGTGAGCTTCAAATCCAGTGTCTTGCCATGTATGTTTGCTGTTAATCCAAACAGGTGTGTATAAAATAATTAAATGGGACTATTGAAAAAAAAGAGGTAACTTGTACATTTTTCATAAACCTGCTTATATTAACACCAAAAAGACATGAAAAGACACTACATTCACAGCTCACCAACCGTGTTTAAGGTGTTGCCCCAATAACAGAAAAGTACCATTAGTTGTTAGAATGAACTTGGAATGTTTTGTTTTCTAGGTAACTCTGAAACCAATTAATTGTATTTTCATCAAAGCTGGTATTTCTTTGTTTGGTAATGAGCAATCTGTGATTTACTCTTTCAAAAGCCCTTGTCCTATCAACAGTAATGAGCCCTTCATTGATACTAATGAAGAAGGAGTCAGCAAATGAAAGAAGGACTGTTGTAGTGCTGAAGGTATTTCTGAAACTATGTTTCCTATCAGACAGCAGACCATAGCTGTTGAGTTGCTCGAGCAGTTGTTTGCAAAGTACTTTAATGAAGACAGAGGCTAGATATGGGACTAAAAGCCTTTCAGTGTTTTAGGTGATGTTACTTTGTGTTGCAGAGCTGGGGGAACCGCACTTGTGGTAAGAGACACATTGTAGATGGACGTGAGAGGCTTAGAGATTTTGTCAGATGCTTTCCTAAAGAAAGTAGGAAGGGGTGAAGGTAATTTAGTAGAGGAGATTTTATAAGTTAGTTTCCTTTGCTGTGATTTCAGAGAAGTGAAAATGGCTGCATAGTCTGTTATGGGATAGAGGTGAGGCTGTGGGTTGATTTCATGTGTTACTTGTGTAAATATATTGGAGGGGAAAAGGCTAGTGCTGGAGTGAATAGTTGAAATAAGGAAGGTTTTATAATCATCTGTTATGTTATTTGAGTTGATTTGTGAGGTACAGTAAAAGTAAGAGGGATTTGTAGCTTGTCTAGTTACTTCAGTAAAGAAAAGTTTTGGATTTCTCATACTGGATAGTTGTTTGCTGATTACATAGAGGGATTTGTCTGAGTTAGTCACTATTCTGTTTTTTTTTTTTACAGAAAGGTAGGTTTCATGTAGCTGGTTGTCTAGTGGATTTTGTTTTCACCGAGGTAGGCCACTGACTCTTTCTTTCATGAGATCATGAGATTCTTAAAGATAGCGAAGTGATTTTCACCCCTTAATCTCTTATGAGTGATGAGGAATAATGACTTTTTGAAAAGAGGAAAGAGTTTTACTAAAACAGGAGAGGGCTGTTGTTGGGTCTGAAGGGAGGTAATAAAGGTGAGCAGTGAATGCTACTTCTTCAGTGCTGGTCCATCATGACCAGCTTTTGAACTGGGAAAGAACAACCATATATAATTTGGGGAATGAGCTTGATGGCATTGAAAGAACGGGGGGAAGGGGCTGAGTATTAGACAGTGATAACTTAGGAAATTTGGTAGAATATTAATACCAGTACACTGACTGGCCATATTTGTCATAATTAAGTTGAGTACGGCGTGTATTTTTTGTTTGTGGATTAGGTCTGATAGGTTTCTTTACCAGTTGTTGAAGGTTAAGCTGAAGGAGCATTTTGGTGAATTGTTTACCATCAGCAGATGCTGTATTGAAGTTAAATCCCCCAAGTGTAATAGTATTCTTGGGACAGACATTCGAAAATTTCTTCCAGGACCTTTTTCCTCATGGATATAAATTAGGGGAGAGGGATATAAGTCACAGTGATGGTAAGGTGAGTATTATTCCCAAATGGAATACTTATGATCCAGTTAGGTGCCTAGTCATTAGAATTAGTTTGCATTTTTACTATTGATGAGATATAGGTTTGAATTTTACTTGATTAGAAGCATTTTAGCCCCTCATGTTCTGTTTCCTGAGGGAAGTAGGCAGAATTTCTTTTAGCTAGGTTTCTGTAATGGCTAAAATAGAATGGTTTTCAGCAGAGAATAAGGTTTCCAAAGCTGCTCTTTGATATTGATAGGTGTATGTTAATGCAAGTTATTTTGAGGTCTTTATTCCTTAGGTTATGAATCCTGAGGTTTGAGTAGTTGACAGTGCAAAGGTTTATATTGGCTGAAGGTAGAATTGTCGCTTACAATGAACTGGGGTTGGTGTGGATGTTTCCTGATCTAAGCAGTGTCTTAAGAGGCTTAGTGAATATAAATATGTTCTAAGGCAAAAGGTGAGTTTGGTGTTATGCATGAAAAGGTCTGAGATATAAGCTGCTTTCTGGAACATGAAAATTGGCAGCTTTTTAAACTTGTGGGGATGAAAGGGTATTTTTATAAGAAATATTTTACAGCTAGATGGTTGTAGAAGGTAGCCCAGGTTTGAGTATGCAGGTTATCTGTAAGGTATATTCAGAATGATAGAATGAGATTGCACTTTATTCATCTGCTTTTACTGTATTTGTGTTTCTTCCTACTTTATTGTATTTATTCTGCTGCATGTATTACTGCTTGTTAGTAGCCTGATTAAACTGTAACTGTTATTCTATGCCTTTGGTTTAAGCAGCTGGGCTTCAGACCAGTTGTTTTACATTAAGAAGGTTTGTGGTCTGCACAGTTGTGGCAGGACAGGTAGCTTACATCCTTCTAAGTTGGGAGTTGCTGATTGAAGGCTTAGTTATTCTAAGAGTGTTTTAGTTCTGGTTTAAGCACTTGGGCTTTGGGACAGTTATTTTATATTAAGAAGGTGTGGTCTGCACTCTTGTGGGAGGAGAGGGTCGATTCTGCCCTTCTGAGCTGGGAGTTTCTGGTTAAAGGCTTATTGTGCCTGCTTATTTGAACTGTTTCTTTCTGAAATTGGTACGCCTAATTTGCTGTAGCATAGACTAAATTCAGACCTGCTGAATCTAGCTTTGTTTGTATAACTTGAGCACTAATCCAGACCATCTTTTTTTGGAGAAGGTTCCCCTGCACCGTAGTGGCAGGAGTGTGCAGTTAGAACTTGTCTGATCAAAGACTGCTGAACACGGCTCAGTTTTTAGCTTTTTATTGGTTAATTTGTTAAAATCAGTTTGTTCATTTGCTACTGTTATATATAAAAAAATACACTTTATGCATAGCCGCTTAGCTAGGGTTAAACTATTCCTGGCGCCATAAAGTCTGCTCTTCAAATTTTCCCTTAGAACTATCCATTTTTTAGTTTTAGCACTCAAATCTGTTTCTTTGAGCTCAGCTTATTGTAAGCAGTAAATAAGCTACAAATTAAGCTAACTTCAACACGAACACAGAAACTAAGTACAAATTAACTCCACAGATGAAAAAAACTCAGTCCAGGAATCACGGATGTGTTGCAACCAGAAATAAATTAAAATTATTAAATAACTTTTAATAAATAAATGAATAAGAAACAGAAAATTGCTCAAGAGCTTTCGCCTGGTTCCTACCAGGCTTTATCAAGATGTTAAACAGTCGAAAACAAGGCCAGTTTATATCATTGTATATTAACCATGTGACCACTTAATTCACCACACATACCAAATATTTAAATTTTTTTTTAAATGCTTGTAGTCTCTAAAAAACTAATATTGCTACAAAGCTTTTTTTTTTAAATCTATCTAAATGCCTTAATTAATTAGTGTGTATCAAAAATAAATCATATAAGAACAGATCTATATATAAATACCTTGCATAAACAACTGATTATAAATATAATCTGCTAAAAAATAGAAATTGAGGTGCAAATGTTAAAAAATGTATATGTATGTTTTGTGCATTCAAAGTGAATCCTTGTAGTGAAAACACATTTCAGGTTAAAAGAAAATAGAAATTCTTCACCGGCTAACTGCAGATTAACCACCAAGTGTCCAAAAATAAGCATTTTACTTGTTCACAACTTCTCTCTATTTAGGTTTAGTACACTTGCTATACTGGTACTATCATTTAGACCTGGGGATCTTGTTGCATTTAATTTTAATTGCCATAAAAGTTCTTTATGTTTCAGACGAGTCTCCCAGTCACCTCCTCTAGGATCCTGGGTGACTTGGTCTAGAACAAGGAATTTCAAGTGCATGTTGTTACATTGCATTGAGTGTTTGAAAAAAGCATTAGTGTCTTTCTTCTTGCTAATTTCGTATAAATGCTCATAGATCCTTTTTCTTAGTGGCCTCTCGGTCTTGCCTACATAAAAACTGTAACATTCCTTGCAAACACCGAGATAAACCACCCCTTTTGATGCACAGTTGTAATAACCTTGTGTATTAACCTTGAAGTTCCTAGAAGGAATGTATAAACTACTACTATTGTATATATAAGGACACTGATTGCATGCACCACATTTAAAGGTGCCTACCTTGTTGGACAAGTATAAATGCTTTTTGTCATTATTCCTGTTTTCCAATAAACCCTTTAAGTTAATGTCTCTCTTTCTTGTAAATCCGGGCTTAGCAGGTAAGAATTTGTTAATGTCCTCTTGTAGTGTCAACACTGGCCAGTATGTCAAAATAGTCTTTTCAACTTGTTGTGAGTCCCTAGTGTATGTGTACACAAAGTTGTTGTGTAATAATTGTTTTTCAGCATCATGTGAGTGTTCTAATGACCTACCTTTGCCAAGTAATGGTGAATATTTTGATTCCCTATTGATCAAAACTTTGTTTGCTAGATTATCCACCAAGTGGGCTGGGTACCCTCTCTCCAAAAAAGTTTTTTTTCAAAAAATCAACTTCTTTCAGGAATAGATCGTGGGTACTTGTCATCCTGGATGCACGAATGAGTTGTCCTTTTATTATGCCTTTTTTCTGATAAAAAGGATGGCCACTATCAAAATGCAGAAATGTGTTGGAAAAAGTCGTCTTTCTATATATTTGAGATTGAAAAAGGTTATTAACGTGGTCTTTAAATAAAAGAACATCCAAATAGTATAAGGAATTTTCACTCACATTATGTGTAAAAGCTAAAATAACGGTAGTAGAGTTAATGTAAGTAATAAAGTTTGAAAAGCTGCCCATGTCACCATCCCATAGTATACAAATGTCATCCAGGTAGCATTTATAGTAAGTAATATGTTCAGCCCAACTCGATGAAAATATATATTTGTTTTCCCAATAATGTAATACTATGTTCGCGTATGTCGAGGCACATGGAGCACCCATCGCTACACCTTTCTTTTGTCTAAATACCTCTCCATTAAAGTAAATAAAGTTGTTCTTAAGAACTGCTTCCATAAACTCCACCAGTAACTTAACCGTGTTGTTACTTAGTTCAGATTGTGTGGTCAAGATTTCATTAAACCAATCTAGTCCTATGGAGTGAGGAATACTGGGAAATAACTCTATAATATCTATAGTTACCATTAATATCTTTGGGTTATACAAACTTTGCTGAACATCATTAAGAAATTCCCAGGAGTCTTTACAAATAGATTTTAAAGTTGAAACAAATGTTTTCAGTGTCTGGTCAATAAATTTCCCTAGAGGCTCTGTGATACTGCCAGCTCCTACTACTATGGGTCTGAACTTTAAAGGGTTCAGTCCTTTGTGAACTTTTGGAATCCCAAAGATTACCAGGATCCTGGGTTTTGAGACATGTAGGTAGTTATGTAATTTTTCATTGATAGCACCCTGCATCAAGTGGTCCATTAACATGAAGTTGATGTTAGAGTACGCTATGTTCACCTCATTCCTGGAAACTGATTCATAGGTAACAACATCCTGTAACATATTGTGAATATGTGTCTCATATGCCCAATTGTACATTAAGACAACACCCCCACCCTTGTCAGGTTTCATTACCCTGATACCTTAGTTGATATAAGTGAAAATCAAAATTATTAGGTGGTGGTTTTGAACCAAGTGGGTATTTCTTTCTTAGGTCCATCTCCACTATTTCCTCAAAAATTCTTAAAGTAGGGTGGGTGGGGGGTTGAAAGCACTACACCTTGTATTTGTATGGTTAGTTAAAGTTTGTCCTTTAAAAAAATAGGGCAAGATTCAGTCTCCTGATGAACAATTTAAATTCTACTAGCGTTTTAGATAAATCCATGGTGCGCAGGGGAACAAATTGAAAACCTCTGGTGAACAACTCAAAAAAGTCAGGGGTTAATATTGTATCTGTGAAGTTGTAAATATTAAAACTATCCTTAGTTACCACTTTGTAGTTACCACTATGCGAGTCTCCATTAAAATTGTCCCAATCTACTGAACAGACTCCATTAGAATCAATTACCTGTGTGGCCTGTTCCAGTTCTGTTGGTAAAATGTTGTGTTCCTGCTCCCTGGTCTGCCCTGGGGAAATTGATAAACCTTTTGGGCTAGTCGTTCACTTCTCCTGGGTGGGTCTGCTAATGGGGTATTGATATTGTCAATGTTTTCAGAAATGTCAGTCCTCTCCTTGCCATTAGAAATATTACGTTTAAATTTTCCTGGCAAGGGATAAGCCCTCCCATCCCTGTATTCAATCAGGTCACGTTCTAACTTCCTTATCTTGCGACTAACTATCTTAACACAGTGCTGATCTACCTCATTAAAAACATTGTCATAACATTTTTTAATACTAGAAAAGTTCTTGTCTTTAACAATGTTATCATTCAACACTGTCAGTTCGTTCAACAAAGAGTTGGCTTTGATTTCATAATCTTGAATCATAAGATCCAACATTTCCAAACCAGTTTTATCAAACAGCTCTACCAACTTCGTGTATAAGGTGGAGCCAAGCACAGCATTGTTTGGGAACTTAAAACAACGTAGTCCTTTAGGGATGAGTTGCGCTTGAACACATTCTCTCAAATAATCTATCTTCAGTTGCGTATTTTTATACGCGTATAGTTTATCGTTTAATTTGTCAAAATCAAGTTCCATACAGTTGTTATGTTTTTGAGAACTCAAAACAGTACCTTGCTTAAAAGAAAATTGCTGCTCAGTCCATGCATGGAAGTTGAAATCCTTACGTTGACCACCATGCCTGTTTGCCCAGCTCGGTTGGGCCCTAGCTTGTTGTTCCTGAAGATCGGTTCCGACCAATAAAATCTCATCAGAAGGTGTCGCTCTTAACACGCCATTCGGCTCCTTAGGTAGTGGTGAAGTGTACTTCCTGTTCACCCTTGTTGTTGGTTACCAGGTAACGAGGGAGTGCAGCTAATGTTACGTGAAGTTAACAACTTATTAATTTGAGTTAACAGCGTTAAAACTTGATTAAATTCTCCGCGTGTAACTGGAGCATCTTCTGGTTCATTGCGGAGTAAAATAGGTGTGTTCAAAAAATCAACCTGTTCCAAGTCTTCAGCCATGGAAAAACGAGACAAATCCAGCTAACTTCAACACGAACACAGAAACCAAGTACAAATTAACTCCACAGATGAAAAAAACTCAGTCCAGGAATCACAGATGTGCTGCAACCAGAAATAAATTAAAATTATTAAATAACTTTTAATAAATAAATGAATAAGAAACAGAAAATTGCTCAAGCGCTTCCATCTGGTTCCTGCCAGGCTTTATCAAGATGTTAAACAGTTGAAAACAAGGCCATTTTATATCATTGTATATTAACCATGTGACCATTTAATTCACCACACATACCATTAATTGTAATAATTAAATATTTAAAATTTTTTTAAAATGCTTGTAGTCTCTAAAAAACTAATATTGCTACAAAGCTTATTTTTTTTTTATCTATCTAAATGCCTTAATTAATTAGTGTAGATCAAAAATAAATCATATAAGAACAGATCTATATATAAATACCTTGCATAAACAACTGATTATAAATATAATCTGCTAAAAAAACATAAGTTGAGGTGCAAATGTTAAAAAATGTATATGTATGTTTTGTGCATTCAAAGTGAATCCTTGTAGTGAAAACACATTTCAGGTTAAAAGAAAATAGAAATTCTTCACCGGCTAACTGCAGATTAACCACCAAGTGTCCAAAAATAAGCATTTTACTTGTTCACAACTTCTCTCTATTTAGGTTTAGTACACTTGCTATACTGGTACTATTATTTAGACCTGGGGATCTTCTTGCATTTAATTTTAATTGCCATAAAGGTTCTTTATGTTCCAGATGAGTCTCCCAGTCACCTCCTCTAGGATCCTGGGTGACTTGGTCTAGAACAAGGAATTTCAAGTGCATGTTGTTACATTGCAGTGAGTGTTTGAAAAAAGCATTAGTGTCTTTCTTCTTGCTAATTTCGTATAAATGCTCATAGATCCTTTTTCTTTGTGACCTCTCAGTCTTGCCTACATAAAAACTGTAACATTCCTTGCAAACACCGAGATAAACCACCCCTTTTGATGCACAGTTGTAATAACCTTGTGTATTAACCTTGAAGTTCCTAGAAGGAATGTATAAACTACTACTATTGTATATATAAGGACACTGATTGCATGCACCACATTTAAAGGTGCCTACCTTGTTGGACAAGTATAAATGCTTTTTGTCATTATTCCTGTTTTCCAATAAACCCTTTAAGTTAATGTCTCTCTTTCTTGTAAATCCGGGCTTAGCAGGTAAGAATTTGTTAATGTCCTCTTGTAGTGTCAACACTGGCCAGTATGTCAAAATAGTCATTTCAACTTGTTGTGAGTCCCTAGTGTATGTGTACACAAAGTTGTTGTGTAATTGTTTTTCAGCATCATGTGAGTGTTCTAATGCCCAACCTTTACCAAGTAATGGTGGATATTTTGATTCCCTATTGATCAAAACCTCGTTTGCTAGATTATCCACCAAGTGGGCTGGGTACCCTCTCTCCAAAAAGAGTTTTTTTAAAAAATCAACTTCTTTAAGGAATAGATCGTGGGTACTTGTCATCCTGGATGCACGAATGAGTTGTCCTTTTATTATGCCTTTTTTCTGATAAAAAGGATGGCCACTATCAAAATGCAGAAATGTGATGGAAAAAGTCGTCTTTCTATATATTTGAGATTGAAAAAGGTTATTAACGTTGTCTTTAAATAAAAGAACATCCAAATATTGTAGGGAATTTTCACTCACATTATGTGTAAAAGCTAAAAAACCGGTAGTAGAGTTAATGTAAGTAATAAAGTTTGAAAAGCTGTCCATGTCACCATCCCATAGTATACAAATGTCATCCAGGTAGCGTTTATAGTAAGTAATATGTTCAGCCCAACTCGATGAAAATATATATTTGTTTTCCCAATAATGTAATACTATGTTCGCGTATGTCGAGGCACATGGAGTTTTTTTCATCTGTGGAGTTAATTTGTACTAAGCTACAAATTACTACAGCACTCAACTTTCCTCACTTGTCTAGAGGAAAACAGTTTTTGGTACTGAATAAATAAGTACCTATCCAGGCATGTCTAAGGGTCAGCTCCCGGTGTTTTCTCCTGTCTACTTGATGAATCTGGGCATCTTGGGGCAATGCAGCATTTGCCTCATGTACACAGACAACCCTCTCCTCCTACCACCCAATACTACAACCTGTGAGAGATACACTTATATAGCCAAACTGGAAGCAAAGCTCTCTTCACCCAAGACTGGACTAGACAGTCAAGAGGAGAAGGTAAACACTTGCACCACACCACACTCATCACATAGTCCCACAAAACCTACACCACCAAAACACGCACATAGAAACACAAAACATACACCTACATTTGCGGAGGCTCTCAATAAATATCTGCTCAGGCAACAGAGACCCCCAAAACAGAAACACCTGCAACCTCCACCCCCCAACACAACCCAAATGACACATAGCCCACAAAATCAGTGCGTCACTCAACCACAGCCCATAAGGCATAACAACATACCCAACACTCTAGTCATAGGTGACTCTAGAGTCAGGCACACTGATGTTCTACTCACCAGGCTAAATAACTAGAAAGTTACTGTCAGCTGCCTGTCGGGTGCCAGGGTCTGCCACATAATGCAAGCACTCAGGTCACTCCACAATAAGTACAAATATGACTCTGTCATTGTCCAGGTTGGTGTGAATGACCTGAGACGTACCTCCCTGGACTACATGAAAAGAAACATAGAGGAGCTCTCTGATCTTGTAGCCCAGGCAGGTATGACCCTAGCCCTGAGTAGTATCCTGCCATTACCCAGAATGATACCACAGTACAAAGACAAAATGATTGACTTCAACAATTGGCTAAGCTTTTGGTGTCATTCTAAGGGGATCCAGTATCTGTCTGCCTGGAATGACATGTTCGATAGACCACAATGCTTTGCCAGAGATGACCTGCACCTGTCGCCCTTGGGAGTCAGGATACTGGCTAAGGTTCTTGCCACCCGATAGTGCCTTTTTTAGGCAAGGTTCACATGACAAATTTACCGCCATAACAGGTTCAAGCAAGCAAAATCTGAGGGTAATGCTACTCAATGCTAGAAGTCTAAACCTCAAAATGCATTCACTGGAGGCACTCCTTAAAATGGAAAACATCGACATCTGTGCAGTGACAGAGACCTGGTTCATGGCTCCAGAGAACACCCCTGCATTACCAGGCTATAATTCATACCACACCTTTTGGCCACCTAACCTGGACCGAAACACTAAAGGTGGAGTTGTGTCCATATTCATTAAGGATATCCACACCTCCAGGCTAGTTGCTCAGCATAATGCATCCGAGATTATCCAAGTGCAACTAACTCTGGGTAAGACCACAATCCAAATTGTAACTTGCTACAGATCCCCCACCATGCCCAAGGATTCCCACTCCTCATTTCTTGATACACTGGAAAATATTAGGGTACAACCCAACACCCTAATAATGGGTGATTTCAGCTACCCCATCATTAACTGGGAAAACTATTCATGTACTAACTCTTTTACTCATTTACTATTCATAAATTCCAGTGCCTTGGATCAACTTATCCACACCGCCACCAGAAGCAGCAATATCCTAGACCTGTTCCTTAACAACATGGGTGACCGGTGTTCCACACCAGAGGTCAATTCCTCGTTGGTCAGATCCGACCACAAGCTAATCAGCCTAGACATCCACAACCCTCCCCCACCATCCATTAGGAAAACCACCGGAAAAAAATTCTCCAAAGCCAACTTCACGCTTCTTAAGACAGAAGTGGCAAACTTCACAACAGCCATGCAGATGGACAACAGAGGTATGACTGCTGAATCCTACACAAATGCACTTTATAAGTGCTTACACAACTGCATGGATAATGCTATCCCTAACAGAACCAAGATGCTATCCTCCAAAAAAAGGAAGCCAATCTGGTGATCCTCTGCCATAAACAAAATCTACAACAGAATAAAGAAACTGTTGCAAAAAAGATTAAAATCCCATGACTAGAAGAACTCCCTGGTCAGCCTCAGTAAGAAGCTGAGATCCCTCATAAAATCCTACAAAGCTAGTTATGAAAACAAAATTGCCACTGATTCTAAAGAAAACCACAAAGCATTCTATAGCTATGTCAAGAATCTCAATGGCAACACTCAGATCTGCTCTGAGTTACAGCACAATGGCACTAAATATACAGAACCAACTGATATTGCCAGCATCCTGGCAGATAGGTTCAGTGCTAACTTTACCCACCCCCACCCCCTGAAGGGCCCATCTCTATACTGGAAGAATGCAAAGTTCCTGTAATCACGGCTGCACATGTAAAAACCACACTCTTCAAAGCCAAGAACACATCATCCATGGGATGTGATAACATCCCAGGCTGTGTTCTACATGAACTACAGAATGAACTTACACCCCACCTAAGCACCATGTTCAATCATAGACTCACCTCATGTTTTGTGCCCACTGAATGGCGCACAGTGATGGTTATCACACTTCACAAAGGAGGAGCCACCACAGACCCTGGGAATTATTGCCCTGTTAGCCTAACGAGCCTGGTCTGCAAGGTCATGGAACGTATCATCATGGAACTTATAAACAAAGACATTGGTAATCTCCAAACTCTGGAGCCCACCCAGTTCGGGTTTGTAAAAGGCAGATCATGTCTCCTGATTGACTTTTTTGAAGCAGTCACCAAAGCCGTAAGGTGGTTCACACAGCCTGTCTAGGTCTCGCCAAGGCTTTTGACACCATCCCCCACTCTGGAATTATAGATAAACTCACTAAACTAGGTATAAATCCCTATGTCACAAGATGGGTTGCCAACTAGCTCACTGACAGAACCCATACTGTGAAAGTAGCAGACTCCAAATCTGACTTCAGAACAGTGACAAATGGAGTGCCTCAGGGTTCAGTCCTGGATCTTCTCCTGTTTGGTATCTACTTTTCTGAAATACAGGCTAACACAGAAGGTCTTTGTCTAATGAAGTTTGCAGATGACTGCAACCTAGGAGCCATAATTGAAACTCCTAACGATGTGGACATCTTGCAAAAGGGCCTTACTGAGACAGATGCCTGGTGTCAAAGCCATGGCCTCAAGCTCAATGCCAAAAAGTGCATTGGCATCCCCTTTGGTTAAAACTCTGTACCCATGAGCTACCACCTAGGTGGTAGTCTACTTAACACTGAAAGCGTGATAAGAAACCTTAGGACACAGGAGGACAGTAGTCTCTCCTTTGATAATCACATCACCACAGTAGTCATGAAATCCTTCTACGTGGCACACTTCATCACAAAAGATTTCTCATCCAGGAAAAAAAGAGGTAATTGTTCTCCTCTACTCGTCACTCATTAGACCCATTATAAAGTACAATGCCCCTTTTGGTATGTACCTCACAAGACATCTACAACAACTGGAAAGGCTGCAGAAATACCTCACAAAGAGGATTACTGGCCTCAAACAGATGCCCTACGCAGACCATCTAAAAATAACACCAGCTTTACTGCATTGCTTATCGCCTACTCAGAGGCGATCTCTGCCTAACATACAAAGTTATTTCAAACCCAGAGCTGTTGGACATGCTCCACTTAAAGAAATTCCAATCCCTCCGAGCTACATGCTCTAGGGATCTAAACCTTGTCACCACAATAAACAGAACATGCTGGAGGTATAGATTCATGTCCCAGAGACTTCCCATACTCTGGAACAAACTACATATCTATATCAAACAAAACTCCTCATTAGCACTCTTCAAGAAAAATCTTGATGGTTGGATGGTAAATAGGAAATTTACCCCGGGGATCACTTCTGTGGGTCTGCTTGACAGGGACACAGGAAAATAATTTTCTTGGGTGGAGAAAGCCAGGGTACTGGCTAGGCTTGTATAGGCCCTAGGGCCAATAACCTAGTACCTACCTATGAACCTGTAAGCACTGAAGGAAGTATTAATCTTGCAGAAAAAATGGGTGACTAATGGAATGAGGGAAGTACAGTTATAGACGCTTAGGTTTGCAGAAGTGAAAGACAGAACAGAGGAGCAGTGTATGGGTCACAGAGTCACAGAAGATAATCACGGACACAATGTAGTGTGGTTATAAGTTCATAAGTGGTGATTTTCCTTGGGTCACAAGGAGAAGATGTGACAGCACATTATAAATTATAGTTCATGGCAATTATTGCAGCCTGGTAACAGGCCCACAATTTGTTTTCTGCTTCTGAAGGATACCACGTCTTTGGTCAGTGAGCTTGATTCAGTGGAAAGCACTGGGTCAAAAATCAGAGAAAGTAATCCAGGATGAGATGCCAGACCATAACAAGGTGCTCACACACAAACACACACACACACACACACACACACACACACACACACACACACACACACACACACACACACACACACACACACACACCCCAGAGGATACTTTAGAAAATTAGCAATTCACATATGACTTGTCACTGGGATGTAGGATTAAACTGGAGCACCCAGGAGAAACACGTGGATACAAGGGGGACATGCAGATTTCACATTGAAGGCACCATAGCTAAGTAGTGAACTGAAGATCCAAGCACTATGAGGCAGCATTGCTAACAACTACCCTACTCTGTCACCCTGCAGAAGAAACAGTGCTGCACAAAGACAGGGATTTATGCAAAATCTTGAAAGCTTTTTATAGAATGAAATGTAAAGCTAATTATCAGATAGAAGCAAAAGTGATACATATGGTAACTGTATCTCCTGAAGAAGCAATCATTAATAATTTGTTAATGGAGCACTTCTAATGTATGAATATTTAAAAACTAATGCATGCATATGATTTCCATAGTTACACCGGAGCAAAATCAAAATACATGTAATTAAATACAGAAATATACAATATGAGTAGAAGAAGTCATTTTCAAGATAAAAAAATACACCTTAAGCTTCTATGAATTTTGATATCAGACATTCCTACTTACTAAAAAAATGGAAATTTATAAAACTATTGCTACCAGATTCATGGTATTTAACTCTCTAAAAAAAGCACAACATGCAGAGAGAATCACATTTTTATTTTATCAATCCTCAGTACAGTAAGTCTGCCAAGGTAAAGCCCTGAATGAAAATTATTACTATTAATAGTTCCTGTCAACTTTAGCATACCACACCAGGTACAAAGGCATTTTCAGTTTTCAAATCAAGATTCATCATACCAACCTTACTTACTTGACTTTTGCTACAGGCATAGTGGCACAGTGCAAGTCTTGAAAAATGCACAGTTTAATTATCTTATGACATTTATCTTCATCTCCAGCTATATACATAAATAGGCCTGTGTAAGTAGTACCTTGAGGGCAGACTAGAAATAAATAAGTTAGGGCTTGTTATAATTAAGAGCTTAAGAGTCAGAATCTGCTGTAATTAGCAATTATCCTACTATCCTCCGCACACTCAGCCCTTCCCACTCAGAGTGCAAGCTCTGTCTTCATTCAGCAGTTTACTGTTAAAGATGTAACCTTGTCTAGACACGTTTTCAAATGACCACATTTAAATTATCACTTAAAAGCACTTTGTGAATTTATTACATAGCCACAAAACCTCTTATACGAGCTTTAATATGGACTGTTTAATATTTGATCTGCTTTAACATAATACTCCTTTTTGCGAAAAATTTAAGTGCTTTTTTTACCAAGATAAAAGTATAACAAAGGTACTGTGAAAGACTGAGAACAGCAAACAACCTTTATAATTATCATCATGGTTTTGCAGCTTAAAGACTAATAACACAGTCGCAGCAAGCAGAAAACCAGTAAATAAAACCATCGGACAGTGTTAAATGTGTCTATGTCCTGCAGCTGAAATGAAGCAGTAGTCATTAAAGATGTGTGCTCAACAAAAGTTATACGTCTTTCTATACATAAATGTGTTAAACAGTGGAATAAATAGCAGCTGTATGCATGAACTTAAAACATTGGATCAAAATAAGAAAATATTTTACCTACCACACATAAATTTTGTCTACTAATATTTTGAATGTGTAAAATAAATAGTGTCTTACATTCTCATTGCCAGCTGCCTCACACAGTCACATTTTATTTGCTACACACTTTAAACTAAAATTCAGCTCTTGGGCATGCATGCATGCAGGCAAAAAAAAAATGTTTGTTATATACTGTTTTCTGCAGACTAGCTGATAATTTGGCTGTCCACTATGGATGTTTATAGTATAACAACATCCAGGAGCCATGACATTTTGTTTCTGTTAGGGGCTAGCTTCCACCTTAATCGATAAACTCCATTCCCTGCTAACTGGCATGCACATCCTCATAAACAGGAAACTACTATGACTTTACCCCACATTCTCTTTTGTGCATGTACATGCTCATATGCATCACTCACACACACACACACACACACACACACACACACACACACACACACACACACACACACACACGCACACACATATCTTGAAGATTCCTGCATAGCTGTAACTTCAAAGATCCAAGCACACATCCCTGCAATTGCTTTGTCTGCTTTATACACATTCATCAGTTGTTGCCAGCACTACAGTACACCAGACCACATGCATGCATGCAGTATGGACAGCCCAGCATTAGCCTCTCATACTCATTATCCTCAGCTGACTTTTCCAGAGCCCATGTTGCTAATGATCCCGGGCCCCTGAGCAGTCAGTAACACGTTGTCCTGTGATATGGGGCTAGTTTTGCCAATGTGAATTTTACTAATTGTTGTGTCTTTCAGCTTTTCCCGGTTAGGGGTCGCCATAGTGGAACTCTGGTCTGCTAATGATTGGCAGTAGATTTTTACGTGCCGAGTTGCCGGCCCTGACGAAGGTACGCCCATTCACGCATGTCTCCACACAGAAGACGCTCTACCTGAGAATCGAACAGGACAACGTCTTACTGTGAGGTGACAATGCTACCTCAACACCACCACCGCAGCGTGAATTAAAAGGTTTAAATTAGAAGATAAAAGTGCAGCTTAGGAACAAAAATTAAACCAAAATGGAAGAATAAAAATTCTGCATATAAAGATATGTTTTATGACTTATCCATGTGGTATATACAATATATGTATACTTGTTGTAATATCGTTTGATAAACTTTCAAGTATATATATATATATATATATATATATATATATATATATATATATGGATCCCTTACACATCACTGAATTGCCACTTACCCAAAACCCACATGAACAAGCTGAGAACACCGACAGCAACAAAACACTGGCTGCTTGGAACACCAACTCAGAACTAATGGTAAGTTAGCCGTTGGTCAACCAGGAAAAACAGTAAACCAGAACAAAAGACAACACACTCCCTAACTAATTATTCCAACTCCGAGATTGCACTGCAGTGGAGATAAGGGACAAAGGTCAACATGCTGGCCAAGCAGTTACTTACATTTGGTTCCGAGTCTGTGTTCTAAGTGGTCAGTGTTTTGTTCCCGTTGGTGTTCTCGGCTCGCTCATGTGGGTTTCGGGTAAGTGGTGATTCGGTGGTGTGTAGGGGACCCATACATATATATATATATATATATATATATATATATATATATAGGTGAGACTGCTAAAATATTGTTTATTTATTGACATTTGTTGACCGGGATGTTAATATAACTCATTTTCAGTGGAGGCCCGGGGGAAAAGCTCCACAGGCAATTACAGTTATAACAAAAATAGTACAGAAGTTACATATGTTAAGGAAAAATTAACTTTTGAAAATTACAATTTTAAACAATATTAGTTGACAAAAGGTTTCAATGTGTAACACGACAATTTCTGCTGTCATGGGTTAACATAAAAATTGGACATTGTACAGTAGGATAGAGAGTTAGTCAAATAAATGCAGATAACATATCATAGTAGGTGTCTAGGATATACTTGAGTTTAGCTAAGCTTTGACTACCATTCAGTGTGTGGTTTGCCAATATGATATCTTAATAATTTTCTAAGGTGGTTTGTTGATATTACAGGTGCAGTGAGGGTTACATTTTTTCAAGCATTCTATTTGGGATATGTGGGAGGGTAGGGAATTCCAAAGTGTAGCTATGCAGTGGGAGTATAAGCATTGTCCAGCTCTTCTGTTGGGTTTGGTTACATTTAAAAGCATTTTATTGGAAGATCTGAAGGTTCTTATTGGAGTATATGTATGAAGGATGGAGCAGAGTGCTGGGTTGGAGTCAGGTTTGAAAATGAGTTTATGTGCTAGAGTTAGATTGGTATAGTTGAGGTAGTAGGAAAAACCAAGCCAGTTCCTTTATGAGATAGCCTGGCAATGGTGGGAACAGTTGGGCTTACCTGAGGTGAATTTGGCTATTTTATAATAGCAGAATTTCAGTTTATTGCTCAGTGATGAGTGAAGGTTAGTAAAAATGGCACTGTCATATAGTAGGGAAGGGATAAATAAGGTAGTGGCCAGTTTGATTTTGGTGTGGTTGTCCAGATAAAGTTTGTGATGGTAAAGCTTCTCTAGTTTGAATCTTAAGGATATTAAACCTAATAAAACCAGAAGAAAGAGGGGGAGAGGTTTAATAAGTTTATTGCTACATAAGGAATCTGTTTATAAATTAAAATATGAAACATTAAGACCAAAGGGACTACATTTTGAATGTATTTGGAAGTATTTATTAAGATAATTGAGTAAGTGATTCAGTGATTTGATTGGCTAATTTTTATGAGGAATGCTTTATACTGTGAGTTTCGACTGTGAATTGGATTTTATTAGCTTACTGCTGTGATGGCTCTGCTGAGGCACCAGAGCTTTTAATATGGTTGAGAACTAAATCCTCAACACACACACACACACACACACACACACACACACACACACACACACACACACACACACACACACACAAAATTACAGTTACCTGTATGACTGCAAACCTCAAATACCTACTTGAGATCAGGTAAATGAATATGTTCAGAAATAATGGCCCAGAAATGTATCTCAGTTCATTGCTGTCAGAACCAAACAGTGCAACCATTGCAACCCCCACAGTCCTCTCACCATCATAGCTTAAGAGTCAGAAACAAAGGCACAAAATCAGGAGCAGATTTTATATATTTAAATTATATACTTAGAAAGGTGCTAGAATGACAAGCTTTGCACTTTTAACAGTTTTCTGAATGATACATATTTTGGAATGCATATGTCTGTCATTGTTTAGTGATTAAGGAACAAGACAAGTCCCATGCACGTATGGCAAAGTGCACGGCTCAACCAAACCAACGTAAATCAAAAAAGCAACAGTCCAGCACTGAATTCCACCATAAGTCTTTAATGAAAAAGTTTAACGGGCATGAGTACCCATAAATTAATATACAAAATACTATCACCCAAAGGGTGACAAAGCATACCGGTTTCAGCATAAAGCCTTCATCAGTGCTATCTAGCAGTTACTATCATAATTGGTATATAAATAGAACAGTCCAGTCATGCACCACACGATTATCCAATCACAGTTGTTCACTGGGTCCTGGAGAAAATAAGCCACCTAATGTAATTATCTACATTCTTCCTTTGTGATCCAAAACAGAATGTAAAATTTCTAATGAAGTATTAGATTTATATATTCTCTCCATAACTGTAAACCTAAATCTAGCAGAAGGATGTAATATCTGGTGTTTATATAAAGCATTTGTGTTTCTATGGCATTTAATATCACTCATATGTTCTGATATTCTAAGTTTGAATGGGTGAGAAGTCTGCCTGACATAAAAAGCAGGACAGGTGCAATTTACCAAATAAATCACCCAATCACTACTACAATTTCCAAAAATGTTTATATCATACACTTTAGGACAATTAAACAAAGTGAATGAGCTTTGTTTAGGGACCATACTGCAAAACCTGCAATGTCCACATGTAAAGCTACCCATTAATGGGCCTCCTTGTAATGTAGTCTGTAAACTATTATGTACCACCTGATTACACTTTTTATAATGGTTAAACCAGCCCCCCCATGTTTTTCCCCTTCTATATCCAAACCTACATCTAAGTGGCAAAAACTGAGCAAGTCTATCCTCCATATATAAAACATCCCAATGTCTATGTATGATGTCTTGTAAGTATCTGGTATTGCCCCCAAATTCCATAATGAACCAAAGATATGAGTCAGTTTCTGGACTTTTATATTTATATGAAAGTGTCTGTTGTCTATTAATTTCTTGGATGTTCTTACTTGCTAGATTGACATCATGTTTTCGATAGCACTGATCATAAAATCTATGGGCCATATCACATGATTGAAGATTATAATTTTCTGCAGTAGAACATATTCTTTTTAACCTTAAGAACTGAGACTTAGGAATAGGTTCATAGGTTCATAGGTAGGTACTAGGCTATTGGCCCTAGGGCCTATAGAAGCCTAGCCAAAAAGGTACCATGGCTTTTGCCACCCAAGAAAATTATTTTCCTGTGCCCCTGTCGAGCAGAGCCACAGAGGTGATTCCCGGGGTGTATTTCCTATTTCCCATTCAGTCATCAAGATTTTTCTTGAAGAGTGATAATGAGGAGCTCTGTTTGACATAGATAGGTAGTTTGTTCCTGAGTATGGGAAGTCTCTGGGACAGGAATCTATCCGTCCAGCATGTTCTGTTTATTGTGGTGACAAGGTTTAAGTCCCTAGAGCGTGTAGCTCAGATGGATTGGAATTTCTTTAAGTGGAGCATGTCCAACAGCTCTGGGTTTGACAAAACTTTGTATGTTAGGCAGAGATTGCCTCTGAGTAGGCGATATGCAATGGAGTAAAGCTAGAGTTTTTTGGGATGGCCTGCATAAGGCATCTGTTTGAGGCCACTAATCTTTTTTGTGAGGTATTTCTGCAGCCTTTCCAGTTGAGCTCCATAAACTCATTTTCAGTTGTTGTAGATGTCTTGTGAGGTACATACCAAAAGGGGCGTTGTACTCTATAATGGGTCTAATGAGTGACGAGTAGAGGGGAACAATGACCTCTTTTTTTCCTGGATGAGAAACCTTTTGTGATGAGATGTGCCATGTAGAAGAATTTCCTGACTACTGTAGTGATATGATTATCAAAGGAGAGACTACTGTCCACCTGTGTCTCAAGGTCTCTTATCACACTTTCAGTGTTAAGTAGATTACCATCTATGTGGTAGCTCATGGGTCCAGAGTTTTTACCAAAGGGGATGACAATGCACTTTTTGGCATTGAGCTTGAGGCCATGGCTTTGACTCCAGGCATCTGTCTCAGTGAGGCCTTTTTGTAGGATGTCCAAATTAGGAGTGTCAGTTATGGCTCCTAGTTTGCAGTCATCTGTGAACTTCATTAGCCAAAGACCTTCTGTGTTAGCCTGTACTTCAGAAAAGTTGATACCAAACAGGAGAGGACCCAGGACTGAACCCTGTGGTACTGCACATGTCACTGGTCTGAAGTCAGATTTGGAGTCTGCTACTTTCACAGTGTGGGATCTGTCAGTGAGCCACTTGGAAATCCATCTTGTGACATAGGGATTTATACCTAGCTTATTGAGTTTATCTATAATTCCAGAGTGGAGGATGGTGTCATAAGCCTTGGCGAGATCTAGATAGGCTGTGTGAACCACCTTACCCATATCTTCTGCTTTGGTGACTGCTTCAAAGAAGTCAATCAGGTTTAGGAGACATGATCTGCCTTTTACAAACCCTGAACTGGGTGGGGTCCAGAATTTGGAGATTACCAGTGTCTTTGTTTATAAATTCCATGATGATACATTCCATGGCCTTGTAGTCCAGGCTCATTAGGCTAATGGGGTGGTAGTTCCCGAGGCCCATGGTTACTCCCCCTTTGTGGAGTGGGATGACTGTTACTGTGCACCATTCAGTGGGCAGAAAGCATAAGGTGAGGCTATGATTGAACATGGTGCTTAGTTGGGGTGCCAGTTCATTCTGTAGCTCATGTAGAACGCAGCCTGGGATGCTGTCAGGTCCCATGGATGCTGTGTTCTTAGCTTTGGAAAGTGTGTTTTTTAACTGTACAGTCATGATTACAGGAACTTTGTATTCATCCAGTATAGAGATGGGTCCTTTAGGGGGTGGGGGGGTAAAGTTAGCACTGAACCTATCTGCCAGGATGTTGGCAATATCAGTTAGTTCTGTATATTTAGTGCCAGTGTGCTGTAACTCAGAGCATATCTGAGTGTTGCCATTGAGATTCTTGACATAGCCATAGAATGCTTTGTGGTTGTCTTTAGAATCAGTGGTGATTTTGTTTTCATAACTAGCTTTGAAGGATTTTATGACGGATCTCAGCTTCTTACTGAGGCTGATCAAGGAGTTCTTCCAGTCATGGGATTTTACTCTTTTTTGCAACAGTTTATTTCTTCTGTTGTAGAGTTTGTTTATGGCAGGGGACCACCAGATTGGCTTCCTTTTTTTGGAGGCTAGAATCTTGGTTCTGTTAGGGATAGCACGATCCATGCACTTGTGTAAGTGCTTATAAAGTGTATTTGTGTAGGATTCAGCTGTCGTACCTCTGTTGTCCGTCTGCATGGATGTCGTGAAGTTTTCCACTTCTGTCTTAAGAAGAGTGACGTTGGCTTTGGAGAAATTTTTTACGGTGGTTACCCTAATGGGGGGTGGGGGTGAGAAGTGGATGTCCAGGCTGATTAGCTTGTGGTCGGATCTGACCAACGAGGAATTGACTGCTAGTGTGGAACACCGGTCACCTATGCTGGTAATGACAAGGTCTAGGATATTGCTGCCTCTCGCGGGGGTGTGGATAAGTTGATCCAAGGTGTTGGAATTTATGAATTCTAGAAAACGTTGAGCAAAAATGTTGGTACATGAGTAGTTTTCCCAGTTAATGGTGGGGTAGTTGAAATCGCCCATTATTAGGGTGTTGGGTTGTATCCTAATATTTTCCAGTGTATCAAGAAATGAGGAGTGGGAATCCTGGGGCATGGTGGGGGATCTGTAGCAAGATACAACTTGGATTGCGGTCTTGCCCAGAGTAAGTTGCATTTCGATAATCTTGGATGCATTATGCTGAGCAACTAGCTTGGAGGTGTGGATATCCTTAATGAATATGAACATGCCTCCACTTTTAGTGTTTCGGTCCAGGTTAGATGGCCGAAAGGTGTGGTATGAATTATAGCCTGGTATTGCAGGGGTGCTCTCTGGAGCCTTGAACCAGGTCTCTGTAACTGCACAGATGTCGATGTTCTCCATTTTATGGAGTGCCTCGAGTGAATGCATTTTGAGGTTTAGACTTCTAGCATTGAGCAGCATTACCCTCAGATTTTGCTTGCTTGTACCTGTTATGGTGGTGAATTTGTCATTTGAGCCTTGCCTAAAAAAAGCACTATAGGGGTGGCAAGAGCCTTAGTCAGTATCTGGAATCCCAGGGGCAACAGGTGCAGGCCATCTCTGGCAAAGCATCGTGGTCTGTCGATCATGTCATCCCAGGCAGACAGATACTGGATCCCCTTAAAATGACACCAGAAGCTTAGCCAATTCTTGACGTCAATCATTTTGTCCTTGTACTGTGGTATTATTCCGGGTGATGCCAGGATGCTACTCAGGGCTAGGATCATACCTGCCTGGGCTACAAGATCAGATGGGAGGTGACAACTGGAGGCATATAACAAATTATTAAACCGTGGATATTTCCTATAAACATTATTACTCAATGTACCATCTTCTAATACTTTGACTTCCACATCTAAAAAAGGGTTACACTCTCCTTATGGTAATTCAATGTAAATTGAATCTCCCATTTATTTTCATTGAGATACTCAGCAAACTCACATAAATAATGCTTATCCGACCTCCATATTAACCAACAATCATCTAAATAATGACGTCAAATGTCCATCTTCCCAAAAAATAAATTGTGACTGACGTCATAAATTAAATGGTGTTCAACATAGCCTGTGAGCAGATCTGCATAAATGGGAGTGAAAGATGCTCCCATGACAGTCCCCTTCAGTTGTAAGTAACAAACATCATCAAAATAAAAAACATTCTTATTAAGCACGTGCTCTGTTTAGCACTAAAGAAATTTATTAAATCCAGGCGCATTAAAGAGAAACCTCAGAAAGCCAAAAATCCAATGCTAATAAACCAGCCCAGTGTGGAATATTTGTATAACGTGAACTAACATCTAAGAAAGAAATAATAAGAAAAGAAATAGAGACAGCAAAACACTGGTATATAACTGGTACTTTACAATAGGTTATGTACATTTGGTGTGCTGTGACTTTAAAGTGACAATTAGTATATGTAATTAGAGAGTTTTTATTGGATGAGTTTGTGTATTAATTAACATGTGGAGTGAGTTCAAATGATTCTGATGAAGTCCACGTTCAGTGGATGAAAGCACTAAATTCTGAATAAACTGAATTTTATGGAGTACTGCGATATTTTATGGAAGCTTCGTGATTGTTGGTGTCATCATTGAAAGGGGAGTGAGTGTATTCCATAGCATTGCCTGATATTAGGTTCATAATTATAGCAAATGCTACATTACTATGGGGTACTAAGCATCACAGATGGGGGAAAAGTTCACAAAGCAAGGTTTGAATATATGGCAGATACAGTATATAAGGGCACCAGCAGACAAATGTCTCAGAGCTAGCATGACAGGACACCAGCATATTTTGTCCACATTCAGGGCGCTCCACACAGAAACACATTTCACCCATATGTGTGTACATGTGTAGATGTCATATACTGTACTAATTCTTCCATGGACATAATCAGTACTGCACACCATCCTGTCTTGGTTATAAATGGGGCACAATCTGCCACTCTGCACATTGGTACCTGATTCAGAGACAGAATCTTTATTATTATCCTGAACAGAACCAATTGGCATAACATTTATGCACCATTATTGCTTGGAGATACAGCAATGAATAACCACAATTCAAAGTGCCATTGGATGCTATCATATTACCAGATACAACCCATCTTGTCAGAATTCTGTTCATAATTTCCCTGCAGCTGTTAAAGTTAACAGTGCTGCAGTTCCCCATTTTTTTCTGCTCCCTCCTTTTATTAGGGTGTCTTATGTTCTGCCTTCCAGTTCTCTGGCACTTCTGCTCTCACTGATGATGATGATGATGATCTCTATCAGGGGTCTTCCAATGCACTGGCCAGATATTTGAGGGCTCTGGGAGGCAGCTCTTATCATTCGTATACTTTATTCTTGCTAAACGTAGCCAGGTCTTTCCAAACAACCTGCATTTTTATCCACGTGTCTAGTTACTGTCCTGTCCATGCTGCCCCATCTCCCTTTTAATGTGGTACCCTCTTTTTTTAAAGATGGAAGGAAAGAGTCAGCTTATAATCCACAGCCCATCCTTCTTGGGGGGCACAAACCATAACTCTAATTTCAAACAAATATCACCCACAGATGATGCCGCTGAAGAAAAAAGACTCAATTAATTTAGTGCTTTTGTCCAACACAGGATTTCATCAGAATAAAGTTAAAATCACCTCCTTCTTTTTTATAAAAACGTATTTTATTTATTTATATTTCATTACCGGGTTGGTCTGACTGGGCAATAGGTGCCCGTTTTCAGCAGAGACACAGGGAAAAATCCGCACAAACATGACAATCATAAAATTCAAAATATAAAAGCTCCACATACATGATAAAAATACAAAAGTCAGTGATGAGTACAAATTAGTAGAGCAAACAAGAGTATATCATGGCATAGTATGATTAGAAGTTACAGAAGTGTACAATAAATAGAATGTACAGTAGTAAAGCAGAAAATATAATGTATTTGATTAAGAAAGCACAGTAATACTACATACAATTATATAAATTCATTTAAAAATACAGTTTGTTATGGTAGGTTTTTTTTTTTTTATGTTTGACCTTGATTAGTGCCAGAGAAGGATTTATCTGAATGGTGGTAGTACCCATGGTCAGTACAGGTACATTGCCAGATGACACTGAAGTGGGCTTTTAATTGTGTTTTTAAATGTGGGACTGCTGTTTTGCAATCTGATATCTACTGGAAGAGAATTCTGGATTTTAGCAACTGTGTAGGAGTAGAGGGATTCTCCAGCATTGTGTCTACACTTCATTACTTCAAGAAGGGCTTTGTTTGTGACTCTTAGTTGAGCTGAATTGTGAAAGTTGAGTAAGCCAGAGAGATCAGGAGCCTTGTTTGGGTGGTACAGCAAGTAATGAGCCATGGCGAGTTAGTTATAGTTTAGTAAGTTGGGGAGTTCTAGTCAACTTAGTTGTTTTAGTGAGTTACAGTGGTGGGAGTGGAAATTAGACTTGGTTGCGAATCTAGCTATTTTATTATAGCAGATGGACAATTTGTGTAAGTCTGTCTTGTTAAGGTTTGTTAATATAGGGGATGCACAGAGCAATGTAGAGAGAAGGTGAGTTCTGGATATAGTAATTTTGGTGTCTTTGGTTAGATATTTTTTGCAAAAGTATAGGGTTCCAAGTTTTTTAGGGACTTAACATATGGCTTGTGCTACATGTTTGTCAAACTTTAGGTTTTGGTCAAGTATTACACCAAGAAGTCTAGCCTGTGATAGTGGGGAGATTTGGGTATTATAGATAGAATTGATAGAGACAATAGCAGAAGAATCAATAGATTTGGTAGGGTGGAAAAATATAAGTTGAGTCTTATTGGGGTTAAGTATTAGCTGTGAGTTTTTTAACCAGTTTTCAATATTGGAGAAGGCCTCTTGAGTTTTAGTCTGGAATGTTTGGAGTGCCAGGATGAGCAGATCAGTGTAGTATCATCTGCATATTGGACTATTGTACCTTGCTGCGTGGTGGTGTGGAGGATGTTTGTAAAAATATTAAATAGTAGGGGGTCCCAGAATGGATCTCTGTGGTATACCTACTGTTACTGGGAGAAGGGGGTGATTATGCAGCTTAACTGCTTGTTGGCAGTTGGATAGGTAGTCTTGAAACCAAAGCAAGGAGGGATTGTTTAGGCTAAGTTCGGCTAGGATAGTAAGCAGTTTGCTGTGGGAATGCTTTAGACAGATCGAGGAAGGTGGCAGATAATAGGTTTCCTTTGTTCCTACATTGACTGACAGTGTTGGAGAAGGGTGAGTGCTGTGGTGGTGCTATGGGATGGGAGAAAGCCATACTGGGTGTTGCTGAGGAGACTGTAAGTAAATGTTTCATCAGCTGAAAATGGATACATTTTTTCAACAATGTTTGATAGGGGGATAAGATAGCTATGGGGTGATAGTTGGTAAGTTCAATTGAGAGACCACCTTTGTGCAAAGGTATTATGTAGGAGGTTTTCCAAAGGGTGGGAATTGTATGCTCATTGATAGACCAGTTGATAAGTATTGAGATGGGATAAGCTATAGCACTGGCAGCAATTCTGAGGTACTCGGCAAGGAGTTTGTTGATTGCCAAGGTGCTGGGTTTTAGTTTACTGAGGTGCTTGTATATTGTGTTGGTAGGATCTGGTTTGAGAGTGAATGGAGGGTATGAGTTTGAGTTGCTGGTTGTGGGAGAATGAAGGTCTGGCTGTTGCCAGTTGGGCTAAGGAAAGAAGAAGTGAAGTAGTTGTTGGGTAGCTATCTCTATATTATCTCCTCTGACACTGGAGGGAGAGGTAGTGGGTTTGCCTGATTGTAATATCTGGTTGACAGCTGCCCAGAACTTTTGGGGGTTAGTGGTATGTTTTACTTGTAGCCCTGTGTAGTCATTTTTCTTATCTTACCGTATCTGTTTTTTTGCTTTATTACATAGTTTGAGCAAGATCTGCCTGTTGTGATCGGTCTTATTGTGATACCATGTATCCCAAGCTTCATCCCTAAGTTTTAGAAGGGTTCTTGTGATTTTAGAGAGCCATGAGGCTGGGTTAGTTTTTATTCAAATTGTCCATAGGGAAGCCGTCTGATTTAATAGGTTTAAAATGGTGGAATTGAAGTAGTCCACTGCCTTGTCTAGTGTGAGGGTTGTTTGGGGAGCCCAGTTGCAGTATCTTAGTGCATTAATGAAATGCTCAGGTATGACATTTTTTGAATTATGGATTTCACGTAGGGTGGTTGTTTTAGTGGTTTTGAGGTGTTGTCGTAATATGAATGTGGGTAAATGGTCACTAAGGCCAGTTGGTTCTGTACCATAATATTGGGCAGTAGATGGGTTGTTTGTAAGGATCCAGTATAGTACGGATTCCTTGTTTTTACTTTTTGTCAATGCAGGTGGGTGTTTGGATAAGTTGAGTATAGGAATACAGGTTGATCTGATTAGAAGGGATAGTTGTGTTGATGGATTTCTGGTCAATGTTAAAGCCCCCTAGGAGGAGTGTCTCTTGTGGGAGGTTTGCAGATGTCCAGTTTAGTATAGACTCAAGAGTAGGTATGTTGTCACCTGGGGGTATGTAAATACCCACGAGGCTGAGTTGCTTCTGTTTATTGATTTGAATTTTGGTGAATAGGGTTTCTGTATTGTTAAATGTTGGGATTTCTTTATGTATAAGGTCTACCTTGAGGGCAGTCTTATATAAAATGGTGACGCCTCCACCTTTTTTGATAGTTCTATCAGGCCTGATTATATTATAATCTGGGGGAAGTATCTCATTGTCCTTAATGTGTGGTTTGAGAAAGGTCTCTGTAATGAGTGTAATGTCTAGGTTATAAGCAGAGAGTATGGTGGGTACTCCATCAATTTTGTTCACGATACTTCTAGTGTTCATACTACATATAAGTAGGTCACAGGGTTTTTTACAGTTAATTGCATGTTGGATATTTGTACTAGTGAGGTTTGTAGTATTAGTTGTGGGGCCTGGGTTGGGGTGTATATCACCACAAATTTGGAGCTGTGTTTGTAGGAATAGACATAGAAATTGAATTTTGAGTAGACATTTAGTTAATATGTTGAGTTTGATGGAGTGTATGGTGGGATTAATATGTATGAGTTTGTATAACTCAGTGGCAGAGTAATTCAGTAAGTGGGGTCGGATGTTGAGGAAGGGAGTGTTACTATGTGGTTGGTAGGTGGACATTAGGGTTGGGCTGGGGTGAAATATTATGTGAGCATTATGGTAGCAGGTAATGGTGTAAAGTGTAATAAGGGTAGCTAGCAGTAATAGATGAGAGGTAAACATAGTTACTTGAGGGTTTGTGGGCAGTTTGGTTGGTGGTGATAGTATGGTGGTGTAGAGTATTATAAGACAACTTGGTGGGTGGAGGGTGGGAGCTTGTTAATGTTTGTAATTGTTTGCAATTGTGTTGGAAAAATAAAAACACTATTATTATTATTCAATTAATTCAATTAATGTCTGTTTAAAAAGACAATACACTCTTACAGAAAGCTTTATCCCAAACGTGCTCCTTTTAGAAAACACTTAATGTTAATAGTCTCATTCAACCCAATAAACTTATTGGCCTATAGTCTTAATTGCCATACAGTTTCCTTCTTTTCAAGAGTGTTTTTGTAACAACCACCCCTGAAATCCAAAGGTATATATTCTAATACAGCAAAACAGAATTAAAAAAATACAAACCTGGGTATGTTTGAATAAAGCACTATTTTTGTTTTGTATTCTAATAGCAGATAAAATATTCCTTCATTCTCTAAGATAGCTTGATTGTGTCATGCCTACAAAAAATGCTTCACAATATGAACAAACTGCAATATACACACAAGTTCCATAGAAGTACAGTTGCAATGTTCACTAATCCTAATAGATCTGTCCAGATGAGTTAAATAAATACCAAGACCTTCCAAACTAAAATTAGATGCACTACGAAAACCACATTTAAACATACCCTTATTTTTTTGGTATGTAATGTGGACATTTTAATGCTCTCACTCTCAAAAACTGTTTTATAGACTTGGATTTTTTATAAATACAACTAGGAGCAAAACCTACAGCGTTATACAATTCAGGATTACCCTTAAACATCTTCCAATTATCTATAATAACATTTCTGATACAAAAGTCATCCACTGTCATTTGCAGGATAAAACTATTTTTGTAGTTGGCATTAACATCTACACAATGCTTAGCGAGTATTCCTGCAATCAAAATAAGAGGAAAACCTATTCTGCCTTGTGTAGAATATCTGCAGCATTACATTGTAACTTGCTAAGCTTGTAACCTCTTGCACAAAACATATCAATACGCTCCTGAATCCCATCTACTTTTTGATCCATGGTCAGTCTCAAAAGTCTAATGATTTGCCCTCTAGGTATATTATTTTTCATAAAATTCAGATACTCACTAGGGTAATATAAATAATTATTGGAAAAACATAGTTTCCTAAAAATCCTACTAGAAAAAGTGTCATTATCAGAATCCCAGCTGACCATACATCTAGATAAGGAAATCTAGACCCCACATGACCTAAAATAAAAAAAAAAAAAAAAAAACTGTACTGCTTTTTAATTCCAAAACACATTGCTCAATGTTTTTTTAGAAGCATCAGTAATGACAAATAAATCATCAACAAATCTTCTGTATAACAATATGCGCTGCTTAAAAAAGTAACATTACTTAGTACCTGGGAGTAATGTTACTTTTTTAAGCAGCATGTATTGTTATATAGAAGATTTGTCAACTATTTACTTGCTTGAACCATTGCATATGGTACACACACGCAATTACCTGTCATGATTTCCTTGAGTAATGCAACCTAACATGAAGGTTCTTGTACCTAGAATTAAATTAATCTTATAAAGCCAGCTGGGAAAGGATGCCCAATTACATTTTAATTCAGCTAAACTATACATACAAAGTGCGGCTTCTTCTTACTTAGTTAAGAGATCTAAAAATGTTCTTAACTTACCTGGCCATAATGCACAATTATTTCATTTATTGATTGACATTTGTTTACCTGAAAAGTCCAACCTGGCAATAATCTGTTTTCAGTGGAGGCCCAGACAGAAAAGCTACAACATATTACATAAAAGGCAAACAATAAAATATAGATTAATTTTAACATTTGATATGGATTGTCACTTTAACAAGTCTAATAGCAAATAATACAGTTGTAAAACATGTCATTTATACAAGTATAATAAGATGCACTGCGTAGCAATGTAAGAAATGGTAAAACTGTCTGTTGACAGAACTAAACGTAAATTGTTTAAATTACAGGAAGTGAAGAGAGAGCTGGAAGCAAAGGTAAGAAGAATGAGGAAAATGCATGGATTGAAAGAGACAAAGACAGCGCTTAAATTAGAAAAGGATCATTAACAACCGAGTTTCAGAGATGAGAGAGCCAGCAAATGACTGGTTGGAAAAGAAAGGAAAATGTCTAGTACAAGCAAAGACAAGGATGTGAATAAGATAATAGAAAAAGAGAGGTTTGCAAATGAGGATTTGAAGGATATGTACTTTAGCTACTTAGCAAAAGATTTTCAGTAGTGATACAGGAGATGGTACTAAGGTAAGGAAGAGTGACAGTAAGTCAAAAAAGTAAAAATGAATATTGCTTGAGGAGCTGAAGGGAGAGGTTGGTTGCAAGAAAGTGGGGTGGGAGATAAAACTATGCTTAGAAGATCTAGGTAGGCCTGAAAGAGAAAGTGGATTATAGGATGGGACTAACCTGGTGCGGAGCATGACCACAGCTTGAACTTAATTAAGAATGTTTTTAAAGACATTTTGAACATATGGGGATTGCATGATGACATGATTGTCAAAGGAAGCGAGTTCTAGGTTTTTGCTACTGCATTAGAGTATAGGAAGTGGGCTGCAGATTTTTTTGGTTTGTGTATGACAAGGAGTTGTTTATCATTTGATCTTAACGGATGTTGTGAGGTATAATTTTGGACAATTGTACTAAGAGCTAGGCAGGCTGAAGGACTGTTTATTATTATTTTTTGTACAATAATTAACTGGGTGCATGTCAGATAGTGAGGTACTTTTAAACAATTTAGTTATTTTAGTGCACTGCTATGGTGGCGTTGATTGGGCTTATTTACAGCAAAGTGTGGAATCTCATTATGACATGGTTTAAGTTTAGTTTTTACAGAGATTTGGAGGTTTGTAAGGATGGGTGCTCCTTACAGAAGTGGTTGTAGTAGGCAAATGTTTGCTAGGGTTTTTTTTTGGTATTAGTTGAGAGAACGTGTTTTTTTTTCTGTAGAGCATCCCTAGCATTGTTGTGGTTTTAATTGCATTTAGAATATGTAGGTTGAATTTTAGGCTGCTTGTCATCTATGGCCCAACCAAGCAATTTAGAGTGAGATATAACTTCAATGTCAGTGTTGTTTTAGGTAGGTAATTTTGAAGTTACTTTTGTTAAAGCTATGTGAGTTGGATAAAACAGGAGTAGTTTAGTTTTTTAAAGTTGAGCAGTAATCGAGCATGGTGGAACCAGCTTTTAATACAGTCAAAGTCTTCTGGTGTTATTTCTTGAAGATGGTTTGGACTATCAGAGGAGAAAATGAGAACAGAGCCCTCTGCATATTGAATGAGAGAGAATTGTTGGAAAGAAATATAGAGATTGTTACTGAATATATTAAACAGTGGGAGGCTGAGAGTAGAGGCTTAGAGTAGTCTTCCTGGAACTGGCAGGAAAGGGGATGGGTAACAGAGCCATTTAACAGATGGGTGTCTGTTAGACAAGTAGCTTCTGATCCACTTAGAGTAGAGTATGAGAGCCAAAGGGAAGGCATTTTGTGTAGAGGTTTGCTAAGTGATACAGTGTCATACATTCATAGGTTCATAGGTGTGTACTAGGCTAATGGCCCTGGAGCCTTTACAAGCCTAGCCCATAGGATTACCCTGGCATCGTGCCACCCAACCTTAGTTCCCAGTGCCTCTGTCAAGTAGAGCCACTGGAATGCTCCATGGGGTGAATTTTCTATTTCTCATCCAGTCATCAAGATTTCTCTTGAAGAGGGCCAGTGAGGTGCTCTGTTTGACATGTACGGGAAGTCTATTCCATAGCATGGGCAGCCTCTGGGTTATGAACCTGTCCCTCCAGCATATTCTGTTGATTGTGGTAATGAGGTTGAGGTATCTGTGGCGTGTGCTGTGGAGGGATTGGGATTTCTTTAGATGTAGCATTTCTAACAGAGCTGGGTCAGACATGGCTTTGTAAGTCAAAGCAGAGATCGCCTCTAAGTAGGCAATATGAGACAGAGAATATTTGGAGCTTTTTGACTCTGTCCATATAGGACAAGTGTTTAAGGCCTAGGATCCTCTTTGTGAGGTACTTTTGTGGCCTTTCCAGTTGTTGCAGGTGTCTAGTGAGGTACATGCCAAATGAGGCATTGTACTCGATGATTGGCCTAATGAAGAAAGAGTAGAGGGAGACAATGACCCTTTTCTTCCTGGATGCAAAACCCTTAGAAATGAGATGTGCCACATAGAAGGACTTTCTGATCACAGTGGTAATGTGGTGGTCAAAAGAGAGGTTGCTCTCAACCTCTGTTCCCAGATCTCTTATAATGCCTTCTGTGTTCAATGGACTACCATCAATGTGGTAATTCATAGGAAATGGGTTTTTCTCAAAGGACGTGATGACATATTTTTTGGCATTGAGCTTAAGGCCATGGTTCTGACACCAGTTGGTGGCCTCAGTGAGGCCTTTCAGTAGAATGTCAACATCACTTGGGGAGTTAATAATAGCTCCCAACTTGCAATCGTCTGTGAACTTTGTCAGCCAGGGTCCCTTTGTGTTGGCCTGGACTTCAGAGAAGTACATACCAAAGAGGAGAGGACCCAGGACTGAACCCTGTGGTACTCCACTCATGACTGGTCAGCAGTCTGATTTGGAGTCAGCTACTTTCACACTGTGAGTTCTATCTGTGAGCCAGTTTGCAACCAACCTAGTGATATAGGTGTTGATGCCTAGCTTAGTGAGTTTTTCTATTATTCCTATGTGTGGAATGGTATCACAGGCCTTGGCCAGATCAAGGTTGGCTGTATGAACCACCATGCTTTCATCCACAGCTCTGGTGACTGACTCAAAGAAGTCGACCATGTTGAGAAGGCATGATCTGCCCTTCACAAAACCAAACTGTGTGGGATCCAGAGTTTGGAGATTCCCTATATCCTTTTTTATTAGATCCATGATGATGCATTCCATAGCTTTGCATATCCGACTCATCAGGCTAATGGGGCGATAGTTCTCAGGGTCTGTATTCACTCCTCCTTCATGAAGAGGGATGACTGTAGCAGTGTGCCATTTGGTAGGGACAAAGCCTGAGGTGAGGCTGTGATTGAACAGGGCACACAGGTGAAGTGCCAGGTCACTCTGTAGTTCATGTAGAACACACCCAGGGATATTGTCAGGTCCCATAAAAGCTGTATTCTTGGCCGTGGACAGTGCTATTTTAACCTGTGCAGCAGTAATACTGTGTGCCTGGCAATCTACTGGTATTGTGATTGGTCTTTTGGAAGAGGTAAAGTTGACACTGAATCTGTCGGCCAGTATATTGGCAATATCTGTTGGCTTGGTATAGGAAGTACCATTGTGTAGTAGCTCAGAGCAAATCTGGGTATTGCCGTGGAGATTCTTTATATAACTATAGAAGGCCTTGTGGTTGTCTTTACTATCTGCTGCAATTCTATTTTCATAACTAGCTTTAGAGGATTTGATGAGGGATCTCAACTTTTTGTTGAGGTTGATAAGGGAGTTTTTCCAGTCTTGGGACTTCAACTTATTCCACATCAGTTTCTTTCTTCTGTTGTAGAGTTTGTTTATGGCAGGGGACCACCAGATTGACTTCCTTTTTTTGGAGGAGAGCATCTTGGTTCTATTGCGTATGGCGAGATCCATGCATTTGTGTACATGTTCGCACAGTGCATTGGTGTATGATCCGGTGGTCATGCAACTATTCTCCATTTGCATGAGTGCCGTGAAGTTAGCCACCTCTGTTTTTAGGAGCCCAAAGTTAGCTTTGGAGAAGTTTTTCTTGGTAGTTACCTTTGCGGGGGGGGGTGGATTTCCAATGTCATTAGTTTGTGGTCGGATCTAAGGAGGAGTTGACTATTGGTGTAGAACAGTGGTCGTCCATGTTAGCAATGATGAGGTCAGGGATGTTGCTACCTCTAGTGGGGGTGAGAACGAGGTGGTCCATGGCATTGGAATTAATGAATTCCAGGAAACGTTGGGCAAGTGTATTGGTACATGAATAATTTTCCCATTTAATGAAGGGGTAGTTGAAGTCACCCAGTAAGAGTGTTAGGTTGAACCCTAATATTTTCCAGGGTGCTTAGGAACGTGGAGTGTGAGTCTTGGGACATGGTCGGGGACCTATAGAAGGCTACGACCTGAATCGCTGTCTTACCTATTGTTAGCTGAACCTGAAGTATCTCTGATACATTATGTTGGGGTACCAGTCTGGAGGTGTGTGCATCCTTTAAGAATATGGAAACACCTTCACCTTTGGAGCTTCGGTCCAAGTTCTGGGGTCAAAATGTGTGGAATGAGTTATAGCCTGGTAGTACTGGGGGTGCTTTCTGCTGCCTTGAACCAGGTCTCTGTTACAGCACAAATGTTGATGTTCACCATTTTAAGGAGTGCTTCAAGCAAGTGCATTTTGAGATTTAGATTTCTAGCATTGAGTAGCATAACCCTCAGATTGCATTTGTTTGTAGCTATTACGGTGGTAATTTGGTCTTTGGAACACTGCCTAAAAAGGCACTATGGGGGGGGGCAAGAGCCTTGGCCAGTATCTGGAACTCTAGTGGTGACAGATGCAGGCCATCTCTGGCAAAGCATCGAGGTCTGTCAATCATGCCGGCGCAGTGGTGCAGCGGTTAATGCTGTCGCCTCACAGCAAGATGTTCTCCGGTTCGATTCTCGGCTGGGGTGCCGTCTGTGTGGAGTTTGCATGTTCTCCCTGTGTTCGCGTGGGTTTCCTCCGGGTACTCCGGTTTCCTCCCACATTATAAAGACATGCTTCTGGAGCATTTCTCCTCGGGCCTCCGCTGAAAACAGGATCTGTGGAACCTAGTCGGACTTTCCCGGTCAACAAATGTTAAATAAAATAAAATAAATAAAATAAATGTCACTATGGAGTTACCTATGACTAGTGTTTTGGGCATGCTGTTTTGCCTTTGGGGCTTTGGTTGAGTGACACACTGCTTAGAAGAGGTATGTGTCTCGTGAGTAGTATTGCATTGTGGTAGTTGAGTGCATTTCTGCCTTGAAGGCCTCTGCTGTTTGGGTAGATTTTTATTGAGAGCCTCCACGAATGTGGGTGTGTGGTTTGTGTTTTTATTTGAAGGCAGTGCCGGTGTGTGTTCTGGAGGGCTATGTGTTCCATGTCGTGTGTTGCAAGTGTTGCCTTTCTCCTCCTGACCAGCTATTCTGGTCTTGGCTGGAGAGTGCGTGGCTTCCAGTTTGGATATATAAGTGCAACTCTCGCAAGTTTGAGTGTTGTGAGTTAAGAGGAGAGGGTTGTCGGTGTACATGAGGCAGTTGCTACATTGTCTCAGGATGCCCAAGTTCATCAGGTTAATAACAGAAAGCACAGGGAACTGACCTTTTGAAATGCCTGGAGGGGTGGGCATTAATAATAAGTACTGCAGCTGTTTCCTTATAGAACATTTAGTGCTGGTAGCACTTTTGTGTGCTACAATAATTGCTACAAGAAGTGTGGTAAATTGCTAGACTAATAAGCTAGTAAACGTGCAGGAGAGGAGAGAACTAGCAGACCTAAGGGAAAAATTGAAGATTAGACTTTGGCACCACTCAGAAGCTTACAAATAGTCCTGGATACAGCAAATCTGACAGACTTTTTAGTATATTTATTCCTTAACTATTCTTTCCATGCCCTTGTATACAGTCAGAATACTATTCTGCAGATAAAAGTTAGGGGGTACAAAGTGACCATACAAGTATGCGTTAGACATTAAGATTTCTTCAGGAGTATTCAATTTTTCTGCAGCCTTAACCATGTAAACAGTTCAGGTGTCTTTCATAATTCCAGTTGTGTAACCATTTCTTAAACACAAATCAGTAAACTTTGCACCTGAACAGTTTCTGAGTGTAAAACATCTGCACGAAAACTCTAAATTAAAAAATTATGTTTCATTTTAAAGATGCTAACAAAACAGTTATATTAATATTAAAATGGTTGAGTAAGTTATTTGGTATGTGACTGTATTTAAGAGAAGTGTGACAGTTTAATACATTAGTGCGTACTGCTCTTTTATACATTTCTTTTTTTATTTCTGTTCTTGCATGATGCATTATTTATTGATGGAGGCTTTTCTCTGAGATTGCTGCTACAAAAGGAACTATGCCCAGTGAAGCAAACCTGATAGTCAAATGTCATCAATTAATCAATAAGTACTCAACATTTTAGGTTTCTGAAGCCACAGGAAGTCTTATTGGGTCTATATTATATTATCGAATGCTTAAAAAAGCGAACGCTGATTGATCAACCTAATTTAAGCAAAAGCTTACAATCTCGAACTGTCAGATCAGCGATTTTTTTCCAGGGAAATAAATCGCTGATCCAAAACACATACACACTTCACAAGCACACCAAACAAACAGAAATCCACACACATACACCTAAAATTTGATGCCTAACCCTACACTAAACTATGCACACACCACTAACTACCCACTTACCTTAACCCAAACCCTAACCCTAAGGTCCGTCACTATCGCACACTCACCTCACCCGCTCCCTAACCCTAACTCACTTAAATCTGCCCTAACCCTCATGTCCACTCAATCGCAAACACACCTAACCCAAGCCCTAACCCTAACCCACCTAAATCACCCTAACACTCACATCCACACAATCGCACACTTACCTGAATCCGACCGGTAACTTTCCACCATAACACTGAAAATACCGAAGCAACAGAAACAGACAACCGAATTCTTTCCCTTGGAAAAAAATTGAGTTTCTGCTGCTTCGATATTTTGCAGTTTCGCGAAAATAAGTTCGATCAATCAGCGTTCACTTTTTTAAGCATTCGAGGATATAATATAGACCTGTCTTATCAAAGATAAAGTTTCCATGTTAGGTACATTCTGTTAACAGCCAGAATTCAGCTAGAGTTCATGGTACTGTATTGCTTAGAACTTAAATATCACATCTGTCTATAGGATGCTCACATCAGGAAATCCATGACTTTGTCCAGCATCTCCTTGCTCAGTAGAATATAAATGAAAGTTCCTGTACTAAAATTGCTGTAGCATATTTGTGAGTCACTCCTCCGTGCCCTTAAACAACCATTTGAGCTTTGTTTTTCAGATTAATTGTATGTGGCCTGGCCATATATTCACCATGAAATCATCAGAAGTTATCAGATGCTATATGTCTAACCTGAGACCTGAGAAAGCAGCATAACTCTGATGATTACCTCTGGTTAGCATGTTCCATGGGAAGTCTTTGCAATGTCATACTCAGGTAGAGCAGCAGTGTGTACTGTGGCTTCTGCCTCGTTGCCTCCATTAAAAATGGTGGTAGTACATTAGTGAAGAAAAATCATTGATATAAAAATCAGCTGATACAGAGGTCCATTTGTTCAGCTTTTTCACGAATACTTCATTTTTTTCTAGGATTACTTCTGTGTGTCTTTTTTGCATATAAGGATATTAATTTGTACTTTTTCATTTATTGCAGAAATCAGCAAGGATACTGCAGCCACTTTAATTAACCAAGGTAAGAGTTTCCCTGAAATCCATATGATGTGAGTAGGCTTTATGTATGCAGATTAAGAGCTATGGAGTTTTGGTTGTAGCATGGCTTTTTAAAGGCAGCAGTCAGTGGATCTCTGGTATGTCTGCAGAAATCTTAAAGCAGCCAGTATCTTTATTTTTTCATGATCATCCCACTCCACCCTGTTACTCTCCACTATAGGGAAATGTACAAGTGTTATTAGAGCAATTCACATAACAATATCTACAGGGTCTTTTATGAACATTTTCTGTTTGCTGTTGTTTCAATACCATTTATTCAAAACTAGATGATGATTTCCCAGACTATGCTCAAAACAGAAGACAGCAATCCTCTGTAGTTCTCATTTTTGCTTTCAGATTTACTCCAATGAACCTATCTCATTTTTGTATCAGAGCCATCTATAGCTCCTTGTCTATAATGCACATGGACCATCTCTGTACATTTCAGCTGAAATTATCTCCTGTATGGTACAATTAAAATAAGGTGGTGGAAAGCATGGTACTGTGATCTAGTAGGTTCTACACTAAATCAGATACCTTGAAATGGTAACACTTATGGGTTAGGGCGTAATAGACAAGTAAGCCTTTAAGTGACTTATATGATGTTTAAATATTGGAATCTCCTCAGTCTCATATCACCTCTTTGATATGAGACCCCATAATGAGGAGAAATAAACTACGGTACTGTATGAATGAAAGGAATTAACACCAAAGCAGCACAAATGATGCTACAAGTTGGATGATATCATATTAAACATGAATGGTAGTGTGGATGCACATATGGAATGTGACAACATTTATAAATAAATGACTGTTTACATAATGTAATGCTGACCTGTGATACCCATCTCAGCCTAGCATATACACCAATGGGCGTGACATAAATCCATACTGCATGAGTGTTGCCCTAAAGAACTGGAAAACTGTTTTCAGTATTGGGCCTGCATTAATCATACAGCTGCTATAGTGGACCTTTGTGGGTGTTTCTTTTTTTGTTGCATCAGTATGGACATAGTGGTTACTTCTTGTCTGACTGGAGTGAGGCCCCATATTGTAATTTGAACATCTGTTCTTGTACTGTATCTGAATTATTTGATTAAATACTCTAACCTACAAAGGCGAAGGCTTTATCCCAGTATGCCAACAATAATGGCTATCATTAATCCTTTTTAACATAGTTTGGATGTTGCTACTTTTGGCCTCCAAGCAGGCATGATACTGATACGAGCTCCTTATGTTGTCCTTTGAGGTATATCCCTGTTTCGCACACACACACACACACACACACACACACACACACACACACACACACACACACACACACACACACACACGCACACACACACACACACACACACACACACACACACACACACACACACACACACACACACACACACACACACACACACACACACACACACACACACAGTGGAGTCACCAATTACTAGAAAGTTTCTAAGATGCCAGGTCATAGTGCCTTCCTGATTAGTGTCCACATGTGTCAGTCTGAATCCCAGTTAATTTATTGTTATGGACTCTTCCTAGCACTATGTTTAAAACACTGTAGTCAGTTGGAGGTCCGTATGATAACTCGTGTATGACGTTCTGGTTTTATTGAGCTTATAGCTTTTTGAGGCACAAGTGAGACTTTTGTGGGCCTATTTGTTCAGAAAATATTCATAGGTAGTGAAAGGTGTGCATATTTTCATAGGGTAGGGCTGCTGCTGAGAATTTAGCCTAAGTATTTTGGACATATTTAAACCTTTCACAAGGTCATATCAGAAAGAATGCATCTTCTGGGAACCTGAGGCAGTTCTTCTCTGACTATAGTGGTTACCTCTGTCTGAAATAATTATCTGTGAGACAAGAATCATGCAGAAGAAGTGGAGTAACCCTAATAGTTTGTAAAAGTGTATCAAAAACAAAGCTTAATAACAATCCAAAAAAAATGATAGCATGATCTCGAACAATCCAAAAAAAATGATAGCATGATCTCTATCAGACTCCAAATGCAAATCTTTCCACATTACTGTGATACACATTTATGCTCCAATTACAGTTGCTGAAGAGGAGGAATTCAACTAATTTTATGTGGATCTTCTGGACATAACAGCAAAAACATGGTAGAATCATTACAAGTGAATGGAATGCTAAATTCAGTAGTCAAAGTGCAACCAAAATAACAGGCAAGTTTGGCCTTGGAGTACAAATTGGATTGGGGCACAGACTAGACAAATTCTGCCAAAATAATCCAATGGTCATAACAAACACTCTTTTTCAGCATGCAAAAAATGGCTTTATTACATTAATATCGGACAAATGTCCAACAGTGAAATCAAAGTAACTATCTACTTTGCACTCAGAGATGGAAAAACTGTATGCATTTAGTGAAAACGAGACCTGGGGCTTACTGTGGCACAGACCATAAGCTTCCCATCTTAAAGTTTAGAATTAAATTAAAGAAAACAAGACAAACCTCCAGGCACGGTAGATATAAGTGCAACTATCATCCACATAAATAGTTTAGGTAAAGAATATACCTAAGGGATGGAGTAAACCTGGTGGAGAGAGTACTTAAGGAACTATGAACAGAAGTTTGAAATATTGTCTAAGAGGAGGCGACAAAGATATTCCAAAAAAAAAAGATTAAGATGGCAAAATGGCAGTCTGTGGGGGCTCCATGATTGGCTGTGGAAAAAAAGAAGATCAAGACATGTTAAAGAACAGAAAAATGAGGTCAGGTAATATGTTTAAATGATCAGCACAAGACCTAGCAGAACCAGAAGATATTAAGAAGGGGGAGCAGAAATATGCAGAATAACTAAATAAGAAGGACCCTAACCTCACTGATACATACAGTGCTACATTCTCTGATTTAGAGTCAGACATCTTGGAAATTGAAGTTAAATGGTTTCTAGAAAAACTTGTTATTAACATGACTGCAGAAGGTGATAAAATCCCAGCAGAATGGTGATTTTATATTGCTCTTTGGAATTCGCTAGCAAATTTGGAAAAAAAACAACAATGGTCATTAGATTAGAAAAAAGTCAGTTGATATTTCAGTCCCAAAAATGGCAATGCTAAAGAGTGTTCAAGTCATGAAATAAATGCACTTGTTTCACATGCTAGCAAGGTAATGTTCAAACTCCTGCCATCCAGATTTCAGTAATATATAGTCCAAGAACTTTAATATATAAATTATGGTTGTAGAAAAGACAGAGGCACCAGAGATCAAACTGCAAATATCCTCTGAATAACAGAGAAAGCATGGGAGTTCCAAAAATATTCTCTTCTATACTGATAATTCTAAAGCATTTTGTTGTGTGGACCATAACAAAGTTTAGAAAAAGTTTGTTTTAGAGAAATGAGGATAACAGGTCACCTTATTTGCTTCCTGTGAGAAGTGCATGCAGAACAGGAAGCAAAAGTTAGAAAACTGGCTTTGAAATAATTGATTCATTCAAGACTGAAAAAGGAGAGCAACAAGGCAAGAATATTGTCACCTTACTTATTTAATTTATAAATACTGAAAACATACCTCTCAACTGTCCGGATTATTGTAGAGTGTCCAGATTTTTGCCTCATATTTTTGGTCTGTTTCATATAAAATCTGTATTTTTCTAGCAAATCACTGAGATGATCTCAGGACTGAAGTCACTAAGTAATGACATACATTAAAGTTTCAGACTTTATATTCTTCAGAAAAATGCACACTAAGACAAATCCTGTTATTCTGTCAACTTTCAAAGTTTATAAGAGCAATATTTAAAATCTGTCCCTGTTTTGGGGCCTTTGTCCCTCTAGTATGTAAGGCTTTGCCCAGATTTCTTGCTCTAAGAGGTTGAGAGGTATGACTGAAAATGCTAAGTTAGATGAATCAGGTAGTAGGATCACAATTACTGGGAAATATGGTAACAATATCACATATACATATGATTCTACTCGGGAGGGGGGCAAAGGGGGGGGCAAAGAAAGTAATGAGGAGTTGAAGAGCTTGTGGATGAAGGTAAAAGTAGAATGCACAAAAACTGAATTGCTGTTCAACATAAAAATAACATAAAGTTGTGTCATCAGACCCAATGACATTGTTGCAAATAGATGGCAAAGAACCAGAGGAAGTGACAGATGTTATCTTCCTGGGCTCAAAGATCCCTATAGATGGTGAGTGACGCCAAAAAAAAAAAGATACTTGCCTCTTGAAAGCAAATGTGGCACATTTGGATAATATTTTAAAGAGAAAAGATAGCACATTATCAGCAAATGTCCATGCAGTCAAATCTATTGTCTTCTCAGTCAAAATATATGGCTGTGACTGCTGGACTACAGGTAAGGCTGTGTGCTGGAAAATCAGGGCAATTTAACTGTGATGCTAGAGAAAACATTCAAGAAGATCAAATATGCCAATACTTAAGGAAAGCCTGATAGTAAAACTGGCTACAAAATGCAGTGATAGCATTCGCTACAGAAGAAGTAATAAGAAGTAAGAAGAAGTAACGATGATCTAAGAACACTTTGGCAGGCACTTATAGTATTATTATATCCATTTACTAGGTCGTATAAATATGGAGAAATTACTCATCACTGGAGACATGCACTTGTTCAACCTGTCTTTAAGGGGAAGGGTAGTAGGATAGACCCATACGTTTACTTTCACGTAGTAGAAAAATAATGGAGAAGGTTATATAGGATACATTTTTGTCAGAACTGGAAAGGTTGGGATTTGAAACCATATATCAGCATGCATATGTTGAAAGTAGATCTATTACCACCTGTAACATGATGTTCTATAACAATATAATAACAGCTATGGATGAAAAATTGTGCTGTGATGTAATTTATATATATTTAGCTTTAGCATTTGATAGGGTCATACACAAAACACTGATGAATAAATTATACTAACTAGGTATTGATGTACATTTGATAAGACGGCTAACTGCATGGCTTACAAATAGGATATGTAAAGTACCATACAACAATTGGGCAGGTGAAATTTGAGACTATAGTCAGGATCTCTCAGAGGGCTCTACACTAGGCCCATACTGGTTTAGATTATCTTTCAGATGTATTGTTTTCATCTGAGGTGTTCTACAGTCTGTATGCAGTGACCTGAAAATGGGTAAACTGATTGCATGTGTTACAGATAGGGCATGTCTGCAAAAGAACATGACTAAATTGATCATTTTGTCACAGTAGAATAATATGCTGATAATACATCAAAAACCTAAGCATTTGAGATTTTGGAGATGTAAACTGAAAAGTGAATACTTAATATGGCACACAGTGATTAAAACTATAGATTCATTTAAGTACCATGCTATATGGCTAGAACCAGCTTTGAGTTTTTCTAATCATATCAACCAATTGGTTAATGATAGTTATATATATATTGGTTGTATAAAAAGATGTATAAAGTTTAGAAAATCAGAAATGATGTAGTCATTTTTTGTTAGTTATATTAGACCAAACTTGAGTAAGGATTAACAGTATGGAAACATTATTAGAAAACAAGCGTGTATAAACTAGAAAGAGTAGAGCAAAAATATATCAAGGGCATCTGTGGATGTGAAAATTTAAGTTATTATGAAAGATTAAAATATCTGAACTTGCATAGTATCTCAAACAGATATCTTAGAGGAGAACTTATTCAGGTATATAGGGCAATTAGAGACAGCTACCTCTGGGAATGTTTGAGATTATCTAAAAGTGGTAGAGAATCATCAGGCAACCTATGTAGAAGACTGTATAGGAATGACATTTGTACTAATTGGTCCTCTGAGAGAGCAGCTGATGCATGGAACAGACTACCAAACTACATTAACTCATTCACTCCAGTGGAGCTCAGGAAGTTTGCACTGTAACTTCCAATGAGCAGAGGTTAAGCCTTTTGACAGAATCAAATTATGTCTTCACATTTCAAACAAATGTTCATATCCCTGGAACCATGGGGGTATGAATGAAGTATAAATGGTAAACACTGCAGAACAAATTATTTTTACACCGGTAGTATTCTTAAGGTTCTAGGTCTTAAACTGAGTTTTATAAGTCACAGTAAACACAATAACTATTATGTTTGTAATATTTTGCAAATAACTTACAATCTCTCAGCAACCATTCAAGTTATACACATTCTGTTAGCAGCATTTTGTTCATCTAACTGAAAGCTTTCTTATGAGGCTAAGGAGTTCTGGCTATGTTACTTGGTTGTTGAGATATTTAGAAAAATGTAAAAATGATATCTATATAAACTAATATCATGAAGACAACATTTAATATCTCTTTACCTGCACTATACAGTGGTCAAATATTAATGCAGTTGAGTTTGCCGTTATGTGAGCTTTAAGATGAAATCTTTTAAAACCTTGTACATAGTATGGTTTTGGAATTATTGATGCAACTATGAACAAGCAACATTTGACACCTGGAGGCATCAGTAGGAGTTATCTGCAGATGCACCTGCAGGTGTCACTTGGATGTAATGAGTTAAAGCAAGTACTAGTTTAGATATTTTTAAGAACAGCTTGGACACTTATGAAAACAACTGTTCTGGTATATTGGCAGGCTAGAAGGGCATTATTGTATATTTGTATGCACATATGTAAATATGAATTTGCAATATCATCAAAATGCTGTTTTCGACAGACATACATGGTATGTTAAAATTAATGAGGCTGCAAAGAGTTAGAATTAACTAAAGAACTAGACAACAATGAGGAAGTACTTACATTATCTGAAATAAGGATTATTAAGTTAAAGTAAAATTTTCCATATGTTAAAATGTAATTCAGATAAATATGTACTGCTAGTCAATGCTTAATTTTCAATTTACAAATTTGTAATAAGGCTTCTTTTTAAGCAAAGTTTATTTCTATTTTATCTATAGTCAGCTACTTTGCAAAACAGTAATATTTACTGCTACTATTAAAAGATTTTAAAAATATGCTGTAAAATGGTTATAGCTGTAAATATTGCATGTACATGTAATGGATATAAAGATATGCATAGTAGGTTATTGATGTTAACAGTTCAAGTTGAGTACCTTCACAATATGACCTTTACAATATCATCTTGTACTGCTCACAAGTAACAACAAATAAAATTAGGGTAGATGGGACTTTGGAAGTAAATTTATATAGGAGGCAGAAGACAGAAACATGTAGACAATCCAACAGTGGCTGGGCTTAAGAAACAGATGTGTAGCTAGGGTTTCGGTGAAGAAAGCAGCCACCCAAGGTTCAAAGTGTTAGGAGGTGTGATCAGCAGATCCCAATGGATTTTCATTACATACCAGCATTGCCTTTGTGATCAGACCTGAAACTCTTCAGTGGCCAATGTGTGGCATAAACTGTAGCAGATGCATCTTGCTATACAAGCAATTTGCTACAGTTTAAAAGTAGAAAAGAGTTTTTTTTCTCCTGAACCTGCATTTAAGGGGGCATCAGACTGGGGGATGGTACTGGGTGCAAAAATACCTAGCTACACCTCAGTTAAGAACAAAGAGGCATAAGAAAATGTGTTTAGGAAAATCAGCAATACTCACAGACGTGTCTATTTTCAGCATATCTGACAATAAAACCATGAGCTAACATTAATGACCATTCAGACCTTCAAAATGTTTTATATTGATTAAATAAAAAACACTTCCCCGGATTCACTAATCTGCCGTGCAGGACTAGTTTAGTTAGTTAGTTTAGTAAGCTGCAGTTGAAGAGGAGGACGGCAGTGCACCATGCATAATAATGAAGGCATGCCGCCGGAGCTCCAAATCCTACACTGAGTGTGGACGAGTGCAGGAGGCATGTCTGAGAGAGGAGCTCTTAGAATAAATACGCCCCTGCAAAGCAGAACAGAAGACAGTGTAAATAAATGAGCAAAACTGCTCATAGGTGTCCGCATATCTCCACCAACAGTCCCCATGTGTTCAACAGCAACAGTACATTGAAATAAAATGAAGAAACCTATGTATTTATTTTTTTAAAACCCCGAGTAAAGCTAACTGTAGGTGCGCGGGTTTGCCCATCGCTTATCTACGGTTAAAGCAGCTGAAAAAGCTGAAGAGGATAACAAGGAACATATATGCAAACGAAGCAGCACAGCAACAGTGGAGTGGTTAGAGCATCTGCCTAATGCACAGGCATTCCCGGTTCAAGTCCCACTGCATCACAAATTGTTTTCCATGGGAAATCTGTATATGAACATAATTTTACATCGTTTTGCCGTAAAACCTACATAATAACATTTAAATGTGAACTGGAGTACTGCATGAAATGCACATGTGAAGTGTAAGTGTCATAATGAATAAGGCACAAGTAAGCAGGTCAAAGCACAAATAAGCAGCGTTAAGCGTGTGCAAGTGTGTTTGCACGAGGGGTAAGCATTGTTCACACAGATTAAGCAAAGTAGAAGCTGAGTGTAAGAAACTGTAACAGGACGTTAGCTATGGTTACCATTGCGCAAACCTGAGCAAACCAGCTTACAACCGCTTTAAAGTGCCTAATTACTCTGAATCCAATGACCCATGTTCTGCCCAACAACAAAATAAACTGCCTCTGCAAGGCTCAAACTCAGGACCCTGTACACTATAGTCATCCCATACATCCACATGTTTTTTTTATATAAATATATATATATATATATATATATATATATATATATATATATATATACAGCAATATATATATATAATATATATATATATATATATATATATATATATATATATATATATATATATATATATATATATATATATATATATATATATATATATATATATATATATATATATATATATATATATATATATATATATATATATATATATATATATATATATATATATATATATATATATATATATATATATATATATATATATATATATATATATATATATGCAGACATATACATATATATATATATATATATATATATATATATATATATATATATATATATATATATATATATATATATATATATATATATATATATGTGTGTGTGTGTGTGTGTGTGTGTGTACATATACACAGATATATAGCAATGATAGGAAACAGCACACAAAAATGACATTTGTTCACATGCTATGCCAATGGAAGTGAGGGGTCCAAGCAAGAATCATGTACCACGTAGCATGACGACCTTCCCCCGCCCAGCCAGACAGGGGAAACATACACACAAACCCACAAACAATGTAAATAGTCCACTGCTCCTCAGACCACAGGCAGGATATAACTGGGGGGGGTACACAGTGGACCTGTGAATCTAATCTTGGGACACAGACAGGACCGTCCCTTGTGGGATGCCCCAAAAATTGTCATATTATGGAAGGAAGCCAGTGCGACAACCTTTCTGGGCGGGCTGTGTACATACCCGGAATACAAGGGTGGGAAAGCCTGATGACCCATGGGTCGAGACAACTTACGAGATGGGTCCCATGAAGTGGAGAGTGGGCAGTGTGTAGTGGTGTGTTCAGACCCGACCTGCACCCAGAGTAAGGATGAGTGCTGTAGAGGAGGTGTGGGTGGGGGGAACTATGGGTAGCTAGTTATGGGTCTAGGTGTGTAGGTGTTGGCTGTAGTGGGTCTATATGGACAGCCCCATGGATGTAAGCAAAAGTGTTCATTGGGCAAAGGCGTCACCCAACGAGCAGCCACACCCGCTATGAGTCCCACTGCAGCAAAGTCTAATCTACATGGCAAAGAACGGAATAACCAGATGTAAATGTATATATGTAGAGGTATGTGTGTGTATATCTACCCATAGCTACAAGGAGATATACCTCTCCCTCTCCATAGTACAAATGTATATATACAGAGACAGAATACATATAAATACCCACATATAGATATATAGATATGCAGGCACCTATACACCCATATGTCGTTAGATATATATATATACAGCAATATATAAATATATACATGTATGCATGCATATACAGATATATCTGTATATAGTAATGTAGATACACACACATATATATATATATATATATATATATATATATATATATGTGTGTGTGTGTAAATATACACATGTATATAGCTAGGATATGTTACAGCAGTTACAAATTACATATGTTCACAGTCCGTGCAAATGGGAGTGAGGGGTCCAATCAACAAATGTGCAACACGTAGCATCACCCCCCACCCCCCCAGCTAGACCGGTGAAACATACAGACACACAATAAAAGTCAACACACCACTGTTTCCCGGACTACAGGCAGGATACTACTAGTGGGAGAGACCCGCCAAGTCTAATCTTGAAACAAAGACATGTATATCCCTTGTGGGACACTGAAAATTCAAACATTTTTGGGTTTCCTGCCATTACACTGATGTCGAATGGCAGGCCATGCATGTTCCCAGTGTACAAGGTAGGGGAATCCTGATGATCCATGGGGCGAGACAACATACGTGATGGGTCCCGAGAAGTGGGGAGTGGGTACAGTGTACTGTTGTGGCCAGACCCGACCTGCACCCGGAGTAAGGAAGAGTGCTGAAGAGGATGTGTGGTTTGGGAACTATGGGTATGAAATTATGGGCCTAGCTGAGCAGGTGTTGGCTGGAGTGGGTCTATGTGGACCACCCCAGGGATGTAAGCAATAGTGTGCATTGGGCAGGGCTGCCGCCCAATAGACAGCCACTCCCACTATGAGTCCCACTGCAGCACAGTCTATTGTACATGGCAAAGAACGGAATAACCATATGTAGATGTACAACTGCAGAGGTGTGTGTGTGTATATATACCTATACCTACATGGAGTAAAACCTCCCCCTCTCCATTGTACAAATGTGTACATACAGAGACAGAATATAATTAAATACCCACATATAGATGTATACATATGCAGACACCCATACATCCATATGTCACTAGACATATATATATACAGCAATATATATATATATATATATATATATATATATATATATATATATATATATATATATATATATATATATATATATTTATATATATATCTATATATATATATATATATATCCAAATACATATATATATATATATATATATATATATGTATGTATATAGATATGTAGAAGTATATATTTATATACGTGTGTAAAACATACACATATATATAGCTAGGGTATTAATAGAATTATGTATTTAAATTATATCTGTTAACCGGGTAAGTCTGGCTGAGCTTTCGACTCATTTACAGTAGAGACCCGGGGAGAAAAGCTCCTCAGGACTAGAAAACAATTTATTAAATAGTAGTATACAGCAGATATATATATATATATGTATATATAGATGTAGATATATATATATATATATATATATATATATATATATATATATATATATATATATATATATATATATATATATATATATATATATATATATATATATATATATATATATATTTAGATATAGATATATATATAGATATGTTACACCAGTTAAGGATTACATATGTTCACAGGCCGTGCCAATGGGGGTGAGGGGTCCAATCAACAAACGTGTAACACATAGCATCAACACCCCCCCACCCACCTAGACAGGTGAAGCATACAAACACACGATACAAGTAAACACACCACTGCTTCTCAGACCACAGGCAGGATACCACCAGTGGGAGAGACCTGCCAAGTCTAATCTTGAAACAAAGACATCAATGTCCCTTGTGGGACACCCCAAAAATTAATGATCATCGGAGTCAGTCCCTGTAATGATTTATCTAACCAGGCTGTATATGTACATGGACCAGTAGGTTGTGCAAGCCTGATGACCCTTGGGTCGAGACAACGTACGACATGGGTCCCGACACATGGAGAGTGGGTAATGTGTAGTGGTGTGGTTAGACCCCACCTGCACCCACAGTAAGGATGAGTGCTGTAGAGGAGGGGCAGGTGGGGGAACTATGGGTATGAATTATGGGCCTAGGCGTGCAAGTGTTGGCTGATGCAGTTGTATTCAGACTGCTCCGGGGATATACTTATTATTGCGAATTGGGCAGATCTTACGCCCATACCTCTCAACCTCTAAGAGCAAAACTACTGGACAGAACTTAAACCGTTGGGGAGGGGGACAAATAGGGACAAAAAGTACATATTCCACTTACAACCTTAGAAAGCTGATAGAATAATATGTTAAATAGGTCATAGGTCATGCATTAGCATGATTCATCTGAAAGATGTGGAGTCTTAACCCAATTACTTGTCTGTATTTAATGGCATCATTTCCCAGGTATTTGCCAGACAGGTGCAGATTGTAAGAGGAACACACCAATATTATGAAGCAAACTCTCGACAGGCCGCGGATTCTGTACAGTCAACAGGCATGCTTTCGCCTAACAGGCAGCCATTCCCGATATGGGTCCCACCGCAGCACAGTCCAGTTTACATGGCAAAGTACGGTATAACCATATGTGTTGTTGCATAACCCACTACACAACACCTAGGAACACATGGTCGCAACTCCCCACTGTAGTCATGTAAGCCAATGTAATTGGCATCACAAGGTATTATTGTAGTCCTCACCCCCACCCAGGGGTGTGAGTGTCCAACGCAAACACCAAATGCTGTGCATATGCACAGCTGTTGTTGTAGACAACATGGCCAGCTGTGGACCTTCCCTGCAACCATCCTGCACATCCCTGGATAATCCCCCCCTACTATCACCCCCCTTTGTGTCCCATGCACACCACGTACCTATCAGCTCCTGTTCCATTTCTATTAATGTCTACGGGTACATGTAGGTGGCACCCTCTTCCCCCACTATATTGCCAGTATCTGGAACCCCAACCCACATGTAGTATCACAGCTGTCCCACAGGACACATGTAATTAACACATGAAGGAACACCACAAGCACACCTGGGGCAGCACAGGCTCACCACCTTGCAAACCCCCCCCCCACCTCACACTCTGTTCCACTACATCAACTAGTGATACCGACACCTCTTGTCCTGCCTCGCATACAAATCCCAACATCCGACATACCTTCCGTATTGCTCCCCATCCAATTATACCTACTGGCTACTATACAGTTACAATGTCACCAGCACTACCTACCTACCTACTGCTTAGCTATTCGCCTCTACTTTACCACACATGTATGGAATAACTACATCTACCCCAAATACCTGCATGTAACCTATCCAGACCTGTGAAACAGGAATCCAACCTCACCTTAAACTGACCTTTGTCAACAGTCATACCTGACATGTAAACCTGACCTAAGCATGGATAATACCGACAGATTAATGTAAACTAAGCATGATTAATGGGAGAAGTAGCTATGTTATGTCTGTTACCCTCTATGAATGTGAACACTCTAGTATTAATTGGGTTACATAGCTGGAGTCAAAGTGGAGCTCTACACCCCGGGCCACTGCTGACAATGGACAAGCATACAGTCTGACTGTCCCGGTTGACAGATGTGAACAAAATGCATGACGTTGCGTGTGTGTATGCGGGAGCAAGCGGGTATAAGCCTGTTTGGCTGCCGGTATGTGAGTGCCACACTGGTCAAGCAATGTAGAGGCTAACTGAGTGCAAGATGCCATAACCAGAGGTCAGTAATGCTGTGCTTCTTGCAAACAAGCACATACCCACCTACAAATGTTCTACAGTGCCTTAGTCACTCTGTAGCCAACAGCTGTTGTTGTGGCCATTAATAAAATAATCTGCACTGCCAGGTTGCAAACCCCTGACCCTGCACACTATAGTAGACGTGAGTTCCACTAAGCCATGGTGGATACACATTCAGCTGCTGTTATCACAAACACATCATCCAGCACAGGCATCCAACAGTATAGGAACTGTATATAAGTGTGTTGATTAATACCAGAAGACATGTGTCCATTGCTCAACCACAGTATTATATGCAGTCTATGTGCAGAACAGAACAGTGCCTGTCCAATCATACTGTGAGAACAGTAGTCCTGCATAATACCGAAGGGAATAATGATATACGGTGCACACCGTGGAGGAGTGTGAGCATGCTCATGCACAGTATGTCACACCTGGGGCATTGGTTCCGTGGAACCGGGAGATGAGGCTGGCCAGGTGTGTGAGCAAACCACTGCTACAGAATACCCTGGCAGGATGCTACCAGTGGGAGAAACACTGTAGACCAGCTAGGTCTACTCTTGACACAACAAGAGGTCTGTCCCTGGTGGGATGAACCGACAGTTGTGGGTCACATCGATGTCA